>NC_091297.1:51265321-51485321 GCF_038502225.1 Cherax quadricarinatus
AGCTCAACACGAGATTTAAGGAAGTATTTACAGTAGAGACAGGAAGGACTCTGGGGGGACAGACCAGATGGGGACACCAACAAGGAATACACCAACAAGTGTTGGACGACATACATACAGATGAGGAGGAGGTGAAGAAACTGCTAAGGGACATCGATACCTCAAAGGCAATGGGACCGGACAACATCTCTCCATGGGTCCTTAGAGAGGGAGCAGATATGTTGTGCGTACCATTTACCACAATCTTCAACACATCCCTGGAAACTGGGCAACTACCTGAGGTATGGAAGACGGCAAATGTAGTTCCCATTTTCAAAAAAGGAGACAGAAAAGAGGCACTAAACTATAGACCTGTGTCATTGACGTGTATAGTATGCAAAATTATGGAGAAGATTATCAGGAGGAGAGTGGTGGAGCACCTGGAACGGAACAGGAGTATAAATGCCAACCAGCATGGATTCACGGAAGGCAAATCCTGTGTCACAAACCTTCTGGAGTTTTACGATAAAATAACAGAAGTAAGACAAGAGAGAGAGGGGTGGGTTGATTGCATCTTCTTGGACTGCAAGAAGGCCTTTGACACAGTTCCTCACAAGAGATTAGTGCAGAAGCTAGAGCATCAGGCGCATATAACAGGAAGAGCACTGCAATGGATCAGAGAATACCTGACAGGGAGGCAACAACGAGTCATGGTACGTAATGATGTATCACAGTGGGCACCTGTGACGAGCGGGGTCCCACAGGGGTCGGTCCTAGGACCAGTGCTATTTTTGGTATATGTGAACGACATGACGGAAGGGTTAGACTCAGAAGTGTCCCTGTTTGCAGATGATGTGAAGTTAATGAGGAGAATTAAATCTGATGAGGACCAGGCAGGACTTCAAAGAGACCTGGACAGACTGGACACCTGGTCCAGCAAATGGCTTCTCGAATTTAATCCTGCCAAATGCAAAGTCATGAAGATAGGGGAAGGGCACAGAAGACCACAGACAGAGTATAGGCTAGGTGGCCAAAGACTGCAAACCTCACTCAAGGAGAAAGATCTTGGGGTGAGTATAACACCGAGCATGTCTCCGGAAGCACACATCAATCAGATAACTGCTGCAGCATATGGGCGCCTGGCAAACCTGAGAACAGCATTCCGACACCTTAGTAAGGAATCATTCAAGACACTGTACACCGTGTATGTCAGGCCCATACTGGAGTATGCAGCACCTGTTTGGAACCCGCACTTGATAAAGCACGTCAAGAAACTAGAGAAAGTACAAAGGTTTGCAACAAGGTTAGTTCCAGAGCTAAGGGGAATGTCCTATGAAGAAAGATTAAGGGAAATCGGCCTGACGACACTGGAGGACAGGAGGGTCAGGGGAGACATGATAACGACATATAAAATACTGCGTGGAATAGACAAGGTGGACAAGGACAGGATGTTCCAGGGAGGGGACACAGAAACAAGAGGCCACAATTGGAAGTTGAAGACACAAATGAGTCAGAGAGATAGTAGGAAGTATTTCTTCAGTCATAGAGTTGTAAGGCAGTGGAATAGCCTAGAAAGTGACGTAGTGGAGGCAGGAACCATACACAGTTTTAAGACGAGGTTTGATAAAGGTCATGGAGCGGGGAGAGAGAGGGTCTAGTAGCAACCGGTGAAGAGGCGGGGCCAGGAGCTAGGACTCGACCCCTGCAACCACAAATAGGTGAGTACAAATAGGTGAGTACACACACACACACACTCACACACTCACACACTCACACACACACACACACACACACACACACACACACACACACACACACACACACACACACACACACACACACACACACACACACACACACATGCACATATGTGGTAATGCTTTATTTACAGCTAGCAAAGTCAGGGTATTTCTCCAGAATGGTCTGTAATATACCACTGTGGATAAAATACTTAGCCATTTCTTGAACACTTCTGAGTGAGTTGTTTCTAAATTCATTAATTTTATCACACTCCAGTACATAATGACGCAAGGTGTGACAATAATCCATCTGGCAAAGTTTACATTTCGTTTGGTCTACATCTGGTGGTGGTGATTTAACCTGCCAAAGATACTTGTAACCCAGCCGGAGCCGGGCGGTAGTGACATCCAAGAGTCTGCTTATTTTGTTGGATGCACCATAGACATGTGGCTCCTCCTGCATGATAGAATGATGATAGATGGACTCACTGGTGTCAATCTCCCTGAGCCTTAAGTCCATAAAATTCAGCTGAAGTTCTTTTCGTATTATTGTTCTCAAACTACTACCTGACAAGCCAAGATTGTAATCTACTCCCTCTTTGAAAGCATACAGCTTAGCCAATTTATCAGTTCTATCATGCATCTGAAGACCAATGTGAGATGGAATCCACAGCATGTGCACTCTGACTCCACTGTCCACAATCCTACCATACCTGTGTCTGGCTTCTGACACAAGCATGCCACAATTTATGCTTAATGAGTTGAGAGCATTTATGGATGACAGAGAATCAGTTACAATTAAACTGTCAATCTTTGATACATAGATGCATTTCAGTGCAAGGAGTATGGCAAACAGTTCTGTCTGAAGGGTAGAGGCCCAATTATTGATGCGTGCTCCAATTTCTTTAAGAGAGCCATCACTCTGTACGACAACAGCAGCACTACCAGCTGCACCAGTGGATTGGTGAACAGAACCATCAACGTAAATAATTTGCGAGAGTGTGTGCTGTGTGACTAAGTTATCAATACAGCTTAAGGCCTCATGTTTGGCTTCAAGGCGAAGTTTTGGTTGTGATTTAAGAAGTAGTTTGGGGGGAAATGGAGGAATGGTAGTTTGGAATGGGGTAATATTCCATGGAGCGGAGAAGTGCCGCTGTTGCCTTACTTGACATAGATCATGTATCTGATTCATGCGGAGGTCGGTTCCAGTCTTTTCGATCCATCTGGAGGAGTGTTCACCAGTGCTGAGGAAAGTTTGGAGGGCTTCTGTGCAGGGGTTTGAATGAGCTTGCCTGAGCATATTAACCCCAATTAGGATATTTCTTTCAGTAACACGATCTCTGATGCTTGGAATATCAAGTTCTTTTTGCATATTTAAAATTTTAGCAGTACGAGGGCATCCTAGGATGATCCTCATTGCTTCGTTCTGCAGTTTTTCCAGCCCTCCAAGCTTCCAGTCAGACACAAGAGCAAGTAGTGGCGCAGCATAATCAACCAATGATCTAATATAAGCAAGATACATCATTTTCACAATTTTAACATTAGCACCATACCTGGGGTGAAGCCCTGCCACAACTCTAAGTGCTCTTAGTCGTTCTTTGTATTGGCGACAAAGTCTTGTTACAACAGGTCCAAGTAGACGAACCTCAAAGCCTAGATACCTGTATCTGCTTACATATTCTAGAAGAGACCCATCATGCAATTGGATCTGACGAACTGTGCCTCTCTGTCGAGGAGGACGCCTATTGAGTATCTTTGTTTTATCAGTAGAGATTATCAACCCCAGGTCCTGACACGAGGCTAGTACATGATTAAGAATGTTTTGGGTGTTGGAGAATCCGGTGGTGTGAATCATTATATCATCAGCAAAACTAATCACATAATTATGGGGCTGACTAGGCATAGATAGAGAGTAGTCGTCAACAGAGTAAAGTCCGAGGCAGCTACGGTGAAAAGCTCTGTTCCACAAGGCACAGTACTAGCTCCCATCTTGTTCCTCATCCTCATATCCGACATAGACAAGGATGTCAGCCACAGCACCGTGTCTTCCTTTGCAGATGACACCCGAATCTGCATGACAGTGTCTTCCACTGCAGACACTGCAAGGCTCCAGGCGGACATCAACCAAATCTTTCAGTGGGCTGCGGAAAACAATATGAAGTTCAACGATGAGAAATTTCAATTACTCAGATATGGTAAACATGAGGAAAATAAATCTTCATCAGAGTACAAAACAAATTCTGGCCACAAAATAGAGCGAAACACCAACGTCAAAGACCTGGGAGTGATTATGTCGGAGGATCTCACCTTCAAGGACCATAACATTGTATCAATCGCATCTGCTAGAAAAATGACAGGATGGATAATGAGAACCTTCAAAACTAGGGAGGCCAAGCCCATGATGACACTCTTCAGGTCACTTGTTCTATCTAGGCTGGAATATTGCTGCACACTAACAGCACCTTTCAAGGCAGGTGAAATTGCCGACCTAGAAAATGTACAGAGAACTTTCACGGCCCGCATAACGGAGATGAAACACCTCAGTTACTGGGAGCGCTTGAGGTTTCTAAACCTGTATTCCCTGGAACGCAGGAGGGAGAGATACATGATTATATACACCTGGAAAATCCTAGAGGGACTAGTACCGAACTTGCACACGAAAATCACTCACTACGAAAGCAAAAGACTTGGCAGACGATGCACCATCCCCCCAATGAAAAGCAGGGGTGTCACTAGCACGTTAAGAGACCATACAATAAGTGTCAGGGGCCCGAGACTGTTCAACTGCCTCCCAGCATACATAAGGGGGATTACCAACAGACCCCTGGCAGTCTTCAAGCTGGCACTGGACAATCACCTAAAGTCAGTTCCTGATCAGCCGGGCTGTGGCTCGTACGTTGGTTTGCGTGCAGCCAGCAGCAACAGCCTGGTTGATCAGGGGCTGATCCACCAGGAGGCCTGGTCACAGACCGGGCCGCGGGGGCGTTGACCCCCGAAACTCTCTCCAGGTAAACTCCAGGTAAACATATAATGACCATATGTACTGTTATTGCCTCTACATATAATGACCATATGTACTGTTATTGCCTCTACATATAATGACCATATGTACTGTTATTGCCTCTACATATAATGACCATATGTACTGTTATTGCCTCTACATATAATGACCATATGTACTGTTATTGCCTCTACATATAATGACCATATGTACTGTTATTGCCTCTACATATAATGACCATATGTACTGTTATTGCCTCTACATATAATGACCATATGTACTGTTATTGCCTCTACATATAATGACCATATGTACTGTTATTGCCTCTACATATAATGACCATATGTACTGTTATTGCCTCTACATATAATGACCATATGTACTGTTATTGCCTCTACATATAATGACCATATGTACTGTTATTGCCTCTACATATAATGACCATATGTACTGTTATTGCCTCTACATACAAAGGGGCTTTTGACATTTACACCCAATTACACTGGTCTGGATGATTTTTTTATTGACTCTATGGTATCTTTTTTCGGTGTATATATGGAAAATGGTGATTCGATAAGATTTCGTTCGTATTTTTAACCCCGGAGGGTTAGCCACCCAGGATAACCCAAGAAAGTCAGTGCGTCATCGAGGACTGTCTAACTTATTTCCATTGGGGTCCTTAATCTTGTCCCCCAGGATGCGACCCACACCAGTCGACTAACACCCAGGTACCTATTTGCTTCTAGGTAAACAGGACAACAGGTGTAAGGAAACGTGTCGAAGTGTTTCCACCCGCCGGGAATCGAACCCGGGCCCTCCGTGTGTGAAGCGGGAGCTTCAGCCACCAGGCCACCGCATCACCACCGCATCACCACCACATCACCACCACATCACCACCACATCACCACCACATCACCACCGCATCACCACCACATCACCACCACATCACCACCACATCACCACCGCATCACCACCACATCACCACCACATCACCACCACATCACCACCACATCACCACCACATCACCACCACATCACCACCACATCACCACCACATCACCACCGCATCACCTCCACATCACCACCACATCACCACCACATCACCACCACATCACCACCACATCACCACCTCATCACCACCTCATCACCACCACATCACCACCACATCACCACCACATCACCACCGCATCACCACATCACCACCACATCACCACCACATCACCACCACATCACCACCACATCACCACCGCATCACCACCGCATCACCACCACATCACCACCACATCACCACATCACCACCACATCACCACCACATCACCACCACATCACATCACCACCACATCACCACCACATCACCACCACATCACCACCGCATCACCACCACATCACCACCACATCACATCACCACATCACATCAACAGCACCTTTCAAGGCAGGTGAAATTGCCGACCTAGAAAATGTACAGAGAACTTTCACGGCGCGCATAACGGAGATAAAACACCTCAATTACTGGGAGCGCTTGAGGTATCTAAACCTGTATTCCCTGGAACGCAGGAGGGAGAGATACATGATTATATACACCTGGAAAATCCTAGAGGGACTAGTACCGAACTTGCACACGAAAATCACTCACTACGAAAGCAAAAGACTTGGCAGACGATGCACCATCCCCCCAATGAAAAGCAGGGGTGTCACTAGCACGTTAAGAGACCATACAATAAGTGTCAGGGGCCCGAGACTGTTCAACTGCCTCCCAGCACACATAAGGGGGATTACCAACAGACCCCTGGCAGTCTTCAAGCTGGCACTGGACAAGCACCTAAAGTCAGTTCCTGATCAGCCGGGCTGTGGCTCGTACGTTGGTTTGCGTGCAGCCAGCAGCAACAGCCTGGTTGATCAGGCGCTGATCCACCAGGAGGCCTGGTCACAGACCGGGCCGCGGGGGCGTTGACCCCCGAAACTCTCTCCAGGTAAACTCCAGGTAAACCACCACATCACCACCACATCACCACCACATCACCATCACATCACCACCACATCACCACCACATCACCACCGCATCACCACCACATCACCACCACATCACATCACCACCACATCACATCACCACCACATCACCACCACATCACCACCACATCACCACCACATCACCACCACATCACCACCGCATCACCACCACATCACCACCACATCACCACATCACCACCACATCACCACCACATCTATCACATCAGGTCGTCAAGTTATACAGAAACCTTACAGTTCTCTTTTCGTATAACAAGTAAATGAGAAAGTGGTATATTACCAATTAAAATGCTTATCTTATATTGGCTTAAATGTTAAATCTAATATATTTTTCTTTATTTTCAGATTATTAATATGTCTAGAGACTATATTAGACATATTTTGCTATGTCTACGGGCAATTCACCCCTTCAGATTATATATACTTGAAACTACTCTTGAATCATGTTCCATAAAAAGCATTTTGGAATATATGAATATATCCTTTGGTTTATATAAATTAGATTCACTTATAATTAATAGAACTACTGTACAACTATGATAAATTTCTTTAGTGTTAAGTAGTCAGTAAGTCACTAAATTAAGTCAGCCCATAATGCCTAAGCATAATAGAGGCTCTCTTTGCACTGCAACCCATTATTGCAAATACATTACCTGGAGTTTACCTGGAGAGAGTTTCGGGGGTCAACGCCCCCGCGGCCCGGTCTGTGACCAGGCCTCCTGGTGGATCAGCCCCTGATCAACCAGGCTGTTGCTGCTGGCTGCACGCAAACCAACGTACGAGCCACAGCCCAGCTGATCAGGAACTGACTTTAGGTGCTTGTCCAGTGCCAGCTTGAAGACTGCCAGGGGTCTGTTGGTAATCCCCCTTATGTGTGCTGGGAGGCAGTTGAACAGTCTCGGGCCCCTGACACTTATTGTATGGTCTCTTAACGTGCTAGTGACACCCCTGCTTTTCATTGGGGGGATGGTGCATCATCTGCCAAGTCTTTTGCTTTCGTAGTGAGTGATTTTCGTGTGGAAGTTCGGTACTAGTCCCTCTAGGATTTTCCAGGTGTATATAATCATGTATCTCTCCCTCCTGCGTTCCAGGGAATACAGGTTTAGAAACCTCAAGCGCTCCCAGTAATTGAGGTGTTTTATCTCCGTTATGCGCGCCGTGAAAGTTCTCTGTACATTTTCTAGGTCGGCAATTTCACCTGCCTTGAAAGGTGCTGTTAGAGTGCAGCAATATTCCAGCCTAGATAGAACAAGTGACCTGAAGAGTGTCATCATGGGCTTGGCCTCCCTAGTTTTGAAGGTTCTCATTATCCATCCTGTCATTTTTCTAGCAGATGCGATTGATACAATGTTATGGTCCTTGAAGGTGAGATCCTCCGACATAATCACTCCCAGGTCTTTGACGTTGGTGTTTCGCTCTATTTTGTGGCCAGAATTTGTTTTGTACTCTGATGAAGATTTAATTTCCTCATGTTTACCATATCTGAGTAATTGAAATTTCTCATCGTTGAACTTCATATTGTTTTCCGCAGCCCACTGAAAGATTTGGTTGATGTCCGCCTGGAGCCTTGCAGTGTCTGCAATGGAAGACACTGTCATGCAGATTCGGGTGTCATCTGCAAAGGAAGACACGGTGCTGTGGCTGACATCCTTGTCTATGTCGGATATGAGGATGAGGAACAAGATGGGAGCTAGTACTGTGCCTTGTGGAACAGAGCTTTTCACCGTAGCTGCCTCGGACTTTACTCTGTTGACTACTACTCTCTGTGTTCTGTTAGTGAGGAAATTATAGATCCATCGACCGACTTTTCCTGTTATTCCTTTAGCATGCATTTTGTGCGCTATTACGCCATGGTCACACTTGTCGAAGGCTTTTGCAAAGTCTATATATATTACATCTGCATTCTTTTTGTCTTCTAGTGCATTTAGGACCTTGTCGTAGTGATCCAATAGTTGAGACAGACAGGAGCGACCTGTTCTAAACCTATGTTGCCCTGGGTTGTGTAACTGATGGGTTTCTAGATGGGTGGTGATCTTGCTTCTTAGGACCCTTTCAAAGATTTTTATGATATGGGATGTTAGTGCTATTGGTCTGTAGTTCTTTGCTGTTGCTTTACTGCCCCCTTTGTGGAGTGGGGCTATGTCTGTTGTTTTTAGTAACTGAGGGACGACCCCCGTGTCCATGCTCCCTCTCCATAGGATGGAAAAGGCTCGTATTACTTGCAAAGAAAGAAAGAAATTTGAATTTGAACAACATTACTCCTTTATTGAAGCGCTGAAACTTTGCTTATTTTAGCTGCAAACTTGGAGACCAGGACAAACCATTTGCACCACACAAAGCTTGCAAGAGTTGCATCAGTAAGCTTCAAATGTGGTCAGTTGGAAAACTTAAATGTATGCCCTTTGGAGTACCAATGGTATGGCAGGAGCAGATGAACCACCATGATGACTGCTACTTTTGTATGACTAAAGTAGCTGGATTCAACAAGAAGGCTAAAGATCGCATAATATATCCAAACATTCCTTCAGCAATAAGGCTTGTTCCACACTCTGAAGATAATCCTGTACCTGTGTCACCTGAGTTTAGTTAGTTTAATATGTTTATTATGCACCCCATACCCATCCTGTGGGCGGTAGTCAAAAGATTACAGAGGTACATAATTGGTCAAGGGACTGGACTCCAAAGTTAGATAGCTGAGCAAGTTACAGAGGTAATGAACTCACAATTTACAAAGGTAATGAACTCACAATTTACAAAGGTAATGAACTCCAGGTAGGTCTAGTCACAATCATGACAAGTTACAAAGGTATTTACAGATTACAGATGTACGTAATGGGTCCAGGGACTGGGCCCCAAGGTTTTGATAGCTGAACTAGGTACAAAGGTAATGAACTCACAAGTTACAAAGGTAATGAATCCTGTAAGAATGGTTGTCACCTGAGACATGGCAAATTCCATCAGAATTTGATACCAGTGATTCTAAGGAAATGGATGTAGACTATGAACCACCAACAAATGACGATCCCAAACCCTTCAACCAAGTTGAGCTCAATGACTTGGTGAGAGACCTTAACCTTCCAAAAGAAAGTGCACAGTTACTTGGCTCTAGACTGGAGGATCGCAGGCTTCTAGCTCCTGGAACAATATTCGCTTGGTACCGTCATCGTGAAGTGGAATTCACTCAGTTTAAATATTTCTGGCCTTATTGAACACATGGGGATGTCATACAAAGCAGATGAATGGAGAATCTTCATTGATTCTTCTAAAAGAAGTTTAAAGGCTGTACTTCTCTACAATGGCAACACAGCTGCATTCAAAGTTTATTCTCTATAATGATTACAATGCTGAGTTTACAGAATTTGGTTATTGTGTGGTTTACATGTAGTAGAATACTAATTACAGAGGGTGCCACTAGAACACCTAGCATGGCTAGGCATTTCGGGCAGACTTAGAATAATTCTTAACTTTAAAATATTACAAATTATGAGGTAAGTTGGTATTATGGCTAAGTGACTAAATACTGGTTTGTGATTTTAGCAATGTGAATGCTTTTGTTTTGGCACAATACATAGTTTCAATATTGGAGTATCACAGGCCAACTTATGACTAGTTAGGATTCATTATTTTAAGATTGAGATTGATATTTCTGTTTATGGTCAAATGGGTGTGTGAGTGTAAGTGTGAACCACCAGGTGGTTATTCGTGTAGTTAGTTGACGGGGTGTATCAGGGAGATAAGATGTTTTCTAATGGTAGTTTTGAAGGTGATGAATGTGTCTGCAGTTCTAGAGTTTTCAGGTAGGGTGTTCCAAATTTTAGGGCCTTTGACATACATTGAATTTTTGTAAAGGTTTAGTCGGACACGGGGAATGTCATAGAGATGTTTGTGTCTGGTGTTATGCCTGTGGGTTCTGTCACAACTATCAAGAAAGCGTTTTAGGTCAAGGTTAATATTGGAATTTAAGGTCTTGTAGATGAAGATTGCACAGTAGTAAGTGTGGATGTACTGAACAGGGAGTAAGTTTAGATCTATGAAGAGTGGGGGGGGGGTGTTGCCATGGATGGGATTTAGTGATTATTCTTACTGTGGCTTTTTGTTGGGTTATTATTGGCTTTAGGTGTGTTGCTGCAGTTGATCCCCAAGCACAAATAACATAGGTGAGGTATGGATAAATAAGCGAGTGGTATTGTGAGAAGGACATTTTGCGGCACGTAGTATCGTATCTTGGAGAGGATCTGTGCCAATTGGCCATAGTGTCAAAATGTCAGAAACTTACGCAAATATGAAGGCACTAATATCTGCAATCAAGTACCAGAATCACAATTTTCTCATTTGTTGTGATTTAAAAGTTATTGCTCTCCTACTAGGTCTTCAAGACGGATACACAAAGTATCCCTGTTTTCTGTGTCTTTGGGATAGTAGAGCAGACAGCCAGCACTATGAACAAAAAGACTGGCCACCAAGAATCAGCTTCTTACCCGGAAATCACAACGTGAAAACTGTGCCACTAGCTGACCCCAAGAAAATTCTGCTGCCACCACTCCACATCAAATTAGGGCTTGTGAAAATTTTTGTGAAGGTCTTGAACAAGAATGGAACAGCTTTCAAGTACCTGGAGTCAAAGTTTCCTCGTATAAGTGAAGGCAAGCTAAAGGCAGGAATCTTTGTTGGCCCTCAGACTCGGAAATTAATGAAGGACAAATATTTTGATGAAGCATTAGCAGGTGTCGAGGTGAATGTCTGGTTTTCATTCAAGCAGATTGTCCACAACTTCCTGGGAAACAGGCGCTCCCCCGAATATGAAAAAAATGATCCAAGACCTGATTTCCAAGTTTCCAACAACTTGGGTCTAGAATGAGTGTGAAGATGCATTTTTTACACTCACATCTTGACTATTTTCCCAACAATTGTGGGGACTACGGTGAGCAACAAGGAGAGCGGTTCCATCAGGACATTTGCACCGTGGAAACTCGATACCAGGGCAAAGTACTGCTGGTCACTGAAACGTAAGTTTATTCAGGTATACACAAATACAGTTACATAGATTATCATACATAGCAGCATATGTGTAGAGAACCTGGGATAACCCAAAAAAGTCAGAGTGACTAATTTCTATTGGGGTCCTTTTAATACCTTATTATTATACTATAAAGGATATAATATCTTATTATTATACTATATAGGATATATACTAGGAATATGGTTAAAAGAGTTATTTACATTTACATGTGTGTTAGCTAAAAAAATAAAAAAATCATTCTCTTTTTCTGTCACTACATTCATCGAACACCTTCTGGCACTCTTCTTGAACTGGTTCATGCTATGACTGGCTTTGACATGTGCAGGCAGTCTGTTCCATTCCTTCATTGCTGTACAACAAAAGGTGTTTGTGCAAGAAAGGTATAAAATACCGACAATATGAAAGTTAAGACACATGTGCAACATCTGGATATCTTTATAGGCTTATATAGGCGTCAGTGAGTAGGGACGTGTAGCAGACGAGGGCATAGTCACTGGTAGGCGGGATTCCTCAGTGGAAGTAGGTCCTACCTAAAGGGATGGGTTAGTTGCAGTAGCCGTGAAGAAGGTTTTGTAGATGTCCTCTGAACCAAGATTCCATGATGTTGCAGTGTCTGACAAGTTGTGCAAGAAAGGTATAAAATACCGACAATATGAAAGTAAAGACAATAGCAACATCTGGATATCTTTATTGTAGATGTTTCGCCATCCAGTGGCTTTATCAATACAGATTCTAGGACATAATTAGAAGACATTAGAGCTATATACAAAAGATGAGGTAATCAGTCCCTCAGTTTTGGAGTTAGTGTTCACAGCGTCGTGGTGGTGGAGAGTCTGGAGCAAAGGCAAGGAGACTGGCGGTTATATAGGTGTCAGTGGATAGGGACGTGTAGCACAACTTGTCAGACACTGCAGCATCATGGAATCTTGGTTCAGAGAACATCTACAAGACCTTCTTCACGGCTACTGCAACTAACCCATCCCTTTGGGTAGGACCTACTTCCACTGGGGAATCCGGCCTTGTCCACTGACGCCTATATAACCGCCAGTCTTCTTGCCTTTGCTCTAGATTCTCCTCCACCACGATGCTGTGAACACTAGCTCCAAGGCTGAGGGACTGATTACCTCATCTTTTGTATATAGTTCTACTGTCTTCCAATTATGTCCTAGAATCTGTATTGATAAAGCCACTGGATGGCGAAACGTCTACAATAAAGATATCTAGATGTTGCACATGTGTCTTAACTTTCAAAAGGTGTTTGAAGCCTGGCCACTGACTGTGGATACTACAAAGTTGTGCTCTCTCCCCCTAGTGCTATGATTGCTTTGGTTCCCAACCTTGACAAAATTGGCAGCAAGATATTCTGGACACTGTTTGTGGGCAATTTTATAAACTTGATTTAACTTCAGTTGTTTTACTCTGTCTTCAACATTCAGCATATCCAACTGCTGTAATTCATCCTGGCCTACATGTTCTGGACCCAGGTCCACGTAATGGCCTCGATGCACAGCACATGTGAAAATCAAAGTGGTCTTCCTTCCTTTGATTCAATATGTATACTAACCATTAGGAACATATTTTTTTAATAAAATCATTTGATTTGATTCATGTTGATTTGGAATTCATATATTCTTAAAATTAGGATTAAGTGTTTTTCCATGATTACTTGCCTAATTTTAATAAATTAACAATTTATTAAAAATTCACATTTTTATTATCGCTGATTTATATTTTATTCAAAATCCTTACATGAATAAGTAAAATGGTTTAGATATTAACAATCAACAACCCAAGAAAATGTAAGATCACAACCATAAGTAAGTAAGTAAGTTTATTCAGGGATCCTCTCCAAGATACGATACTACGTGCCGCAAAATGCCCTTCTTACCTGGAGTTTACCTGGAGAGAGTTTCGGGGGTCAACGCCCCCGCGGCCCGGTCTGTGACCAGGCCTCCTGGTGGATCAGCGCCTGATCAACCAGGCTGTTGCTGCTAGCTGCACGCAAACCAACGTACGAGCCACAGCCCGGCTGATCAGGAACTGACTTTAGGTGCTTGTCCAGTGCCAGCTTGAAGACTGCCAGGGGTCTGTTGGTAATCCCCCTTATGTGTGCTATGCTATTTGTGCTTGGGGATCAACTGCAGCAACACACCTAAAGCCAATAATAACCCAACAAAAAGCTGCAGTAAGAATAATCACTAAATCCCATCCCTGGCAGCACACCCCCCCACTCTTCAAAGATCTAAACTTACTCCCAGTTCAGTACATCCATACTTACTACTGTGCAATCTATATCTACAGGGCCTTAAACTCTAATATCAACCTTGACCTAAAACGCTTTCTTGATAGTTGTGACAGAACCCACAGGCATAACACCAGAAACAAACATCTCTACGACATTCCCCGTGTCCGACTAAACCTTTACAAAAATTCACTGTATGTCAAAGGCCCTAAAATCTGGAATACCCTACCTGAGAACTCTAGAACTGCAGACACATTCATCACCTTCAAAACTACCATTAGAAAACATCTTATCTCCCTGATACACCCCGTCAACTAACTTCACGAATACCACCTGGTGGTTCACACTTACACTCGCTCACTCATTTGACCATAAACAGAAATATTAATCTCAGTCTTAAAATAATGAATCCTGTGATACTCCAATACTGAAACTATATACTGTGCCAAAACAAAAGCATTCACATTGCTAAACTCACAAAATAGTATTTAGTCACTTAGCCATAATACCAACTTACCTCATAATTTGTAATATTTTACATTTAAGAATAAAACTAAGTATGCCCGAAATGCCTAGCCATGCTAAGCGTTCTAGTGGTACACTCTGTAACCTCAATTTTACTACATGTAAACCAAACAATAACCAAATTTCTGTAAACTCAGCATTGTAATCCTTATAGAGAATAAACTTTGAATTTGAATTTGAATTTGAATACAGTTACATAGAATTATCACACATAGCAGCATATGTGTAGAGAACCTAGGATAACCCAAAAAGTCAGACAGAGTGACTTATTTCCATTGGGGTCCTTTTACCTTATTATTATAATATAAAGATTATAATATTTTCTTATTATTCTATAATGAAGATAACATCTTATTATCATACTAAAAAGACTATTTACTACACGAGGGTCATTACTAGGAATACGGTAAAATTTACACGTATGTTAGCTAAAAAATAGAAAATCATTCCCCTCCCTTTCTGTAGCTACATTCATCAGACACCTTTTGGCACTCTTTTTAAACTGGTTCATGATATGACTGGGTTTGACATGTCCAGGCAGTCTGTTCCATTATTCGTCTCTCACCCTGCGGGCTGAGAGGACGCTTTCTGAGCCTGCTCTTGCTTACACCTGGTGGCGAACCGTGTACTACAGTACGCAAGATGGCGGATCGTCAAGGTAGAAGAGTAAACACAGTCTGTGTGGAATTTATTCGTGGCTCTCTCAGTGGTGCAACGATGCATGTCTTGTTGCCTACCATCATTCGCGACGTCTATGGCATCCCCACTGAGGAATTATATGGTGTGGCTCTCAATGGGATGTCGAGGTTTTTTGTAAAATTCGCAAATGCCGGCTTTTACTCCAAGATTGTGGACGCTTTTCAAGAGAGAAAAATGGCGGTGAATTCAGCCGTAGAGGTATGTCTGCATGACGTCTCCACATACGTCACCTGGGTCAAAGTAAGGAACGTGCCTTTCGAGGCGGAGGAGTATGTTATTCGGAAAGTTTTTGGCAAATACGGCACGGTACATGCAGCGACCAAGGGAGTATGGAGGGAGGGCCCATACGAGGGGCTCCCGGAAGGCTCCTGCACCCTAAAGATGACATTAAAACAGCCGATTCCATCTTACGTTTATCTAGAGCACTACAGGACCCAAGTTTTTGTTCACTATGCGGGCCAACGTAAGACATGCAGGTTATGCAACTCGTATGACCATATGGCTGCTCAGTGCTCCAGACGCCTGGTTGTACGTATCCGGGAACCTTCTCCTGTGGTCCTAAGAACCGAGGCCTTTGATCTGGAGACTGGTCCCTCGCCTGAACAAGGACCTAAGCTTTGGAGTGAGGAAGTACAACAAGAGGAGATGCAGTCTATGGCGTGCGCCACCCTGTCGGTGGACACTACAAACGTGCCCACGCCACCTGTGGGGCCTACGGAGCCTGTGGGGTTGTCACAGGAAAGTTTGCTGGAGAACGTGTTAAACGATCTCCTGGATGGGGCAGAGCATAGCCCAGACGTTTCACCTGAGAGTCAAGAAGTGGTGAAGGATGATTCGCCAAAGATGGGAGACCTGGACGTGCCTACAATGACACGGATGCATGAGGTGGTGGTGGAAGTTCACCAGGAGGCTTCGTCTGGTGAGGCGATGTGTGTGGAAGTTGGTTCCCGCAAACGGACGGCAGGAGTGTCGGATATGGACGAGGTCCTGACACCGGGACAGCGTCCAGGGAAGAAATTATGGTCGAAAGTGGCGGAGGCGCCTCCTGCAGACGGGGTTGGGGCAAGCGCCCAGCATGTGGGTAGGGCACGGGGGGGTGAGGGGGGCCTTGGGAAGTCAAAGGTCAAAGAAGGTCAGTGTAATGTACATGTAGGAACGGGAAAGACCCACAAGCATAGAGGAAAACCTCCTTTTGTGAATTCAAGTGTGTTACCATCAATGTAAATGGTCTGCGGGCAGAGTTTAAGTGTGTGTGGATGGAGTGGTTCTTGCGCAGATATGCTGTGGACGTATGTTTCATACAAGAACACAATTATAAGTTTGGGCGAGAGTTACGGTTAAAAGGCTACCGAATGTATGTTAGCAGTTCTTTAAAATTAAAGGGTGGGGTAGCTATAGCGGTGAAGGAGTCCAGCCCTTGGCGTGTCTTAAGATGGGAGGAGGGGGGAGGTGGGAGGGTGGTGAGGGTAGATGGGTACTGGGGTGAGGTGAGGGTTTGTTTTATTGGCGTTTACATGCCAGCGGAAAGCAACACTAAAGTTAAAGTAGAATTTGTAAGGGAGGCTTTAACGTTTTACACTCGGGGTTTGCCGTTCATTACCGTCATGGGTGGGGATTGGAATTGCGTTATCCGCCATGGCGATGTTGAGCCGCGGGGGGCGGGGTGCGTTTTACCTGTCTTACGGAATCTGCTGGGGGATGCAGGGGTTTATGATGTGGTGGGGCGGGGTGGGTGGGGGGTGGAGCATACGTTCGTTCGTAGGGGCTATGCGGCCCGTCTGGATAGACTTTATGTAACACAAGGGATTAGAGTTGGGCACGTACAGACCTTTGATGTGGGGTTTTCAGATCACCGTGCAGTGCTAGCGGACTTGAACTGGGATGGAATGATCAGGGTTTATCCAGGTTATTGGAAACTGAACGTGCGGCTATTGGAGGGGGAGGGGGATGGGTCAGCTTTTCAGGACTGGTGGAAGGATATTTGGGAAACGCGACGGGCAGGTGAATGTTTGTTGGAATGGTGGGAAACGCGTGCCAAACCTGGAATAGCGAGTTATTATAAGAAGCGGGGAAAAGAGGAGGCGAGGTGGAGGTATGGGCTGCAAAACTATCTGGAGGGGCAGCTAAATGATTACTATGTGGGGGGCGGGAGTAGTAGTCGGTATGACGACATTGAACATCTTCGTAGTCGACTTGCAGAAATTCACAATGAACGTTTCAATGCGGTTAGAGTCAGAGCAGGTATGGAAGAAGTGCTATGGGGTGACAAACCTTCGGGTTGTGTCTTGCGCAAATTTAGGGTCAGGCAACAGGCGACGTCCCTCTTGCAATTGGAAGTATGCACGGGTTTGGGTGGTTACCTGCCGGGTCAAGTACTCCTCACCACGGACAGCATGAGTTTTTATGCTGATCTATGGTTTGGGGAAAAACTACGAAGGGGAGTAGGGGGGGTCCATGAGGGCGGCCTGGTGGGGAGGGATTTCAGAAAAGTTATAAGTGACAGGGATAGAACGGTACTAGAAGGTAGAATTCGAGTGGAGGAGGTAGAGGAGGCGATTTTTAGTATGAGTAAAGGAAAGGCACCAGGTATAGATGGCATTTCGAATGATTTTTATAGGGCGCATTGGGGAAGTATTAAGCATTGTTTGGTTGATGTATTAAATTGCATGCTCACGGAGGGGAGGTTAGGTATGTCACAAAGTACGGGGGTAGTTGTGTTGGTGCCCAAAAAGGGAGGGGGGAGGGGTCTGAGTGCATATAGAGCAATATCTCTTATGTGCTCTGACTATAAAATCTTTGCAAAAGTTTTAGGAAACAGAATGAGGAAGGTTATGGGGTCGGTTATTCACGAGGGACAGCTAGGCATACCAGGTAGGAGCATGAGGGACGGACATGTACGTATTAGGGAGTTTTTGGAGGAATGTCAAGGGGGGGGTGTCCTCGGGCTTGACTGGCAAAATGCTTATGACTGTGTTGATAGGGATTTATTGAGGCTTATTTTATTGAAGCAGGGTTTTGGAGAGGGAATTGCAAGATGGGTGGATACCTTGTATGCCACGGCTATGGTACGCATACAGGTAAACGGTAAATTGGGTCAGCCGGTCCGTATGGAAAGGGGTTTGAGGCAAGGGTGCCCCCTCTCCCAGCTGCTTTTTGCTTGTATGCAAAACCCATTTTATGAGCTGGTGGATGGTGGTTTGAGGCGTGGAACGCTGAGCAGTGACCATGCAGCGCGTGTGGTCGGGTACGTAGATGATACCACAATTCTGTTAAAAGGGGAGGAGGATTTGCAGATCGTGGGATGGATTGTTGAGTTTTTTGGGGCAGAGTCAGGCATGTGCGTTAACAAGGCAAAATCGAAATTATTGGAGGTGGGTACATGGGTGGGGGGGAGGTTGGGCGAAAGGTATGGGTGGTCAGTCGTGGTGCAACTTAGAATATGTGGCATCGTGTACATGGCAGATGAGAGGGAGAGCCGAAGGGTAAACTCTGAATTGGTGGTTAACAAGGCTTTAGATCGACTTCGGGGGTTAAGAGCTGGGGATGTCTCGTTGCAACAGAGGACAGTAGTGGTTAATACACTTGTTTATAGTAAAGTATGGGGTGTGGCTGCGGTGTACCCTTTAAGAGATATGGATATTCAGGATCTGCAGAGAAGGGTCTTACGTTATGTTTGGGGTTTCGGGAGGGCTTGGTTAAGTCGGGAGGTTGTCATGACCCATGTTCGCCGTGGGGGTTTAGGTCTCTTGGCTTTGGGGCCACGGGTGAAGGCCCTCTATGTAAAGCAGCGGTTCCTTAGGGCGGGCGGTGAGAAGGGCATCCGGGTGGGTCGGGTAATGATCGAAATGCGTAAATGGTGGAGCGGCAGGGGATTAATAGAGTGTGAGGACATGCTGCGTTTGTTGTTAAAGTTGAGAAATGCGAAACGGATCCAGGTGGGGCAAATGGTCAGCATATGTTGTCGTAGGGAAATTGTACAGGGATTGTCTGTTTTTCCGCTGTATAATTGGGGGGAAATATGGGAAGGATTTTGTAAACTTAAGTTGGCACCAAGGGTTCGTGAATTGGTGTACAGATTTGTCATGGGGATTTTAGCATCAAAATCGGTCTTAAATAGGATGGGTTTGGTAAGGGAGGCGGATTGCTTGCGTTGCGGTCTTGAAGAAACAGCTTTTCATGCTGTCTACTTTTGTGATACCTTGGACAAAGTTCGTTCGTGGTTGGGGCGGGTTTTAGATTTTCTTAGTGGGGGAAGTATTTCAACCTTACGGGCCTTAACATTGGAAGTTAGCGGAGTATCAAGTGAGGTACGAAGAGCAATAATGTACGTGGTGGCTGATTTCCTCTATATCTCGTGGGGTATGCGGGAAACCGGGGGATCAGGTAGGATCAGGGCAATTGCGGCAGGTATCTACAGAACGTATTGCAGAAATAAACTCGTATATGGTAGAAGTTGGGATAATAGTTTTCCGGCAAAGTATCGATGTCTTACTGTTCAAATGTTGCTGCAACTGCGGGTGGGGTAAGGCAACGGGGGGCTGGACTCCCCCCGTGGTAGCACCAAACGGTATGTTAGAGACTTTAGGGTAGAGCGCGGGTTTTAGGGAGTGACGTGTATGTATTATGAATGGTTCCGTACGTCTGTGTGTATGGTTGTGGCGTTGTGTGGCACTGAGATCTTGAATTACTCATAAAATGAAGTCTTGTGGAATGTGTGACACGTTTTGTTAAGTTTATATGTGGCGTGATAGATGTTATAAGGAGTTTAGTGTTGGTAACTTACTAAAATCATAATAGACCATTTGGATATTACTTTTTCATGTTGTAATCTTGGGTTCTTTAAAATGTGTACATAGCCTAGTATTGTACCGACATGTAGCATGTGGTGTATTATCTTGCATTTTGAGCGTGAACTTCACGATATGCAATGTTTTGAAAGTTTATAATTCATGGTTAACATTAATATTTGATATTATATTGGTGGTGTATATTCTTCTACTTATTACAGTGTATGTGTATAGGAATGTAATGTTTCATAACTGTTTTAGTCTGTAAATTTATGTTGTGTCTTGTTCACGCACTACCAACTCTTAGGTAAACACTCATTAAGGTTTTGATGAGGTCAGTGTATGACCATTCATTAGGATAATTAATGTATGTTATTTAGAACGGCGACTGTACATACGGGGGGGGGGGGGGGTAGAAGTGTCAGCTGTGTCTGCACTGGCAATAATGATTGTAAAAGGAGGGTTTGTAGGTTATGTATATGGTTGTGGGTTATGTATATGGTTGTGGGTTATGTATATGGTTATGTATATGGTTGTGGGTTATGTATATGGTTATGTATATGGTTGTGGGTTATGTATATGGTTGTAATATGGCCATTATCTATGGTGTTCTTTAAATGTACCAGGATTGTGTACTAGAGGTTTTGTAATATCTAGTGTGGTTTTTAATTTTATACTCTTATACATTATTGTATTTGTCCTATGTTCTAAATAAAAATATAAAAAAAAAAAGTACTATGATTGCTTTGGTTCCCAACCTTGACAAAATTGACAGCAAGATATTCTGGACACTGTTTGTGAGCAATTTTATAAACATGATTTAGCTTCAGTTGTTTTACTCTGTCTTCAACATTCAGCATATCCAACTGCTGTAATTCATCCTGGCCTGCGTGCTCTCTTGGACCCAGCCCCAGGATGAATCTTACAATTTTGTTCTGGGTGATTTGCAGTCTATCTATCGAAGAGCAAGCGTAATCCATATGGCATTGTATAAGGGCTAGACATAGGGTCCTGCGAGTCTCAGTAGGTAGACACTGTGCTTGTCTATACAGGAACTTCAGTCTGGCATTCGCTTTCTTTACTACACTGTTCCCTATCAATTCTCCTGACATGCATGGGTCAAAGGGGATTCCCAGATATTTTACTGATGAAACCAAAGTGATGGGCTCCCAATTACACTGGACATTAAAATTATTTACCCTTCTCAGTTTATGTTTCATGCCAAAGAGAATGGCTTCAGTTTTCCCGAGGTGTAATGATAGTTTGTTGTCTACTAACCATTTGCTGCAGGACTCCAGTTCCAGTGTTAAAGCATTAGCAATATCTTGTGGGTCTTTACCTGACACTAACAGGGCACTGTCACCTGCATACAGTAGGAGTTTGCACTTGACAATGATAGGCATGTCATTGACATAACATAAGAATAATAAGGGACCCAGAATACTACCTTGGGGAACTCCACATGAATAAAAATAAAAATTAAAAACATTACAAATGCAACCAGTGTTAACATATTCGTTTGTACAAATGTGTATTATGCCGAAATAAAAAAAATAAATTATAATTAATTGTGAATCCAACATTTCCCTGGAACTAAACTATGTCATTTAGCTTTTGTTGGATTATGGATTGTGAAAACGTGCAATTTTCATTAAGTTTTATAACCTGCATGAACTGTATCACTGTAGACAACAAGAGCATTCCACTCCTCCATGGAAGATGTGTTCATTTAATATTCCATACCTGCAAGTTCCTCCCAAGAAGCTCATTGCTAGTAATCCCTTCCTTAAATCACTTGTTAAAGCAACTGCTCAAGAAGAAATTTCTCGCCTAGCTGGTAGTAATAAGTTACTACAAGTTATATACACTGATGTATCTAACCAGGAGTCTTCTGGCAGGGCTGCATCTGCTCTTGTTGCCACCTCCCTAGTTAAGAACGATAATAAACTTGTTAAACTAGGCATAAGAATTAACAACTGGGCGTGTTAGTTTAATATGTTAGTTTAATATGTTTATTATGCACCCCATACCCATCCTGTGAGCGGTAGTCAAAAGATTACAGAGGTACATAATTGGTCCAGGGACTGGACTCCAAAGTTAGATAGATGAGCAAGTTACAGAGGTAATGAACTCACAATTTACAAAGGTAATGAACTCACAATTTACAAAGGTAATGAACTCACAATTTACAAAGGTAATGAACTCCAGGTAGGTCTAGTCACAATCATGACAAGCTACTAAGGTATTTACAGATTACAGAGGTACGTAATGGGTCCAGGGACTGGGCCCCAAGGTTTTCATAGCTGAACTAGGTATAAAGGTAATGAACTCACAAGTTACAAAGGTAATGAATCCTGTAAAAATGGTTACTTACGTTTGCGTGTACATTGCAAACTGAATTATTTGCAATCCTAATGGCGCTAAAGCTAACTTATAACACTGAGCTTGACTCAATCATCATTACTGATTCTATGTCATCATTGAAGGCTCTTAACTCATATAATGACTCCAACAACATGCTCATTGGAGAAGCCAGGTATAGATACTCAAAAATCCGGGACAAAGGAATTAATGTACAGTTGCTGTGGAACCCATCACACATTGGATTACTCCTTCATGATAAAGTTGATATGTTAGCCAAGAAGAGTACCCAGAAGGAGAATGTTAGTAAGTAAGTAAGTAAGTAAGTAAGTTTATTCAGGTATACACAAATACAGTTACATAGAATTATCATACATATCAACTTTATCATGAAGGAGTAATCCAATGTGTGATGGGTTCCACAGCAACTGTACATTAATTCCTTTGTCCCGGATTTTTGAGTATCTATACCTGGCTTCTCCAATGAGCATGTTGTTGGAGTCATTATATGAGTCAAGAGCCTTCAATGATGACATAGAATCAGTAATGATGATTGAGTCAAGCTCAGTGTTATAAGTTAGCTTTAGCGCCATTAGGATTGCAAATAGCATTAGGAATAATATTAGGAGAGAAGTAAATAATGAAAATGATTGTTATAGGAATGCAGTTAGAAGCCTGAGTAGATCTATAACCCACTATGATAACATGAACGTAGATAAGTATGTTTATGGAGCAACTTGCAATGTGAACACTGACTGATGTTGTAGTGGCCAGGCTTAGGCTTGGTTACAAGTACTTCTGGCAGTTTGGCAGACACACAGATGATGATCAAACTAAATATAAATTATGTGATCAGGCATATGGTCACTGTCCTGAACACTATGTGCTTAATTGTCCACTTATTGAGGAATACAGAGACAGACAGTATAATAACCTATGTGACATGTCAAGATATCTTATTAATGAAAATAAGATACCAGATATACTAAGCAAATTTCCTAAATTTGCTTGTAACAGATAAGTTAACTACAGATATGTAGATATAAATCCATATGTATTCCTGTTAACCCTTTGGGGCCTAGTTCCTAGGCCTTCTGTGTATCCATATGCTCTCGCGCTACCGTCCACAGGATGGATATGGGGTGCACAATATGGGGTGTACAATATGGGGTGCACAATATAGGGTGTACAATATGGGATGTACAATATGGGGTGTACAATATGGGGTGCACAATATGGGGTGTACAATATGGGGTGTGCAATATGGGGTTCACAATATGGGGTGCACAATATGGGGTTCACAACATGGGGTGCACAATATGGGGTGTACAATATGGGGTGCACAATATGGGGTGCACAATATGGGGTGTACAATATGGGGTGTACAATATGGGGTGTACAATATGGGGTTCACAATATGGGGTGTACAATATGGGGTGCACAATATGGGTTGCACAATATGGGGTGCACAATATGGGGTGTACAATATGGGGTGTACAATATGGGGTGCACAATATGGGGTGTACAATATGGGGTTCACAATATGGGGTGTACAATATGGGGTTCACAATATGGGGTGTACAATATGGGGTGCACAATATGGGGTGTACAATATGGGGTTCACAATATGGGGTGTACAATATGGGGTGCACAATATGGGTTGCACAATATGGGGTGCTCAATATGGGGTGTACAATATGGAGTTCACAATATGGGGTGTACAATATGGGGTGCACAATACGGGTTGCACAATATGGGGTGCACAATATGGGGTGTACAATATGGGGTGTACAATATGGGGTGTACAATATGGGGTGTACAATATGGGGTGTACAATATGGGGTGTACAATATGGGGTGTACAATATGGGGTGCACAATATGGGGTGCACAATATGGGGTGCACAATAAACTAGCCACTTAGGTGGCAAAACCTAATCCGTTGGATTATGCTTGCTTAAAACTTTGTTAATAGTTAGTAATATTTGTTATAATCCCTTACCCAGTGTATTATATATATCTTCAACACAACACTGGAAAAAAAAAAATGACCCAATAGAAAGTCACTTTGACTGACTTTTTTCAGGGAGTTATCCTGGGTTATTTACACATATGTTACTGTGTATGATAATTTGTATAGGTGTATTAATGTATACGTGAAGGTAAATGAAGTTAATTAGACAAGTGTAGATACTTAGTATATTGTGACGTCAGAGGTGACAACACAGCAGTGACGTCGTGACACACGTCTTGACACACGTCGTGACACACGACTCATTACCTGTCATCAGTGTTAAGAGAGTATAGTACAAGTGTTGAAGACATATTAGCTGTGGTCAGTACTGTGTTGTATCATGGCTGGTGACAAGTACTCAGTGTTGCTGCCCACTTATAATGAGAAAGATAATCTACCCATTATTGTCTGGCTGCTGTGTAAATACTTCCATGACAGGTCAGATAACTAACTTGATTTACCCACACTTATACTAATATTATATTTGTCTTGCAGGATGATATATATGTAAATTACCAAGGATAACCCAGAGTCTGTGACTTGTTACTTCTGGCGTCCTTCACTTGCTTTTATTGGTGTCCTTCGCTTGCTTTTATTGGTGTCCTTCACTTGCTTTTATTGGTGTCCTTCACTTGCTTTTATTGGTGTCCTTCGCTTGCTTTTATTGGTGTCCTTCGCTTGCTTTTATTGGTGTCCTTCGCTTGCTTTTATTGGTGTCCTTCACTTGCTTTTATTGGTGTCCTTCACTTGCTTTTATTGGTGTCCTTCACTTGCTTTTATTGGCGTCCTTCACTTGCTTTTATTGGTGTCCTTCACTTGCCTTTATTGGTGTCCTTCACTTGCTTTTATTGGTGTCCTTCACTTGCTTTTATTGGTGTCCTTCACTTGCTTTTATTGGTGTCCTTGACTTGCTTTCATTGGGGTCCTTGACTTGCTTTCATTGGGGTCCTTGACTTGCTTTCATTGGGGTCCTTGACTTGCTTTCATTGGTGTCCTTGACTTGCTTTCATTGGGGTCCTTGACTTGCTTTCATTGGGGTCCTTGACTTGCTTTCATTGGGGTCCTTGACTTGCTTTCATTGGGGTCCTTGACTTGCTTTCATTGGGGTCCTTGACTTGCTTTCATTGGGGTCCTTGACTTGCTTTCATTGGGGTCCTTGACTTGCTTTCATTGGGGTCCTTGACTTGCTTTCATTGGGGTCCTTGACTTGCTTTCATTGGGGTCCTTGACTTGCTTTCATTGGGGTCCTTGACTTGCTTTCATTGGGGTCCTTGACTTGCTTTCATTGGGGTCCTTGACTTGCTTTCACTGGGGTCCTTCACTTGCTTTCATTGGGGTCCTTCACTTGCTTTCATTGGGGTCCTTGACTTGCTTTCACTGGGGTCCTTGACTTGCTTTCACTGGGGTCCTTGACTTGCTTTCATTGGGGTCCTTGACTTGCTTTCATTGGGGTCCTTGACTTGCTTCCATTGGGGCCCTTGACTTGCTTTCATTGGGGTCCTTGACTTGCTTTCATTGGGGTCCTTGACTTGCTTTCATTGGTGTCCTTGACTTGCTTTCATTGGGGTCCTTGACTTGCTTTCATTGGGGTCCTTGACTTGCTTTCATTGGGGTCCTTGACTTGCTTTCATTGGGGTCCTTGACTTGCTTTCATTGGGTCCTTCACTTGCTTTCATTGGGGTCCTTCACTTGCTTTCATTGGGGTCCTTCACTTGCTTTCACTGGGGTTCCATCAGATTCAGATTCTTTATTTAAATCACTTCATATACAAAAATATACAATGATTGGAAAACTCATAGAATGCACAGCATTTATGGCATCTTTCATTGTCTTGAGGTTGAAGTGGTAACGTCATAAGCTCACATCTGAGGCACCTGGGATCAATCCCGGCACTAGTGGACACTTCGGATATGCCGACATAACCCTGTTGCCTCTTTTTATTTATTTATTTATTTATTTATTTATTTAGTAATTTGAGCATACATACAGAGGTACAAAAAAAATACAGGTAAGAGCAGCATGCCAAAGCCACTTGTATGCATAGCATTATGGGCAGGCTTAAAATTAACTTAAGATTAACTAAGTAATGATGTAATCAGTGATAAAACATTATTGTAAACGGATAACAATAAATCACAAATGAGTATTACAACGACAGGTCATATGGTTGCAGGCATTGCTGTACATTAAGTAGAATGGAGTATTCTGTTAAGTAGTGTATTTAAAAAATAACAAAAGTGAGATTGGGTCTTAGGTTTAACATTTATGTGATATAATTGTGAGAAATATTTAAGATATACAATTTATAAGGTTCAGTTATTCAGTATTTATTTAGTTTTGGGTGAGTAAGTGATCTTTGAGAAGAGACTTGAATTTATAAACAGTGTTTCTTTTATATTTACAGGTAATGAATTCCAGATTTTAGGGCCTTTTATGTGCATTGAGTTTTTGCATAGCGTGAGATGGACACGAGGAACATCAAAGAGTGATCTGTGCCTTGTGTTATGGTCATGTTCTGTTGAGGTTGGCAAGGAGATGTTTGAGGGGAGGGTTAATATCAGGGTTAAGTGTTCTATGTATGTAGTAGGTGCAGTAATAAGTATGGATGTTTTGTATGGTGAGTAGGTTTAGTGTTTTGAATATTGGTGGAGTGTGCTGCCTGTAGTGGGAATTTATCATTCTGACTGCAGCCTTTTGTTTGGTAATTATTGGTCTGAGATGGTTAATTGTTGTTGAGCCCCATGCACAAATTCCATAGGTGAGACAGGGGTAAATAAGAGAGTGATATAGGGCCAGGAGGGCTGACTGTGGAACATAGTACTGTATCTTCGATAGTATGCCTACGGTCTTAGAAATTTTCTTAGAAATTTGTTGTATATGTGTATGAAATTTGAGTCTATTATCAAGATGGATTCCTAAGAATTTTCCCTCTGTTAGCTTTGTGATAGGTGATCTGTTTATCATTATGTTAAGAGGGACATCTGTAGCTCTGTTAACAAACTGAATGAAGAAGGTTTTGTCAATGTTTAGTGTAAGTTTGTTGGTCCTCATCCAGGTAGATATTTTCTGTAATTCGGTATTTACAGTATTGGCTAGCGTGACTGGGCTCGGGTGAGAGAAGATGTATGTAGTGTCATCTGCAAATAGTGTGGGTTTGAGTAATTGCGAAGCATTTGGTAGGTCATTTATGTATAGGAGAAAGAGAAGAGGGCCAAGGACACTTCCCTGTGGGACTCCAACTGTAATTGGTTGTGCGGAAGAGTTTGCCCCATTTGCGTACACATATTGGCTTCTGTTGCTGAGGTATGACTTGAGGTAGTTGAGGGAGTGCCCTCTTATACCATAGTGTGACAATTTTATGTGGAGCAAGTCATGGTCAACTGTATCGAAAGCTTTACATAAGTCAATGAAGATCCCCAGTGGGACTTTTTTTCTCTATTGCAGTGTATATATGTTCTAGCATGTGTATAATAGCATTATTAGTATTTTTATTAGGCCTGAATCCAAATTGGCAGGGGTTGAGTATGTTTTGGGAGATGAGGTAGGAGTAGATTCGTTTATGAATTAATTTTTCGAAGATTTTTGAGAGCGGGTGTAAGTTGGATATTGGCCTATAGTTATTCAACTCTGTTTGGTCTCCTCCTTTATGGATCGGGGTGACCCTTGCTATTTTGAGAACTGTAGGGAAGGTGGAGGATTCAATGGATTTGTTAAAGAGTGCTGCAATGATTGGTGATAGAACTTGACACTTTTTTGTATATAAAGGGTGGTAAGGCATTTAAATCTCCTGCCTTGTTTTTTAGTGCGTTGATAATAAGGGAGACTTCGTATGGGTTAGTCGGAGCTAGGAATAGTGTGTTCGGGTAGTTGCCAATGAGGTAGTCATTTGGTGGGGTATCTGAGCTTGGGATTTTATTGGCAAGGTTTTATCCTATAGTGGAGAAGAAATCATTGAGTCTGTTTGCTGTTTCTGTTGGTGGGAGTTTGGGCTCATCTGATTTTGCTAATTTTATTTCTCTATTTCGTGATATCTTTTTTGTTCCTAGAATTTCTGATAGGGTTTTCCAGGTCTTTTTTATATCGCCTCGTAAGTTGGATAATCTGTTCTCATAATAGTTTTTTTGCCCTTCTTATCAGGCTGGTTAGGATTGATGAGTAACGTTTTGTTTGGTCTCTGGTTATGTGACCCATTCTGTACTGTTTTTCATATCGGTGTTTTGTATTTATGGATTTGAGAATGCTTGGTGTTAGCCAGGGACTGTTCAGTCTCTTAGCTGTCATCTGTTTAGTTTTTTAGGGCAGTGCTTGTTATAGAGGTATTGGGTCTTTTTTAGAAAATTATTAATACATTCGTCAATATCTGTATAGATTTCTAGCTCAGTGTGCCAGTCAATGTTTGTTACTGCTGTTGTGAAGTTATTAATGGCTGCCTCATTGTGAAGTCTGAAGGTGACTTTAGTAGTGTCTTGGGGTAATTTACCAAGAGTTATGAGGAAAGTAGGGTAGTGGTCTGTGGTATTATCTGTAATTATGCCTGATTTTAAAGGAGATATGGTGTTGGTCCAGATGTGGTCAAGTAGGGAAACACTAGTCTCTGTAACTCTTGTAGGTTTTGTTACTGTTGGTAGCAACATGCAGTTACTCATTGTGTTTGTGAATTCAGTAACGTGTGGGTCCTGGTCTTGCAGGAGATTTATATTGAAGTCACCTGAGAGTAGTAAGTGATCTTTGTTCATGCATGCATCAGTTATCATACTTCCTAGGTTTTGACTAAATCGGCTAATGTTTGACTGTGGAACTCTGTAGATGTTTATCAATGTGAGAGGTTTTTGTAGGTATTTGGATTTGAATTTAGCTACTATATATTCCCCATGTTCATCCCTTGTGCAAGTATTAGTGATACATTCTAGTTGGTCTGAGTAGTACATAGCTGTGCCACCCCCTTGTTGGTCTGGCCTACAGTTGTGTATGGCTGTGTAACCAGGAATGGCATAGACATCTGAAGTATCAGGCTTTAGCCAGGTTTCAGTTAGTGATATGATGGACATATTGGCATGCAAGGAATTTAGTAATGCTATGAGGTCATCGTAATGCTTGCTTAAAGATCTGATATTGTAGTTAAAGACAGTTATGTTGTTGTTGGCTATGAGAAGTGCCTTTGATTGTTTTGCTGTGTAGTAATTACAGTAACTGTTTGATTTATTTATTTATTTATTTATTTAAAAATTTGAGCACACACAGAGGTACAAAAAATACAGATAAGAGCAGCATGCCAAAGCCACTTATACTATGCATAGCATTACGGGCTGGCTTAAAATTAACTTAAGATGAACTAAGCAATGATGACATCAGTGATAAAAACTTTAATGTAAACAGATTACTATAAAGCACAAGTGAGTATTACAAAGACAGGTCATATGGTTGTATGCATTGTTGTACATTAAGTAGAATGGAGTATTCTGTTAGGTAGTGTATTTAAAAAATAATAAAGTTAGATTGGGTTTTAGGTTTAACATTTATGTGATATAATTGTGAGAAACATTTAAGATATACAATTTATAAGGTTCAGTTATTCAGTATTTATTTGGTTTTGGGTGAGTAAGTGATCTTTGAGAAGAGACTTGAATTTATAAACAGGTAGTGTTTCTTTTATATTTACAGGTAATGAGTTCCAGATTTTAGGGCCTTTTATGTGCATTGAGTTTTTGCATAGTGTGAGATGGACACGAGGAACATCAAAGAGTGATCTGTGCCTTGTGTTATGGTCATGTGTTCTGTTGAGGTTGGCAAGGAGATGTTTGAGGGGAGGGTTAATATCAGAGTTAAGTGTTCTATGTATGTAATAGGTGCAGTAATAAGTATGAATGTTTTGTATGGTGAGTAGGTTTAGTGTATTGAATATTGGTGGAGTGTGCTGCCTATAGTGAGAATTTGTTATCATTCTAACTGCAGCCTTTTGTTGGGTAATTAGTGGTCTGAGATGGTTACTTGTTGTTGAGCCCCATGCACAAATTCCATAGGTGAGATAGGGGTAAATAAGAGAGTGATATAGGGCCAGGAGGGCTGACTGTGGAGCATAGTACCGTATCTTCGATAGTATGCCTACAGTCTTGGAAATTTTCTTAGAAATTTGTTGTATATGTGTATGAAATTTGAGTCTATTATCAAGGTGGATTCCTAAGAATTTTCCCTCTGTTAGCTTTGTGATAGGTGATCTGTTTATCATTATGTTAAGAGGGACATCTGTAGCTCTGTTACCAAACTGAATGAAGTAGGTTTTGTCAATGTTTAGTGTAAGTTTGTTAGTCCTCATCCAGGTAGATATTTTCTGTAATTCGGTATGTACAGTATTGGCTAGCGTGACTGGGCTCTGGTGGGAGAAGACGTATGTAGTGTCATCTGCAAATAGTGTGGGTTTGAGTAATTGCGAAGCATTTGGTAGGTCATTTATGTATAGGAGAAAGAGAAGAGGGCCAAGGACACTTCCCTGTGGGACACCAACTGTAATTGGTTGTGCAGAAGAGTTTGCCCCATTTGCATACACATATTGGCTTCTGTTGCTGAGGTATGACTTGAGGTAGTTGAGGGAGTGCCCTCTTATACCATAGTGTGACAATTTTACGTGGAGCAAGTCATGGTTAACTGTATCAGAAGCTTTACGTAAGTCAATGAAGATCCCCAGTGGGACTTCTTTTTTCTCTATTGCAGTGTATATATGTTCTAGCATGTGTATAATAGCATCATTAGTATTTTTATTTGGCCTGAATCCAAATTGGCAGGGGTTGAGTATGTTTTGGGAGATAAGGTAGGAGTAGATTCGTTTATGAATTAATTTTTCGAAGATTTTTGAGAGAGGGTGTAAGTTGGATATTGGCCTATAGTTATTCAACTCTGTTTGGTCTCCTCCTTTGTGGATCGGGGTGATCCTTGCTATTTTGAGTACTGTAGGGAAGGTGGAGGATTCAATGGATTTCTTAAAGAGTGTTGCAATGATTGGTGATAGCACTTGTGACACTTTTTTGTATATAAAGGGTGGTAAGGTATTTAAATCTCCTGCCTTGTTTTTTAGCGTGTTGATAATAAGGGAGACTTCGTATGGGTTAGTCGGAGCTAGGAACAGTGTGTTCGGGTAGTTGCCAGTGAGGTAGTCATTTGGTGGGGTATCTGAGCTTGGGATTTTATTGGCAAGGTTTTGTCCTATAGTGGAGAAGAGGTCATTGAGTCTGTTTGCTGTTTCTGTTGGTGGGAGTTGGGGTTCATCTGATTTTGCTAATTGTATTTCGCTATTTCGTGATATCTTTTTTGTTCCTAGAATTTCTGATAGGGTTTTCCAGGTCTTTTTTATATCACCTCGTAAGTTGGATAATCTGTTCTCATAATACAATTTTTTTGCCCTTCTTATCAGGCTGGTTAGGATTGACGAGTAACGTTTTGTTTGGTCTCTGGTTATGTGACCCATTCTGTACTGTTTTTCATATTGGTGTTTTGTATTTATGGATTTGAGAATGCTGGGTGTTAACCAGGGACTGTTCAGTCTCTTAGCTGTCATCTGTTTAGTTTTTTTAGGGCAGTGCTTGTTATAGAGGTATTGGGTCTTTTTTAGAAAATTATTAATACATTCGTCATTATCTGTATAGATTTCTAGCTCAGTGTGCCAGTCAATGTTTGCTACTGCTGTTGTGAAGTTATTAATGGCTGCCTCATTGTGAAGTCTGAAGGTGACTTTAGTAGTGTCTTGGGGTGATTTACCAAGAGTTGTTATGAGAAAAGTAGGGTAGTGGTCTGTGGTATTATCTGTAATTATGCCTGATTTTAAAGGGGATATGGTGTTGGTCCAGATGTGGTCAAGTAGGGAAACACTAGTCTCTGTAACTCTTGTAGGTTTTGTTACTGTTGGTAGCAACATACAGTTACTCATTGTGTTTGTGAATTCAGTAACGTGTGGGTCCTGGTCTTGCAGGAGATTTATATTGAAGTCACCTGAGAGTAGTAAGTGATCTTTGTTCATGCGTGCATCAGTTATCATACTTCCTAGGTTTTGACTAAATTGGCTAATGTTTGACTGTGGAACTCTGTAAATGTTTATCAATGTGAGAGGTTTTTGTAGGTATTTGGATTTGAATTTGGCTATTATATATTCCCCATGTTCATCCCTTGTGCAAGTATTAGTGATACATTCTAGTTGGTCTGAGTAGTATATGGATGTGCCACCCCCTTGTTGGTCTGGCCTACAGTTGTGTATGGCTGTGTAACCAGGAATGGCATAGACATCTGTACTATCAGGCTTTAGCCAGGTTTCAGTTAGTGTAATGATGGACATATTGGCATGTAAGGAATTTAGTAATGCTATGAGGTCATCGTAATGCTTGCTTAAAGATCTGATATTGTAGTTAAAGATAGTTATGTTGTTGTTGGCACTGAGAAGTGCCTTTGATTGTTCTGCAGTGTAGTAATTACAGTAACTGTTTGATTCATTTAAGTCATTAAATAAGAGGTTGGTATCAGGATCAATGCATGTAATCATAAGATTTGTAGTGAATCTATAGTTAGAATTAAGTATAAAACAAAGTAAATAGTCTTAAGCAAAAAAAATAGCACCTGAATTATTTAACAAATGTAAAATAATGAGCTAAGGTAGTTTTTTTTTAAGCTAAAATAAAGGAGACAATATAAAAGGGACTAATACAAATAGTGATAATCAAAAAATGGAGCTTGGGAATATGATAGTAGGTAGTACTATAAAGGTAATTCTTTAAAGTTAGAATTATAGTATAAAATAATAATATAAAAGGGACTAATGTAAGTTGTGGTGAACAATAAAGTGGTAATCAAATAAATGAGCTTTGGAATATAATGGCAAAATTGTGAACTTATTCTACTTTAGCACCTGAGAATAGCACCTTGATTATTTTAACAATTGTGAATGTATAAACTAGGGTAGTTATATAAAGCTAAAATAAAGGAGAAAATATATAAGGGACTAAAATTAAGTAATGGTAAACAAAGTTAAATGGACAGGTGGTCACTATGAAATAATATTGGTTTAGGAGTAAGATCTGATTTGTAATATTAAATAAATTGAGCAGTTTATTGCACAATAAAAGTAAAAAAAATGAGGTAGTTGGTACTAGCTAGCAAAAGATAGTTTTGGTACTTGCAAAAAAGTAATTGGAATATACACTAATTGCATACACAATGAAAAGTGACTAAAAAAAACAAGTAGTGATAAACAAAATTAAATGGACAGGTAAGAATAATGAATATTATTAATTTGGAGTAAGATTTGACTTGTAATTTAAAATTATGAGCAATTAATAGCAGTAAGAAAGAAGTATAGAGTATTGGAGGTATTTCATTAGCTAGTGATGAAAAATAATAAAAATAATAATGTACAATATAATAGTAACGTACACTATATGCACCACACGTATATATGTATTAAGGGCACTTATCTAATCTGTTACAGAAATGTCAGCTTTTCTAAGGAAGGTAGAGAAATCGTGTTCATTTGAGATAGTATATTGTTGTCCTGTTGATGTTTTCCTTACTAGTATTTTCCCATCTCGCGTGAAACACTGATGTATTTTGTTTTCCTGTTTAAGTTTTCTCAGCCTGAACAGAAGGTTTTGACGTTTTTTTGTTAGACACTCATTTATGTACACTCCATTTTTCATTGTAATTGCTGATTTAATTAGGTCCTTTCTTTTATCGTATGAATGAAGTCGGATCATTATACTGTGTTTACTTCCTGGTTTTCCTAGCAAACGTGTTTCTTTGATTTCATTGTTTTGCACGATGACTTGTACGTGGTTCTGTATTATCCTGATAGCAGTTTCTTTGCACTGTGCTTGTGTTATGTCACTAGGAATGTGTGGACTGTTTATTATTACTGCATCAGACAACTTATCTTGTTCAGTTTTGTCGTCTTGGAAATCAAGGTATTCATTTAGTCGAGTGTGCATGTTCTGATTCCAGTCCTTGATTGCTTCTTCAACCTTCATATTTATTGTTGTTATTTGCTCAGTGTGACTGGCTATAGCTGCTTTTAGAGTATTTTCTGTGTCAACACTTCCCGATGTAATCTTCTCTTCAAGGTTTTGGATCTTATTCTCGAGGTTGGTTATCTTGGATTCTCGTCGCTCGAGTGTTGCTTTGATGTCTTTGATTTCATTTTCTAGAGCAACGATGTAGTCCTTGATATTGTCAGGAATAATCATACCTGAGTTATCATGGGTGAATCCTTTGAAGGGAGTGGAGTTGGAGGGGGAGTCAGCCATGTTTGTTGTTGTTCCTTGGGTGGCGGCGGTGAGGGGGGTTGATGATACACTGGCGTCCTGCTGGGTAGACAAGTTGAGTTCTAGGGTCCTTGCTGTTATTCTTTTATTACTGGTGTTGTTTCTTCTGCGATATCCTTTCATAGTATCACTGAAGTAGATACTGTGTAGCAATGGAGGAGAAGGCTTGTTTTCTCGGAGCTTGGGTTAAGTGATTGTCTGGCAGCGGAGGCAGTGCTTGGGTTAGCAGGGCTGTCTTCCTTAGATCTTCTAATTTTGTCAAGATTTGGGTTACATTCTTAGTATTCTTGGGTCATGTTGTGGTCTACGTGGGTTCATGTAGTTGAACTTTCACTTTAGGCCATCACAAGTTTTGTTGAGCGATGTTTTTTTGAGAAAGAAGAGCTGGTAGGATACCGTTGCTGCCGCTGCCACTTGTAATCATAAGATTTGTAGTGAATCTATAGTTAGAATTAAGTATAAAACAAAGTAAATAGTCTAAAGCTAAAAAATAGCACCTGAATTATTTAACAAATGTAAAAATAATGAGCTAAGGTATTTTTTTTTTTTTTTTTTTTTAAAAGCTAAAATAAAGGAGACAATATAAAAGGGACTAAAATAATTTGTGGTGAACAAATAAAGTGATGATCAAATAATGGAGCTTGGGAATATGATAGTAGGTAGTACTTTAAAGGTAATTCTTTATAGCTAGAATTAGGGAAAACAATATAAAAGGGACTAATATAAGTTGTGGTGAACAATAAAGTGGTAATCAAATAAATGAATTTTGGAATATAATGGCAAAATTGTGAGCTTATTACACTTTAACACCTGAGAATAGCACCTAGATTATTTTAACAGTTGTGAATATATGAACTAGGGTAGTTATATAAAGCTAAAATAAAGGAGAAAATATATAAGGGACTAAATTAAGTAATGGTAAACAAAGTTAAATGGACAGATAGTCACTATGAAATAATATTAATAAGTTGAGCAGTTTATTGCACAATAAAAAGTAAAAAAAATATGAGGTAGTTGGTACTAGCTAGCAAAAGATAGTTTTGGTACTTGTAAAAAAAGTAATTGGAATATACACTAATTGCACACACAATAAAAGGCGACTAAAAAAACAAGTAGTGGTAAACAAAATTAAATGGACAGGTAAGAACAATGAATAATATTAATTTGGAGTAAGATTTGACTTGTAACATAAAATTATGAGCAATTAATAGCAGTAAGAAAGAAGTTGGTTGGTGCGATTATTTAATAAATGTATGGAAGAGGGTAAGGTACCTAGGATTGGCAGAGAGCATGCATAGTTCCTTTGTATAAAGGCAAAGGGGACAAAAGAGTGCAAAAATTATAAGGGGATAAGTTTATTGAGTATACCTGGTGAAGTGTATGGTAGAGTTATTATTGAAAGAATTAAGAGTAAGATGGAGAATAGGATAGCAGATGAACAAGGAGGCTTTAGGAAAGGTAGGGGGTGTGTGGACCAGGTGTTTACAGTGAAACACATAAGTGAACAGTATTTAGATAAGGCTAAAGAGGTCTTTGTGGCATTTATGGATTTGGAAAAGGCGTATGACAGGGTGGATAGGGGGGCAATGTGGCAGATGTTGCAGGTGTATGGTGTAGGAGGTAGGTTACTGAAAGCAGTGAAGAGTTTTTATGAGGATAGTGAGGCTCAAGTTCGAGTATGTAGGAAAGAGGGAAATTATTTCCCAGTAAAAGTAGGCCTTAGACAAGGATATGTGATGTCACCGTGGTTGTTTAATATATTTATAGATGGGGTTGTAAGAGAAGTAAATGCGAGGGTCTTGGCAAGAGGCGTGGAGTTAAAAGATAAAGAATCACACATAAAGTGGGAGTTGTCACAGTTGCTCTTTGCGCCTCCCCCCCTCTCCGCTGGGGGGGAGTGGGAGGGCGTGTGTAGTAAACAGTGACCCTCTCATAATGCCTCACTCCTGTGCGTCTCCCCTGCCTCACCCACCCAACTCCCAGCGCCACCCCATCTATAGAGGGTACTTCTCCCCTAACCCACGATGTCAGCAATGGCACTGCAGGGAGTGCCGGGCTCACAGGAACTTCTACTACAGTGACAGCATCGTGGAGTTCGACCGCGAGGCAGCTGTCAGGTGTGCCACAGGCAGTGTGTACTCGGTTCCTCAAGCTTCAACATCCGTGCACACGAGGGCCTGGGATCTTCAATCAACTTGGCATCCACCAGGACGCTGACATGTCCCTAGGGCAGCTCTCCATCGGGCTGCTAACGGAGTCACTGGCTTCTTGGACCTCTTGGGGAGGGTCGATGGTGCTCATGCAAGCAGCAGATCCCTGGGCAACTTGCTGCTGTTTGCAAGGGCTGTCTGCCGAGGAGAGACAGGCACCTAGCAGCATCTGTTGTTGGGGCATTGGATGAATTCCCTACTATGTTTGTTAACTGCTCATTCAGTTTGGTAACAGAGCTACAGATGTACCTCTTAACATAACAATAAACGGATCACCTATCACAAAGCTAACAGAGGGAAAATTCCTAGGAATCCACCTCGATAATAGACTCAAATTTCATACACATATACAACAAATTTCTAAGAAAATCTCCAAGACTGTAGGCATACTATCGAAGATACGGTACTATGTTCCACAGTCAGCCCTCCTGGCCCTTTATCACTCTCTTATTTACCCCTATCTCACCTATGGAATTTGTGCATGGGGCTCAACAACATTAACCATCTCAGACCACTAATTACCCAACAAAAGGCTGCAGTTAGAATGATAACAAATTCTCACTACAGGCAACACTCCACCAATATTCAAAACACTCAACCTACTCACTATTCAAAACATCCATACTTATTATTGCACCTATTACATACATAGAACACTTAACTCTGATATTAACCCTCCCCTCAAACATCTCCTTGCCAACCTCAACAGAACACATGACCATAACACAAGGCACAGATCACTCTTTGATGTTCCTCGTGTCCATCTCACGCTATGCAAAAACTCAATGCACATAAAAGGCCCTAAAATCTGGAATTCATTACCTGTAAATATAAAAGAAACACTACCTGTTTATAAATTCAAGTCTCTTCTCAAAGATCACTTACTCACTCAAAACCAAATAAATACTGAATAACTGAACCTTATAAATTGTATATCCTATATGTTACTCACAATTATATCACACAAATGTTAAACCTAGGACCCAATCTACTTTATTATTTTTTTAAATACACTACCTAACAGAATACTCCATTCGACTGAATGTACAGCAATGCATGCAACCATATGACCTGTCTTTGTAATACTCATTTGTATTTTATAGTTATCTGTTTACAATAATGTTTTATCACTGATTTCATCATTGCTTAGTTAATCTTCAGTTAATTTTAAGCCAACCCGTAATGCTATGCATATAAGTGGCTTTGGCATGCTGCTCTTACCTGTATTTTTTGTACCTCTGTTTGTATGCTTAAATTACTAAATAAATAAATAAATAAATAAATAAATTACTCTGTAATTTGTCTATGATTGTAATCATGTCATAACGTGTTTATCATTTATTACCTTTGAAACTTGTCATGATTGTGACCAGCTCTACCTGGAGCTCATTACCTTTGTAAATTCTCATGATTAATGTGTTTGATTCATTACCTTTGCAATTATTCATGAGTGTGACCAGCTCAACCTGGAGCTCATTACCTTTGTAACTTGGTCATGATTATGACCAGATCTAGTTCATTACCTTTGTAACTTGCTCAGCTACAAAAACTTTGGAGTCCAGTCCCTGGACCAATTATGTACCTCTGTAATCTTTTGACTACCGCCCACAGGATGGGTATGGGGTGCATAATAAACATATTAAACTTAACTAACTAACTGCTGATGACACTGTGCTCTTTGGAGATTCTGAAGAGAAGTTGCAGAGATTGGTGGATGAATTTGGTAGTGTATGCAAAAGAAGAAAATTAAAAGTGAATACAGGAAAGAGTAAGGTTATGAGGATAACAAAAAGATTAGGTGATGAAAGATTGGATATCAGATTGGAGGGAGAGGGTATGGAGGAGGTGAATGTATTCAGATATTTGGGAGTGGACGTGTCAGCGGATGGGTCTATGAGAGATGAGGTGAATCATAGAATTGATGAGGGGAAAATGGTGAGTGGTGCACTTAGGAGTCTGTGGAGACAAAGAACTTTGTCCTTGGAGGCAAAGAGGGGAATGTATGAGAGTATAGTTTTACCAATGCTCTTATATGGGTGTGAAGCATGGTTGATGAATGTTGCAGTGAGGAGAAGGCTGGAGGCAGTGGAGATGTCATGTCTGAGGGCAATGTGTGGTGTGAATGTAATGCAGAGAATTCGTAGTTTGGAAGTTAGGAGGAGGTGCGGGATTACCAAAACTGTTGTCCAGAGGGCTGAGGAAGGGTTGTTGAGGTGGTTCGGACATGTAGAGAGAATGGAGCGAAACAGAATGACTTCAAGGAAGGCGGGGTAGGGGTCGGCCTAGGAAAGGTTGGAGAGAGGGGGTAAAGGAGGTTTTGTGTGCGAGGGGCTTGGACTTCCAGCAGGCATGCGTGAGCATGTTTGATAGGAGTGAATGGAGACAAATGGTTTTTAATACTTGATGTGCTGTTGGAGTGTGAGCCAAGTAACATTTATGAAGGGGTTCAGGGAAACCGGAAGGCCGGTCTTGAGTCCTGGAGATGGGAAGTACAGTGCCTGCACTCTGAAGGAGGGGTGTTAATGTTGCAGTTTAAAAACTGTAGTGTAAAGCACCCTTCTGGCAAGACAGTGATGGAGTGAATGATGGTGAAAGTTTTTCTTTTTTGGGCCACCCTGCCTTGGTGGGAATCGGCCAGTATGATAATAAAAAATAATAAAAAGAAAGAAGTATAAAGTATTGGAGGTAGTTGGCATTAGCTAGTGATGTAAAATAAAAAAATAATAATGCACAATATAATAGTAACGTACACTATATGCACCACACGTATAGTATATGTATTAAGGGCACTTATCTAATCTGTTACAGAAATGTCAGCTTTTCTAAGGAAGGTAGAGAAATCATGTTCGTTTGAGATGGTATATTGTTGTCCTGTAAAGTAAAAGGACACAAATGCAACTAATGTGACTTTTGTGTCCTTTTACTTTACATATTGTCGGTAATTCTACCAACTATATTACATATTGTTGTCCTGTTGATGTTTTCCTTACTAGTATTTTCCCATCTCACGTGAAACACTGATGTATTTTGTTTTCCTGTTTAAGTTTTCTCAGCCTGAACAGAAGGTTTTGACATTTTCTTGTTAGACACTCATTTATGTACACTCCATTTTTCATTGTAATTGCTGATTTAATTAGGTCCTTTCTTTTATCGTATGAATGAAGTCGGATCATTATACTGTGTTTACTTCCTAGTTTTCATTGCAAACATGTTTCTTTGATTTCATTGTTTTGCACGATGACTTGTACATGTTCTTGTATTATCCTGATAGGAGTTTCTTTGCACTGTGCTTGGGTTATGTCACTAGGAATGTGTGGACTGTTTATTATAACTGCATCAGACAACTTGCCTTGTTCAGTTTTGTCGTCTTGGAAATCAAGGTATTCATTTAGTCGAGTGTGCATGTTCTGATTCCAGTCCTTGATTGCTTCTTCAACCTTCATATTTATTGTTATTTGTTCAGTGTGACTGGCTATAGCTGCTTTCAGAGTATTTTCTGTGTCAACACTTCCCGATGTAATCTTCTCTTCAAGGTTTTGGATCTTGTTCTCGAGGTTGGTTATCTTGGATTCTCGTCGCTCGAGTGTTGCTTTGATATCTTTGATTTCATATTCTAGAGCAACGATGTAGTCCTTGATATTGTCAGGAATAATCATACCTGAGTTATAGCATTAAGTAGGTGCTGGGTATAAGCTTGGTGGGAAAGAGGATCAATGATCTCAGAGGCAATAAGCAACAAATAGTGACATTATTGGTTTATCCTGCATTGATTAACCCTCCTGGGTTGATGGATTAACCCTCCTGGGTTGATGGATTAACCCTCCTGGGTTGATGGATTAACCCTCCTGGGTTGATGGATTAACCCTCCTGGGTTGATGGATTAACCCTCCTGGGTTGATGGATTAACCCTCCTGGGTTGATGGATTAACCCTCCTGGGTTGATGGATTAACCCTCCTGGGTTGATGGATTAACCCTCCTGGGTTGATGGATTAACCCTCCTGGGTTGATGGATTAACTCTCCTGGGTTGATGGATTAACTCTCCTGGGTTGATGGATTAACCCTCCTGGGTTGATGGATTAACCCTCCTGGGTTGATGGATTAACCCTCCTGGGTTGATGGATTAACCCTCCTGGGTTGATGGATTAACCCTCCTCGGTTGATGGATTAACCCTCCTGGGTTGATGGATTAACCCTCCTGGGTTGATGGATTAACCCTCCTGGGTTGATGGATTAACCTTCTTGGGTTGATGGATTAACCCTCCTGGGTTGATTATATTTATTTTATTTACTTTATTTGAACATGATACAGAGAAGTACAAGGAATACAATTTTTAAAGTGCAGCATGCCAAAGCCCCTTGTATGCAGAGCATTATGGGCAGGCTTAAAATTAACTTAAGATTAACTAAGCAATGATATATTCAGTGGTACAAAAATTATTGTAAAACAGATAACAATTTAGTACAAATGAGTATTACAAAGACAGGTCATATGGTCATTTACTGTGTTGCTGTGTAATCAGTAGAATGGAGTACAGTTGACCCCCGGTTAACGATTTTAATCCGTGCAAGAGGGGTAATTGTTATGCGAAATAATCGTTATGTGAATGAATTTTCCCCATAAGAAATAATGGAAATAAAATTAATCCGTGCAAGACACCCAAAAGTATGAAAAAAAATTTTTTTTACCACATGAAATGTTAATTTTAATACACACAAACTGAAAAAGGCATGCACACTTACATGACACTTACTTTTATTGAAGATCTGGTGATGATTGATGGGATGGGAGGAGGGGAGAGCATTATCTTCTTACTGTTTAGAAGGGGAATCCCCTTCCATTAGGACTTGAGGTAGCAAGTCCTTTTCCGGGGTTACTTCCCTTCTTCTTTTAATGCCACTAGGACCAGCTTGAGAGTCACTGGACCTCTGTCGCACAACAAATCTGTCCATAGAGCTCTGTACCTCCCGTTCCTTTACGATTTGTCTAAAATGGGCCACAACATTGTCATTGAAATAGTCACCAGCACGGCTTGCAACAGCTGTGTCAGGGTGATTTTCATCCATAAAGGTTTGCAGTTCAACCCACTGTGCACACATTTCCTTAATTTTTGAAGTAGGCACAATGGATTCCACAACTGGCATAGGCTTCTCAGGGTTAGCCCCAAACCCTTCAAAATCTTTCTTAATTTCCATACTAATTCTCACCCTTTTTACCACAGGGTTGGCACTAGAAGCTTTCTTGGGGCCCATGGTCACTTATTTTCCAGAAACAGCACCGAAAACACTGTAATAATACGAAATATTCCGATTGTATGCTTGGATGTTACCGCGGAGGCTGGCTGGTAAACAATGCCACCGGCGGAACATGTGAGCGCGTCTCGGAAGAAAATCGGTAAGCGGGTTTTTAAGCGGTATGTGAGGCAAAATTTTTGCAATTAAAGTAAGCGGTATGCGAAATAATCGCTATGTGATGCCATCGTTATGCGGGGGTCCACTGTATTCTGTTAGGTAATGAAGTTAAATAGTAACAGAGTTTGAGTGGGTCACAGGTTGACATTTATGAGATACAATAATGAGATACATATATGAGATACAATTTGAGATACAGTTATTCAGTATTTATTTAGTTGTGGGTGAGTGATTTTTGAGAAGAGACTTGAATTTATGAACAGACAGTGTTTCTTTTATATTCGCAGGTAATGAATTCCAGATTTTAGGGCCTTTTATGTGCATTGAGTTTTTGCATAGTGTGCGGTGGACACGAGGAACATCAGAGTGATCTGTGCCTTGTGTTATGGTCATGTGTTCTGTTGAGGTTGGTAAGATGTTTGAGGGGAGGGTTTATGTCAGAGTTAAGTGTTCTATGTATGTAGTAGGTGCAGTAATAAGTATGGATGTTTTGTATTGTGAGTAGGTTTAGAGTTTTGAATATTGGTGGAGTGTGTTGTCTGTAGTGGGAATTTATCATTCTGATAGCAGCCTTTTGTTGGGTGATTAGTGGTCTGAGATGGTTTATTGTTGTTGAGCCCCATGCACAAATTCCATAGGTGAGATAGGGGTAAATAAGTGAGTGATATAGGGCCAGGAGGGCTGACTGTGGAACATAGTACCGTATCTTCGATAGTATGCCTACGGTCTTGGAAATTTTTTTGGAAATTTGTTGTATATGTGTTTGAAATTTGAGTCTATTATCAAGGTGGATTCCTAAGACTTTTTCCCTCTGTGAGTTTTGTGATAGGTGATCCATTTATCATTATGTTAAGAGACACATCTGTAGCTCTGTTACCAAACTGAATGTAGTAGGTTTTATCAATGTTTAGAGCAAGTTTGTTGGTCCTCATCCAGGTTGATATTTTCTGTAATTCGGTGTTTACAGTATTGGCTAGCATGACTGGGCTCGGGTGAGAGTAGACGTATGTAGTATCATCTGCAAATAGTGTGGGTTTGAGTAGTTGCGATGCAATTGGGAGGTCATTTATGTATATGAGAAAGAGAAGAGGGCCTAGGACACCAACTGTAATTGGTTGTGCGGAAGAGTTTGCCCCATTTGTGTACACATACTAGCTTCTGTTGCTGAGGTATGACTTTAGGTAGTTGAGGGAGTGCCCTCTTATACCATAGTGTGACAATTTTATGTGGAGCAAGTCGTGGTCAACTGTATCGAAAGCGTTACGTAAGCCAATGAAGATCCTCAGTGGGACTTCTTTTTTCTCTATTGCTGTATAAATATGTTCTAGCATGTGGATAATAGCACGATTGCAAACAAACCATACCCCGGCTGGGATTGAACCCGCGGTCAGAGAGTCTCAAAACTCCAGCCCGTCGCGTTAGCCACTAGAGGTTTGTTTGCAGTCGTATCATTACGATTTCGTGAGTCATGTTGATGGCAGTGAAGGGACTTTAGCTAGAGTTCGTCACGGCCACGCTAGCTGGAGATTCGTCTGTAAAAACTTGCATTTGTGGTCACAGTGGTGCCTGTGCTAACCTTCCTATGGTGTAGAAATATACCTAGTTGGACGAATCTTATTGTGGCTAGCTGGTCTAGTGGCTAACGCGACGGGCTGGAGTTTTGAGACTCTCTGACCGCGGGTTCAATCCCAACCGGGGTATGGTTTGTTTGCAATCGTGTTATTACGATTTCGTGAGTCAGTTCAACCCACTTTGCACACATTTCCTTAATTTTTGAAGTAGGCACAATGGATTTCACACTTACACTCACTCACCCATTTGACCATAAACACAGAAATATCAATCTTAATCTTAAAATAATGAATCCTAACTAGTCATAAGTTGGCCTGTGATACTCCAATACTGAAACTATGTATTGTGCAAAAACAAAAGCATTCACATTGCTAAACTCACAAACTAGTATTTAGTCACTTAGCCATAATACCAACTTACCTCATAATTTGTAATATTTTAAAGTTAAGAATTAATCCAAGTCTGCCTGTAATGCCTAGCCATGCTAGGTGTTCTAGTGGCACCCTCTGTAATTATTATTTTAAAACATGTAAACTACACAATATCCAAATTCTGTAAACCCAGCATTGTAATCCTTATAGAGAATAAACTTGATATGAACTGGCATAGGCTTCTCAGGGTTAGCCCCAAACCCTTCAAAATCTTAATTTCCATACTAATTCTCACCCTTTTTACCACAGGGTTGGCACTAGAAGCTTTCTTGGGGCCCATGGTGACTTATTTTGCAGAAACAAGCACCAAAAACACTGATAATGTGGAATGTACTGAATGTATCCTTAGATGCGAGCACACTGGCTGGCTTGTAAACACTGGCACACACTGGGCAGTTCAGGCCTCACGAGGACATGTCTCAGACGAATCGCATGTGGCGGGTTTTTTAACGAGAAGCGAGGCAAAATTTTTGCGTTAAAACGTATCAAATACAGTGGACCCCCGGTTAACGATATTTTTTCAATTCAGAAGTATGTTCAGGTGCCAGTACTGACCGAATTTGTTCCCATAAGGAATATTGTGAAGTAGATTAGTCCATTTCAGACCCCCAAACATACACGTACAAACACACTTACATAAATACACTTACACAATTGGTCGCATTCGGAGGTGATCGTTATGCGGGGGTCCACTGTACCGGATTTATCGGATACCGATGCCATCGAATACCGGGGGTCCATTGTATAGTATTTCACTTTACCCTTGTCATGGTTAAACTCTACAGTTGAGCCATTTCATTCTTCTTGCTTTGGGTCTGCCAGCTCCAGATATATCCACCTGGATGAAATGATGCCTCATACAGGCTATATGGAAAGTTATGACATTGGCTGCAGGATAAACTTTGGATCTTTAATACGTACATATAGCAACAGAAGGTTGAGGTCTGGATTTTCTAGAAATCTTGTTAACAACTTATACGTCAATTGCAAGTGAGGCCATACAGTTTCATTGTATTCTCCTAACATTATTATCCATTAAATGCCCCCATCAACTGAGCTTAATGAAACACAGTTTAGAGTTTAACTCAAAGGTGGATGAGCTCAGTCTTGAAGCTGCATAGCCCAATTTGCTATTGGTGTATGAAATCCAGACTTCAATCAGCCGTTGACATGGATTTCATTGATCAAAAGTTTGTCCTGCAACTAGTATTAAACTTTCTGCAAAGACTGTACACCAGTGGTATCTCCAGAGCCTTGGCAGTGGCAGCTCACATTTCTCTGAATCAAGTCATGAGGATGATTATGAGTATGTATATTTACCCTCTCTAAGCTCTACAATAATGTACTCGATATAGATGCCGAGTTGCCTCCCTGGGTTATCCATATGATGCTCTAAGTTTGCCAGCTCTACTAGTGACTTGCTCCTGTGGCTTTTATTGCCCTCTTATCCTCCTCATTTTACAGGATGTCGAGGTACAATAAGTTGATTAATTTCTAACTACTTTCAAAGGGAATCAAAAAATCACAAGTAAAAATTTATGGCCTTTAATATATTGTTCCTTAGAACATATCAATTATAAAATATTAAGCTTTCCTATTGTATCTTACAAGTGCGCAATTATATTTACAAATAACCATGTACAGGATTTTAACCCTTTCAGGGTCCAAGGCCAAAATCTGAAGTCACGCACCAGTGTCCAAGAATTTTCAAAAAAAAAATTTGTTATTTTTTCCTATGAAATTGTAGAGTATCTTTTTGTGAAGGTAATAAAACAAAAAGTACGAAATTTGGTGGAAAATTGACGAAATTATGCTCTCGCGAATTTTGATGTGTCAGCGATATTTAAGAGTCGGCAATTTTGCCGACTTTGACTCCCATTTTAGGCCAATTACATTATTCCAATCAACCAAATTCTTAGCTATTTCACTAGTATTACTTCTATTCTATCGATTGAGCACAAGAAATCGCCAAATCAACTGTTTCAGCTACAAAATAAAGTGATCGGAAATTGTTAATTTGGCCAATTTAACACAAAGCTCAAAATATTCCAATTTCAAAATAGGCTCCAGAATAAACAATGTAGGTTATTCCTGGAACTAAACTAACATTTCCTCTGTTCATTAGTTACATTTTGAGGCTTTACAAATAAATTCCATTTTGATTTTTTATTCACATAATGAATTTTTATTCACACCAAAAAATAGAAGATTTACTGTTATGCAATACTGTAATAATTGTATAAATATCATCACCATATTTGTGAATGTATATTAGACCCACCAGCTGACGTGTATTAGATGTGTGAGGTCGTTTGTTTACTCTTGAATATCGGCAAAAATTTAAAATTTCCGCTACTTTGAGCTCAGTTTCAAGCCATTTCCAGTGCTAAAACCAATCAAAATCATCTCTATTTCTGTAATATGTCTTCTATTCTATCAAATGAGACCAAGAAATCGCAAATACAACTATAAAAAACATACGAAAAAACACTGCAAAGTCGCTGTTTTAATCGAAAAATCATTTCAGTTTTTTTCTCTCATTATACACAGTGTGCTGCAGGATCTGTTTTATGTGGTGCACACATACCACATAGATGTATTCTCTCATATCTAGGCCCAAATGTACCACTCACAGTTTATCAGAGTGAGCCGAGCTCATGGCGTAGATCTACGGTTTGGACACTCACTGTAAAGCCGTAGATCTATGGGACGGACCCTGAAAGGGATAAGGTTTCATTTCCAATCACAAGTGCGCTGATATTATTTATACCATTTCTCCACCATTTCTACACTAATGCAGTAGTCTTCATAACAGTAAATCTTCTATTTTTTTTGTGAGAATAAAAATTCAAAGTGGAAAGCAAAAGAGATGTAAGAGGGGATTGGGGACATGACTAATGAACAGAGAAAATGTTATTTTAGTGCCAGGAATGTCTGTCTTGTTTATTCTGGACCCTATTTGGAAATTGGCATCCTCTGAAATTTGTGTGAAATTGGCAACAGTCAATTTCTGACCACTTTATTGGATAGTTGAAATCGGTAAATGGGTGGTTTCTTGTACTCATTCGATAGAAAAAATGGAGTTCAAGCGAAATAGATATGATTTTTGTCGACTAGTACACTGGAATTGGCTGAAAATGGGGCTTAAAGTGGGCGAAATCGCCGATGCGCAAACGTCGAGACCGCTAACTTCACAAGAGCATAATTCCATAAGTTTTCCATCAAATTTCATACGTTTGGTGTCATTATGATCGGGAAAAGATTATCATTTCATAAGAAAAACTAATTTTTTTTTTTTTCCAAAAAAAATTTCAACCCTGAGAACGAGTTTAGGAGAGGGCATCTCGACCCTGAAAGGGTTAAAGTCCTTCACATATTTTTCAGCCGCATTTGTCTGAACTGGCTGCCTCACCACACTGTGTATGTCATTACGAATCTTAAATCTCTCAAACCAGCCTTTGCTGGCCTTAAATTCATCATCAACAGCACTATTTTGAGGCATTTTCTTAATGAGATCATCATGCAACTTCCTTGCCTTTTCACAAATTATAGACTGAGAAACACTATCACCTGATAATTGTTTTTCATTTATCTATTCCGATAAGCCTCTCTACATCTTCAGTTATTTGCGGTCTCTGTTTTGAAAACATACTTGAACCATTCACAACAATAGCTTCCTTGATTGCCTGTCTGTTCTCCAAGATAGTACTGATGGTTGAATGTGATTTGTTTTGTTGCCTTTCCAACTCGGCCATACGGACTCCACTCTCGTATTTTTCAGTGATCTCCTTCATTTCCATCGTAATTCTCACCCTTTTTAACACAGTCTTGGCACTAGAAGCGTTCTTGGGGCACATGTGGAAACTGACTGCAGCAGCTTGTAAAAAATGGCACGCTGGGTCTTGGAATAGCTGCGCCCGCTCAGGCCGCGCTCCCGGCACATGGACATGTTCTGGACGAACGTCTTTGGTAGAGCTTTTCCCCATTGTTAGAGAGATTTTTTTTCTACGGCAAAACGCGGTTAGATGAAATTGCTGTTAGTTGAGGGTCCACTCTATTGTGCATGTACTACTCTACTCTTGTGCATGTATCCTTCTTTTTGTGTGTAGGAAAATGTTTATTGCATGTGGTAAATTTTTTTTTTTTTTTTTTTTTTTTTAATACTTTTGGGTGTCTTGCACGGATTAATTTGATTTCCATTTATTTCTTATGGGGAAAATTAATTCAACCTATGATCATTTCGTCGTACGATGGGCTCTCTGGAACGGAGTAATATCATAGGTCGGGGGACCACTGTACAGTTATTGTAACTATGTATATAGAATAGGTATAGTATGTATTTTTTATCCAGGGGCTTTAACCCTTTCAGGGTCCGTCCCGTAGATCTACGGCTTCACGTTCAGGGTCCAAACCGTAGATCTACGCCATGAGCTCAGCTCACTCTGATAAACTGTGAGTGGTACATTTGGGCCTAGATATGAGAGAATACATCTATGTGGTATGTGTGCACCACATAAAACAGATCCTGCAGCACACTGTGTATAATGAGAGAAAAATGAAATCATGATTTTTCGATTAAAACAGCAACTTTGCAGTGTTTTTTCGTATGTTTTTTATAGTTGTATTTGCGATTTCTTGGTCTCATTTGATAGAATGGAAGACATATTACAGAAATAGAGATGATTTTGATTGGTTTTAGCATTGGAAATGGCTTGAAACTGAGCTCAAAGTAGCAGAAATGTTAAATTTTTGCCGATATTCAAGAGTAAACAAACGACCTCACACGTCTAATACACGTCAGCTGGTGGGTCTAATATACATTCACAAATATGGTGATGATATTTATACAATTATTACAGTATTGCATAACAGTAAATCTTCTATTTTTTGGTGTGAATAAAAATTCATTATGTGAATAAAAAATCAAAATGGAATTTATTTGTAAAGCCTCAAAACATAACTAATGAACAGAGGAAATGTTAGTTTAGTGCCAGGAATGCCTACATTGTTCATTCTGGACCCTATTTTGAAACTGGAATATTTTGAACTTTGTGTTAAATTGGCCAAATTAACAATTTCCGATCACTTTATTTTGTAGTTGAAACAGTTGACTTGGCGATTTCTTGTGCTCAATCGATAGAATAGAAGTAATACTAGTGAAATAGCTAAGAATTTGGTTGATTGGAATAATGTAATTGGCCTAAAATGGGAGTCAAAGTCGGCAAAATCGCCGATTCGTAAATATCGCTGACACATCAAAATTCGCGAGAGCATAATTTCGTCAATTTTCCACCAAATTTCGTACTTTTTGTTTTATTGCCTTCACAAAAAGATTCTCTACAATTTTATAAGAAAAAATAACAAATTTTTTTTTTGAAAATTCTTGGACACTGGTGCGTGACTCCAGATTTGGGCCTTGGACCCTGAAAGGGTTAAGGATTGGCTGTAGGTGGTGCATGTGAAAACATCCATAAACCTCCCAGTCATTGGTGTTCTGAGTGAGTGGTCTGTACTGAAGCTCCCAGAGTGTCACTATCAATATATTGAGTCCCTTCATTCCTACAGGTATATTTAACCCTTTCAGGGTTGGTGCCGTACTAGTACGGCTTACGTGCCAGGGTTGATGCCGTACTAGTATGCGTAGATTCTAGCAGCCTCAAATTAAGCAGGTAACAGCTGTTATGCCTAGATGTGAGAGAATGGGTCTCCATGGTCAGTGTGTGCAGTACAAAAAACATCGGGGACCCAGTGGTGCATTGTGGGAAAGCTATTTTATTACACCTTGTTCACCATGTCTACCACTAAGAAACTCCTCACTCCTCGGCTAATTGGGGCTCTTTTGTTCCTAAGTGACAGTTCAAACATGGATGGAAGTGTCAGGGAAGATGAATTTCATGGTTTTTTACCGAAAGCAATGCCCAGGAAACCTGAAGGACGGAAGGTAGGAAAAAAGGGAGGAAGGAAGGAAGGAAGAGATGAGAGACAGGAAGGATGGAGGGAAGGAAGTAAGGAGACCATCAACTTAGGATAACCCAAAAAATTCAGACAGTGACTTTAAAGAATTACCTTTATAGTACTACCTACTATCATATTCCCAAGCTCCATTATTTGATCATCACTTTATTTGTATTAGTCCCTTTTATATGGTCTCCCTTATTTTAGCTAAAAAAAAATCTACCTTAGCTCATTATTTTACATTTGTTAAATAATTCAGGTGCTATTTATTAGCTTAAGACTATTTACTTTGTTTTATACTTAATTCTAACTATAGATTCACTACAAATCTTATGATTACAAGCATTGATCCTGATACCAACCTCTTATTTAATGACTTAAATGAATCAAACAGTTACTGTAATTACTACACTGCAGAACAATCAAAGGCACTTCTCAGTGCCAACAACAACATAACTATCTTTAACTACAATATCAGATCTTTAAGCAAGCATTACGATGACCTCATAGCATTACTAAATTCCTTGCATGCCAATATGTCCATCATTACACTAACTGAAACCTGGCTAAAGCCTGATAGTACAGATGTCTATGCCATTCCTGGTTACACAGCCATACACAACTGTAGGCCAGACCAACAAGGGGGTGGCACAGCCATATACTACTCAGACCAACTAGAATGTATCACTAATACTTGCACAAGGGATGAACATGGGGAATATATAATAGCTAAATTCAAATCCAAATACCTACAAAAACCTCTCACATTGATAAACATCTACAGAGTTCCACAGTCAAGCATTAGCCAATTTAGTCAAAACCTAGGAAGTATGATAACTGATGCACGCATGAACAAAGATCACTTACTACTCTCAGGTGACTTCAATATAAATCTCCTGCAAGACCAGGACCCACACGTTACTGAATTCACAAACACAATTAGTAACTGTATGTTGCTACCAACAGTAACAAAACCTACAAGAGTTACAGAGACTAGTGTTTCCCTACTTGACCACATCTGGACCAACACCATATCCCCTTTAAAATCGGGCATAATTACAGATAATACCACAGACCACTACCCTACTTTCCTCATAACAACTCTTGGTAAACTACCCCAAGACACTACTAAAATCACCTTCAGACTTCACAATGACGCAGCCATTAATAACTTCACAACAGCAGTAGCAAACATTGACTGGCACACTGAGCTAGAAATCAATACAGATATTGACGAATGTATTAATAATTTTCTAAAAAAGACCCAATACCTCTATAATAAGCACTGCCCTAAAAAATCTAAACAGATGACAGCTAAGAGATTGAACAGTCCCTGGCTAACACCCAGCATTCTCAAATCCATAAATACAAAACACCAATATGAAAAACAGTACAGAATGGGTCACATAACCAGAGACCAAACAAAACGTTACTCGTCAATCCTAACCAGCCTGATAAGAAGGGCAAAAAAATTGTATTATGAGAACAGATTATCCAACTTACGAGTTGATATAAAAAAGACCTGGAAAACCCTATCAGAAATTCTGGGAACAAAAAAGATATCACGAAATAGCAAAATAAAATTAGCAAAATCAGATGAACCCAAACTCCCACCAACAGAAACAGCAAACAGACTCAATGATTTCTTCTCCACTATAGGACAAAACCTTGCCAATAAAATCCCAAGCTCAGATACCCCACCAAATGACTACCTCACCGGCAACTACCTGAACACACTGTTCCTAGCTCCGACTAACCCATACGAAGTCTCCCTTATTATCAACGCACTAAAAAACAAGGCAGGAGATTTAAATACCTTACCACCCTTTATATACAAAAAAGTGTCACAAGTGCTATCACCAATCGTTGCAACACTCTTTAACAAATCCATTGAATCCTCCACCTTCCCTACAGTACTCAAAATAGCAAGGGTCACCCCGATCCACAAAGGAGGAGACCAAACAGAGTTGAATAACTATAGGCCAATATCCAACTTACACCCTCTCTCAAAAAATCTTCGAAAAATTAATTCATAAACGAATCTACTCCTACCTTATCTCCCAAAACATACTCAACCCCTGCCAATTTGGATTCAGGCCTAATAAAAATACTAATGATGCTATTATACACATGCTAGAACATATATACACTGCAATAGAGAAAAAAGAAGTCCCACTGGGGATCTTCATTGACTTACGTAAAGCTTTTGATACAGTTGACCATGACTTGCTCCACGTAAAATTGTCACACTATGGTATAAGAAGGCACTCCCTCAACTACCTCAAGTCATACCTCAGCAACAGAAGCCAATATGTGTACGCAAATGGGGCAAACTCTTCTGCACAACCAATTACAGTTGGTGTCCCACAGGGAAATGTCCTTGGCCCTCTTCTCTTTCTCCTATACATAAATGACCTACCAAATGCTTCGCAATTACTCAAACCCACACTATTTGCAGATGACACTACATACGTCTTCTCCCACCCGAGCCCAGTCACGCTAGCCAATACTGTAAATACCGAATTACAGAAAATATCTACCTGGATGAGGACTAACAAACTTACACTAAACATTGACAAAACCTACTTCATTCAGTTTGGTAACAGAGCTACAGATGTCCCTCTTAACATAATGATAAACGGATCACCTATCACAAAGCTAACAGAGGGAAAATTCTTAGGAATCCACCTTGATAATAGACTCAAATTTCATACACATATACAACAAATTTCTAAAAAAATTTCCAAGACTGTAGGCATACTATCGAAGATACGGTACTATGGTCCACAGTCAGCCCTCCTGGCCCTATATCACTCTCTTATTTACCCCTATCTCACCTATGGAATTTGTGCATGGGGCTCAACAACAATTAACCATCTCAGACCACTAATTACCCAACAAAAGGCTGCAGTTAGAATGATAACAAATTCTCACTACAGGCAGCACACTCCACCAATATTCAATACACTAAACCTACTCACCATACAAAACATCCATACTTATTACTGCACCTATTACATACATAGAACACTTAACTCTGATATTAACCCTCCCCTCAAACATCTCCTTGCCAACTTCAACAGAACACGTGACCATAACACAAGGCACAGATCACTCTTTGATGTTCCTCGTGTCCATCTCACACTATGCAAAAACTCAATGCACATAAAAGGCCCTAAAATCTGGAATTCATTACCTGTAAATATAAAAGAAACACTACCTGTTTATAAATTCAAGTCTCTTCTCAAAGATCACTTACTCACCCAAAACCAAATAAATACTGAATAACTGAACCTTATAAATTTTTTTTTTTATTATCACACCGGCCGATTCCCACCAAGGCAGGGTGGCCCGAAAAAGAAAAACTTTCACCATCATTCACTCCATCACTGTCTTGCCAGAAGGGTGCTTTACACTACAGTTTTTAAACTGCAACATTAACACCCCTCCTTCAGAGTGCAGGCACTGTACTTCCCATCTCCAGGACTCAAGTCCGGCCTGCCGGTTTCCCTGAATCCCTTCATAAATGTTACTTTGCTCACACTCCAACAGCACGTCAAGTATTAAAAACCATTTGTCTCCATTCACTCCTATCAAACACGCTCACGCATGCCTGCTGGAAGTCCAAGCCCCTCGCACACAAAACCTCCTTTACCCCCTCCCTCCAACCCTTCCTAGGCCGACCCCTACCCCGCCTTCCTTCCACTACAGACTGATACACTCTTGAAGTCATTCTGTTTCGCTCCATTCTCTCTACATGTCCGAACCACCTCAACAACCCTTCCTCAGCCCTCTGGACAACAGTTTTGGTAATCCCGCACCTTTTCCTAACTTCCAAACTACGAATTCTCTGCATTATATTCACACCACACATTGCCCTCAGACATGACATCTCCACTGCCTCCAGCCTTCTCCTCGCTGCAACATTCATCACCCACGCTTCACACCCATATAAGAGCGTTGGTAAAACTATACTCTCATACATTCCCCTCTTTGCCTCCAAGGACAAAGTTCTTTGTCTCCACAGACTCCTAAGTGCACCACTCACTCTTTTTCCCTCATCAATTCTATGATTCACCTCATCCTTCATAGACCCATCCGCTGACACGTCCACTCCCAAATATCTGAATACGTTCACCTCCTCCATACTCTCTCCCTCCAATCTGATATTCAATCTTTCATCACCTAATCTTTTTGTTATCCTCATAACCTTACTCTTTCCTGTATTCACCTTTAATTTTCTTCTTTTGCACACCCTACCAAATTCATCCACCAATCTCTGCAACTTCTCTTCAGAATCTCCCAAGAGCACAGTGTCATCAGCAAAGAGCAGCTGTGACAACTCCCACTTTGTGTGTGATTCTTTATCTTTTAACTCCACGCCTCTTGCCAAGACCCTCGCATTTACTTCTCTTACAACCCCATCTATAAATATATTAAACAACCACGGTGACATCACACATCCTTGTCTAAGGCCTACTTTTACTGGGAAAAAATTTCCTTCTTTCCTACATACTCTAACTTGAGCCTCACTATCCTCGTAAAAACTCTTCACTGCTTTCAGTAACCTACCTCCTACACCATACACTTGCAACATCTGCCACATTGCCCCCCTATCCACCCTGTCATACGCCTTTTCCAAATCCATAAATGCCACAAAGACCTCTTTAGCCTTATCTAAATACTGTTCACTTATATGTTTCACTGTAAACACCTGGTCCACACACCCCCTACCTTTCCTAAAGCCTCCTTGTTCATCTGCTATCCTATTCTCCGTCTTACTCATAATTCTTTCAATTATAACTCTACCATACACTTTACCAGGTACACTCAACAGACTTATCCCCCTATAATTTTTGCACTCTCTTTTATCCCCTTTGCCTTTATACAAAGGAACTATGCATGCTCTCTGCCAATCCCTAGGTACCTTACCCTCTTCCATACATTTATTAAATAATTGCACCAACCACTCCAAAACTATATCCCCACCTGCTTTTAACATTTCTATCTTTATCCCATCAATCCCGGCTGCCTTACCCCCTTTCATTTTACCTACTGCCTCACGAACTTCCCCCACACTCACAACTGGCTCTTCCTCACTCCTACAAGATGTTATTCCTCCTTGCCCTATACACGAAATCACAGCTTCCCTATCTTCATCAACATTTAACAATTCCTCAAAATATTCCTTCCATCTTCCCAATACCTCTAACTCTCCATTTAATAACTCTCCTCTCCTATTTTTAACTGACAAATCCATTTGTTCTCTAGGCTTTCTTAACTTGTTAATCTCACTCCAAAACTTTTTCTTATTTTCAACGAAATTTGTTGATAACATCTCACCCACTCTCTCATTTGCTCTCTTTTTACATTGCTTCACCACTCTCTTAACTTCTCTCTTTTTCTCCATATACTCTTCCCTCCTTGCATCACTTCTACTTTGTAAAAACTTCTCATATGCTAACTTTTTCTCCCTTACTACTCTCTTTACATCATCATTCCACCAATCGCTCCTCTTCCCTCCTGCACCCACTTTCCTGTAACCACAAACTTCTGCTGAACACTCTAACACTACATTTTTAAACCTACCCCATACCTCTTCGACCCCATTGCCTATGCTCTCATTAGCCCATCTATCCTCCAATAGCTGTTTATATCTTACCCTAACTGCCTCCTCTTTTAGTTTATAAACCTTCACCTCTCTCTTCCCTGATGCTTCTATTCTCCTTGTATCCCATCTACCTTTTACTCTCAGTGTAGCTACAACTAGAAAGTGATCTGATATATCTGTGGCCCCTCTATAAACGTGTACATCCTGAAGTCTACTCAACAGTCTTTTATCTACCAATACATAATCCAACAAACTACTGTCATTTCGCCCTACATCATATCGTGTATACTTATTTATCCTCTTTTTCTTAAAATATGTATTACCTATAACTAAACCCCTTTCTATACAAAGTTCAATCAAAGGGCTCCCATTATCATTTACACCTGGCACCCCAAACTTACCTACCACACCCTCTCTAAAAGTTTCTCCTACTTTAGCATTCAAGTCCCCTACCACAATTACTCTCTCACTTGGTTCAAAGGCTCCTATACATTCACTTAACATCTCCCAAAATCTCTCTGTCTCCTCTGCATTCCTCTCTTCTCCAGGTGCATACACGCTTATTATGACCCACTTCTCGCATCCAACCTTTACTTTAATCCACATAATTCTTGAATTTACACATTCATATTCTCTTTTCTCCTTCCATAACTGATCATTTAACATTACTGCTACCCCTTCCTTTGCTCTAACTCTCTCAGATACTCCAGATTTAATCCCATTTATTTCCCCCCACTGAAACTCTCCTACCCCCTTCAGCTTTGTTTCGCTTAGGGCCAGGACATCCAACTTCTTTTCATTCATAACATCAGCAATCATCTGTTTCTTGTCATCCGCACTACATCCACGCACATTTAAGCAACCCAGTTTTATAAAGTTTTTCTTCTCTTTTTTAGTAATTGTATACAGGAGAAGGGGTTACTAGCCCATTGCTCCCGGCATTTTAGTCGCCTCATACGACACGCATGGCTTACGGAGGAAAGATTCTTTTCCACTTCCCCATGGACAATAGAAGAAATAAAAAAGAACAAGAGCTATTTAGAAAAAGGAGAAAAACCTAGATGTATGTATATATATATATGCATGTGCGTGTCTGTGAAGTGTGACCAAAGTGTAAGTAGGAGTAGCAAGATATCCCTGTTATCTAGCGTGTTTATGAGACAGAAAAAGAAACCAGCAATCCTACCATCATGCAAAACAGTTACAGGTTTTTGTTTCACAGTCATCTGGCAGGACGGTAGTACTTCCCTGGGTGGTTGCTGTCTACCAACCTACTACCTATCTTAAATGTTTCTCACAATTATATCACATAAATGTTAAACCTAAAACCCAATCTAACTTTACTATTTTTTAAATACACTACCTAACAGAATTCTCCATACGACTGAATGTACAGCAATGCGTGCAACCATATGACCTGTCTTTGTAATACTCATTTGTGCTTTATAGTAATCTGTTTACATTAATGTTTTATCACTGATTTCATCATTGCTTAGTTAATCTTAAGTTAATTTTAAGCCAGCCCGTAATGCTATGCATAGTATAAGTGGCTTTGGCATGCTGCTCTTATCTGTATTGTTTTTGTACCTCTGTATGTGTGCTCAAATTGTAAATAAATAAATAAATAAATAAATTTCCATGTGGGTTGGTGGGGTGGGGAAGAAGTTGACAGGCAGTGAGGGTGGTGAGTGATGGTGTAATTTGTCCTTGTGATACTAATTATGCCGATGACTAAGCATATTTACAAGTCCACCCCCACACAACAACTACGAGCTTTACAGAAGCTGTAGCAGTTCTGGGAAGTGTCCAGTGACTTTGTGTGTGTTTATATGTGATAGAAAAATAGTAACCAACATTTTCTATTGTTGGTTTGTGTAAACATGTTTTGTAAAAAATATAATGACTGTGCAGTTAATGTGTAGCATACAACGAGTAAATATACATTCGATATACCTTATATTGGTCTCACAAGCCATAAAATTACTTGAATGAAGAAAAAAAAGGAAGGAAGGAGGGAGGGAAGGTAGGTAGGAAGAGATGAGAGGAAGGAAGGAGGGAAGGCAGGTTTGTGGGGAGGAATGAATGTGTTGTGGAAGGCAGCGAGGGTTAGTGGGTGGTGGTATGATGCATCATTGTGACACACGACACACTGGCGACTCGGCATATTTACAAGTCCACCTCCACACAACTACAAGCTTTCACAACCTCTTGTAGTTATAGGAACCTGTCCAGTGACTCTGTATGTGTATATGTATGATAGAAAAATACAGTGGACCCCCGCATAACGATTACCTCCGAATGTGACCAATTATGTAAGTGTATTTATGTAAGTGCGTTTGTACGTGTATGTTTGGGGGTCAGAAATGGACTAATCTACTTCACAATATTTCTTATGGGAACAAATTCGGTCAGTACTGGCACCTGAACATACTTCTGGAGTGAATAAATATCGTTAACCGGGGGTCCACTGTAGTAATAAACAACATTTTTATTGTTGGTTTGTGTAAACATGTTTTGTAAACAATATAATGACAGCAAAGTTTGTGCTGTTATTGTGTAGTATACAATGAGTGAATATATACCAAATAGTCTTTATATTGGTCTGAGAGGCCATAAAAGTTAACATTGTCGTAAGCTCCTCTCTTCTATGTGCGGGCTATTTGTGTATTGTGCCATAAAAGTTACTTGAAAAAAATAAAATATTAAAAATAAAAGAAAAAAGTAGAAAAAACAAAATAAACTATTACCGGGTGACCGGCAGTCGGCGATGTTGCCATATGCAGTTCAATTTCTGTCAACTTCATGCCTCCATATCTCCGTAAGTATTGATCGCAAAAAAAAAAAATAGCCTATAATACTCGCAAAAATAAAAAACTGTCATTTCATAAGAAAAATAATTTTTTTTTTTGAATATTTTTCGACCCTGAGAACAAGTTTGGGAGAGGGCCTGTCGATCCTGAAAAGGTTAAATTACCTTGCTAATTTAATTTTATTTGTAGATTATTCAATACAAAGATTTCTTGCTTGCAATGACTGATAGGTGAAGGGCATAATCGAGGGAATATTTAACCCCTTGACTTTCGCAACCCCAAATTCTGAGGTGTCTCCTGGTGTCACAAAAATTAAAAAAAAAAATTATTTTTTTCTCGTGAAATGATAGAGAACCTTTTCCCTTTGGTAATGACACCAAAAGTACAAGATTTGATGGAAAACTTACAGAATTACGCTCTCGTGAAGTTAGCGACCTCAACGATATTAACGAATAAGCTATTTCACCCAATTTGAGCCCTATTTTCGGCTAATTCCATTGTTCCAGTCAACCAAACTCATAGCTATTTGTTTAGAACTCCATTTTTTCTATCAATTGAGTACAAAAAATTGCCCGTTTACCAATTTCAACTACCTAATAACGTGGTCAGAAATTGGCAATTTGGTCAATTTCATGAAAATTAAAAAATATGACAATTTCAAAATAGGGTCCAGAATGAACAATGCAGACATTCCTGGCTCTAAAATATTTTCTTTGTTCATCAGTCACATCTCCAGGCCCCTCTGATATTACTCTTGCTTTCTATTTTGAATTTTTATTCAAACAAAAAATAGAAGATTTACTGTTATGCAGACGACTGCAATGTTGTAATAATTGTATAAATCATGTCAACCCATTCATGACTGCATATTAGAATATTAGTTGGACATTTATTGGATAATGACGTCATTTGTTTACTTTTGAATATTGAGCTCCATTTCAAGGTTCTTTTCATAGTAAAACCAATCAAAATCACCTTTATTTCTATAATATGTTTTCCATTCTATCAAATGAGACCAAGAAAACGAGAATACAACCATAAATACTATATGAAAATAGACCACAAAGTCGGCGTTTTAATTAAAAAAAAGCGGTCGGAGTTTTTTTCTCATTATGCACTGCATGCTGCAGGATTTTTTTTATATGGTGCACACTGACCAAACAGACCCATTCTCTCACATGTGGGCCTACCAGCTTTCTTGCTTGATTTGAAGCCGCTAGAATTCGAGTATATATACGTCAAACACGGTGGCTCGTAAGATGTATATATACAACCGAAACAGTCAAAGGGTTAATAATACAGTGGAACCTTGACTTATGAGTGTCCCAACATACGAGTTTTTCGAGATAGAAGCCGTCGCTCAGTCGATTTTTTGCTCTGAGTTATGAGCAAGCTTCCCCCACTTCCCCCTTAACCCACAACCCACTCACCTCGCTTGGTTATCTATGATTTTGTGCTTTAATTCCATGGACATCATCCTCTTTTTCTTCTCAGCACTGTCCTTTCCACTTACTTTCTTAGGACCTATGGTCAGAAAAAAGAAATTTGGCAAAATAACTGCACAAAATGCAAGCAAATGCGTGAGAAGTGCTTCCACAGTGAGGTAAACAGTGCACTAAGTTGGCAGTGTTCTGAAGCTTGCTCGTTATTATTATAATAATAGAATAATTTATTATTATTATTATTACAGTGAAACATATAAGTGAACAGTATTTAGATAAGGCTAAAGAGGTTTTTGTGGCATTTATGGATTTGGAAAAGGCGTATGACTGGGTGGATAGGGGGGCAATGTGGCAGATGTTGCAGGTGTATGGTGTAGGAGGTAGGTTACTGAAAGCAGTGAAGAGTTTTTACGAGGATAGCGAGGCTCAAGTTAGAGTACGTAGGAAAGAGGGAGATTATTTCCCAGTAAAAGTAGGCCTTAGACAAGGATGTGTGATGTCACCGTGGTTGTTTAATACATTTATAGATGGGGTTGTAAGAGAAGTAAATGCGAGGGTCTTGGCAAGAGGCGTGGAGTTGAAAGATAAAGAATCATACATAAAGTGGGAGTTGTCACAGTTGCTCTTTGCTGATGACACTGTGCTCTTGGGAGATTCTGAAGAGAAGTTGCAGAGATTGGTGGATGAATTTGGTAGGGTATGCAAAAGAAGAAAATTAAAAGTGAATACAGGAAAGAGTAAGGTTATGAGGATAACAAAAAGGTTAGGTGATGAAAGATTGGATATCAGATTGGAGGGAGAGAGTATGGAGGAGGTGAATGTATTCAGATATTTGGGAGTGGACATGTCAGCGGATGGGTCTATGAAAGATGTGGTGAATCATAGAATTGATGAGGGGAAATGGGTGAGCGGTGCACTTAGGAGTCTGTGGAGACAAAGAACTTTGTCCTTGGAGGCAAAGAGGGGAATGTATGAGAGTATAGTTTTACCAACGCTCTTATATGAGTGTGAAGCATGGGTGATGAATGTTGCAGCGAGGAGAAGGCTGGAGGCAGTGGAGATGTCATGTCTGAGGGCAATGTGTGGTGTGAATATAATGCAGAGAATTCGTAGTTTGGAAGTTAGGAGGAGGTGCGGGATTACCAAAACTGTTGTCCAGAGGGCTGAGGAAGGGTTGTTGAGGTGGTTCGGACATGTAGAGAGAATGGAGCGAAACAGAATGACTTCAAGAGTGTATCAGTCTGTAGTGGAAGGAAGGTGGGGTAGGGGTCGGCCTAGGAAAGGTTGGAGGGAGGGGGTAAAGGAGGTTTTGTGCGCGAGGGGCTTGGACTTCCAGCAGGCATGCATGAGCGTGTTTGATAGGAGTGAATGGAGACAAATGGTTTTTAATACTTGACGTGCTGTTGGAGTGTGAGCAAAGTAACATTTATGAAGGGATTCAGGGAAACCGGCAGGCCGGACTTGAGTCCTGGAGATGGGAAGTACAGTGCCTGCACTGTGAAGGAGGGGTGTTTATGTTGCAGTTTAAAAGCTGTAGTGTAAAGCACCTTCTGGCAAGACAGTGATGGAGTGAATGATTATGAAAGTTTTTCTTTTTTCAGGCCACCCTGCCCTGGTGGGAATCAGCCAGTGTGTTAATAAAATAAAATAATATTATTATTATCATTAATTTAGGGAACTGGAGCACAGATACAATTCCCTAGATCAGTAGCCCCTCACCAGCATCAAGGTTCCTTGATGCTGGTGAGGGGCTCTTGATTTAGGGTATTGGATCTGTGCTCCAGTTCCCTAAATTAATAATGATAAATTATTATTATTATTATTATTATTATTATTATTATTATTATTATTATAATGTGCGAGTTTCAGAACATCGTCACTGGGTGGTGCAGAGAACGCCACAGCATCAGTTGAGCTGTGCATGTGTTCATGTCACCATGGAAGCATTTCTCATGTTATTATTGTCAATTTCTCTTTTCTGACCATGGGTCCTAAGAAAGTAAGTGCAAAGGATAGTGCTGAGAAGAAAAAGAGGATGTCGGTGGATTTACAGCATGAAATCATAGATAAACAAGCGAGGTGTGCAGATTGTTTGTGAAGCAGTACAAGCTAGTAGCAAGCAGCCTATCTTCCATCCTCCACCTGTGTCAGCATATGTACACTTTATAAAACCAGTTTATTTCTTTACATTCTCTATGTTTTTGTACAATATTTCTTATTTATAAATACATGGTTTCAGTGTTTTCCTTATGAAACTAGTGATCTAGTGCAGTTAGCCTCACAAACACTCTGTTTTCTCTTATAATAAGAGCATGGGAAGATATAGTCAGCGGGAACGGGAATGGCCGCTGCCGCTACCACTAGTCACATAATGACATTTTATTCATTCTAGAGTATATATATCATGTTTCCATGTTATTTATATTGTTTACTGTGTCATATTAGATGAATTATGATAGATAAATAAGCCGTAGAGTTGATATTAGCGTCATATTGAAGCATTTTGTCCTGCCTCTCAAGAGCAGGAATTCCGCTGGAATGGATTAATGGAATTTCATTTAATAATTATGAGGAAAATGGATTTGATATATGAGCAAATTGAGTTACGAGCTAGGTCACGGAATGGATTAAGCTCATAAGTCGAGGTTCCACTGTACACTACAGTACAATTTTTTTTCATTTATTTGTGGTGCAAATAATGTAAAAACATTGGTAACCACAAAAGAAAGCCACTAGCTATGCATTGCATTTCAGGCAAAATAATCATAAGGCTTAAATGTTACTTAAGAACTAGATATAGACTATTAAGTAGGACTAAGATTACGAATTTTACAGTATAATACAAATGTTGCTTTTTAATTAATGTGTATTAGTTGTGATACTTCTGAATATTTTCTTACTGTGCTTAAAAGTCTTTCAACGTTTGGTGTGTGTGTGTGTGTGTGTGTGTGTGTGTGTGTGTGTGTGTGTGTGTGTTATGTACAGTTTTACAGTAATTTTTCATTGTCTAATATTTTCTAGTTATACCCCTTTGTCTGTAATGTTTTCTTTTTACAGTTCTTTTGACTACGAGATAATAGTAATTGACGATGGTTCTCCTGATGGTACACTTGAGGTTGCAAAGAAGCTGCAAGAAATATATGGTGAAAACAGAATAGTAAGTGTAGTACCATGAGCTATAATCTTTAAATAATGTAAAGAAGACATCTATCTAGGCATTTTTTAAAACTCAGTGGTCAGGCATGTTCCTCACCCCTCTTGTGTACCCTCATTCTATTTCTTTTTTTTCATTGCTCTATCCTGCCCCAGTCCTTTTCCTTCCCATTCCCTTCCCATTCTTACCATTCCTCTTATGGCCTTAAAAAATAAAATACTCTACATTTTTACAAGAATGGTATGCAATACCGATAAGATGATATTTAGACACATGCAACATCTGGGTATCTTTATTGTTGACGTTTAGCCATCCAGTGGCTTTATCAATACAAATTCTAGGACATAATTTGAAGACAGAAGAACTATATACAGAAGATGAGGTAATCAGTTCCTCAGCCTTGGAGTTGGTGTGGAGAGCACCGTGGTCATGGAGAATTTGTATTGATAAAGCCACTGGATGGCAAAACATCTACAATAAAGATACCCAGATGTTGCACATGTGTCTAAATATCATCTTGTTGTTATTGCATACCATTCTTGTACAACTTGTCAGACACTGCAACATCATGGAATCTTGTAAAGTAAAAGGACACAAGTGCAACTAATGTGACATTTTTATTGTGGCAACATTTCGCTCTCCAGGAGCTTTGTCAAACCATTACTTACTTGTCAAGCCTTTTACTCGTATATGCAAGTTAATTGTTCTGCCATATTGTATTACTACTACTACTACAACTTATATCACTACTACTATTACTACCACTAGTATTGCACCTCACTCTGAGCCTATATATACCTTCTGTGTCTATGTACTGTTTGTAATGGCTTGACAAAACTCCTGGAGAGCGAAACTTTGCCACAATAAAAATGTCACATTAGTTGCACTTGTCCTTTTACTTTACATATTGTCGGTAATTCTACCAACATTATTACATCATGGAATCTTCATTCTGAGGACATGTACATAACCTACTAATACAATTAACCCATCTCTTTGGGTCTGACCTACTTCCACTGGGGAATCCCGCCTACCAGTGACTATGCCCTCGTCTGCTACATGTCCCTTTCCACCTGGCGTTAGTATATAAACGCTGACCTCCTTGCCTTTGCTCCAGAATCTCCACGACCACAGTGCTCTCCACACCAACTCCAAGGCTGAGGGGCTGATTACCTCATCTTCTGCATATAGTTCTACTGTCTTCAAATTATGTACTAGAATTTGTATGGATGAAGCCACTGGATGGTGAAACCTCTACAATAAAGATACCCAGATGTTGCATATGTGTCTAAATACTCTACATTTGTACTGTTATTGGGATTAACTATATATGGATGTTTCATTCTTAACTACTAGGTCTCTTTTAACTCTATTTTTTATTTTAATAATAATAATAATAATTTTTTTTTTATTATCACACTGGCCGATTCCCACCAAGGCAGGGTGGCCCGAAAAAGAAAAACTTTCACCATCATTCACTCCATCACTGCCTTGCCAGAAGGGTACTTTACACTACAGTTTTTAAACTGCAACATTAACACCCCTCCTTCAGAGTGCAGGCACTGTACTTCCCATCTCCAGGACTCATGTCCGGCCTGCTGGTTTCCCTGAACCCCTTCATAAATGTTACTTTGCTCACACTCCAACAGCATGTCAAGTATTAAAAACCATTTGTCTCCATTCACTCCTATCAAACATGCTCACGCATGCCTGCTGGAAGTCCAAGCCCCTTGCACACAAAACCTCCTTTACCCCCTCCCTCCAACCTTTCCTAGGCCGACCCCTACCCCGCCTTCCTTCCACTACAGACTGATACACTCTTGAAGTCACTCTGTTTCGCTCCATTCTTTCTACATGTCTGAACCACTTCAACAACCCTTCCTCAGCCCTCTGGACAACAGTTTTGGTAATCCCGCACCTCCTCCTAACTTCCAAACTACGAGTTCTCTGCATTATATTCACACCACACATTGCACTCAGACATGACATCTCCACTGCCTCCAGCCTTCTCCTCGCTGCAATAGTCATCACCCATGCTTCACACCCATATAAGAGCGTTGGTAAAACTATACTCTCATACATTCACCTCTTTGCCTCCAAGGACAAAGTTCTTTGTCTCCACAGACTCCTAAGTGCACCACTCACCCGTTTCCCCTCATCAATTCTATGATTCACCTCATCTTTCAATAATAATAATAATAATAATAATAATAGTTTTTCCTTGCAAAGCTTACAATGTGTGGTTTACACATTTTAAAATGTTGATTACAAGGATGGCCTCTAGCATGCCTAGGTATTTTGGGCAGACTAATCCTAATTCTTACTCTTAGCCCTTTGACTGTTTTGGTCGTGTATATACGTCTTAGGAGCCACCGTTTTTGACGTATATATACTCATAAATTCTAGCGGCTTCAAATCAAGCAGGAGAAAGCTGGTAGGCCCACATGTGAGAGAATGGGTCTATGTGGTCAGTGTGCAACATATAAAAAAAATCCTGCAGCACGCAGTGCATAATGAGAAAAAAAAACTCCGACCATTTTTTTTAATTAAAATGCCAACTTTGTGGTCTATTTTCATATAGTATTTATGGTTGTATTCTCGTTTTCTTGGTCTCATTTGATAGAATGGAAAACATATTATAGAAATAGAGGTGATTTTGATTGGTTTTACTATGAAAAGAACCTGGAAATGGAGTTCAAAGTAGGGGAAATGCTTGATTTTTACCGATGTTCAAAAGTAAACAAATGATGTCATTTTCCAATAAATGTCCAACTAGCCATTCTAATATGCAGTCATGAATGGGTTGACATTATTTATACAATTATTACAATATTGCAGTAGTCTGCATAACAGTAAATCTTTTATTTTTTGTTTGAATAAAAATTCAAAATAGAAAGCAAGAGTAATATCAGGGGGGCCTGGAGACATGACTGAATAACAAAGAAAATGTTATTTTAGAGCCAGGAATGTCTGCATTGTTCATTCTGGACCCTAATTTGAAATTGTCATATTTTTTAATTTTCATGAAATTGACCAAATTGCCAATTTCTGACCACGTTATTGGGTAGTTGAAATTGGTAAATGGTCAGTTTTTTGTACTTAATCGATAGAAAAAATGGAGTTCTAAACAAATAGTTATGAGTTTGGTCGACTGGAACAATGGAATTAGCCAAAAATAGGGCTCAAAGTGGGTGAAATCGCCGATTCGTCAATATTGCCAAGGTCGTTTACTTCATGAGAGTGTAATTCTATCAGTTTTCCATCAAATTTTGTTCTTTTGGTGTCATTACAATCTGGAAAAGATTCTCTACCATTTCATAAGAATTTTTTTTAATTTTGCGACACCAGGAGACCCCTCAGGATTTGGGGTTACGACAGTCAGTGTTAATTGACACAGGTTATGAAGCAGTACATTTTAATATATCTATTTGCATACTAGGTAAATTTATAGTAATGAGGTACAGTCCCCATCCCTTTATCTGAAATTCGAAAAGTTCCGAACACCAAAGTTTTTTCGTGGAGTGTGGAGCGTCGGTCATCTCTACATAACTTCAGTGCTGCCAGTTGTGGCATAAGAGCATAAGAAAGGAGGAACACTGCAGCAGGCCTGTTGGCCTATACTAGGCAGGTCCTTCACAATCCATCCCATTAACAGAATATTTGCCCAACTCAATTTTCATTGCTACCCAAGCAATAAGCTTTGATAATTCTATTTACTCGTACGAGTGCAAGTCCCACTCACATTCAACCCCTCTCACTTGTAAGAAATGAAGAGCACTGCAATAGGCCTGTTGGCCCATGCTAGGCAGGTCCTTCTCAAATTTGACCCACTAACAGAATCAACTCTACCCAAGCAATAAGCTTTGAACATAAGAATGGAGGAACACTGCAGAAGGCCTACTGGCCCATACAAGGCAGGTCCTTATCAAAACCACCCCTACCCAAAACTACTCGAGAATTAACTCCCACACCCACGACTCCAATCAAACCCAGTCCCTCCCACTCGTATATTTGTCCAATCTCTACCCAAGGTCTTAGCCTCGATCACCCTACTCGGAAGACCATTCCACGCATCCACTACTCTGTTCAAAAACCAGTACTTACCTATGTCCTTTCTAAATCTAAATTTTTTTTTTTTTTCAACAAGTCGGCCGTTTCCCACTGAGGCAGGGTGACCCCAAAAAAAAAAAAGAAAGAAAATCCCCAAAAAGAAAATACTTTCATCATCATTCAACACTTTCACCACACTCGCACATTATCACTGTTTTTGCAGAGGTGCTCAGAATACAACAGTCCAGAAGCATACACATATAAAGACACACAAAATATCCCTCCAAACTGCCAATATCCCAAACCCCTCCTTTAAAGTGCAGGCATTCTACTTCCCATTTCCAGGACTCAAGTCCGACTATATGAAAATACATAACCGGTTTCCCTGAATCCCTTCACTAAATATTACCCTGCTCACACTCCAACAGATCGTCAGGTCCCAAGTACCATTCGTCTCCATTCACTCCTATCTAACACGCTCACGCATGCTTGCTGGAAGTCCAAGCCCCTTGCCGATAAAACCTCCTTTACCCCCTCTCTCCAACCCTTTCGAGGACGACCCCTACCCCGCCTTCCTTCCCCTATAGATTTATATACTTTCCATGTCATTCTACTTTGATCCATTCTCTCTAAATGACCAAACCACCTCAACTACCCCTCTTCTGCCCTCTGACTAATACTTTTATTAACTCCACACCTTCTCCTAATTTCCACACTCCGAATTTTCTGCATAATATTTACACCACACATTGCCCTTAAACAGGACATCTCCACTGCCTCCAACCGTCTCCTCGCTGCTGCATTTACCACCCAAGCTTCACACCCATATAAGAGTGTTGGTACTACTATACTTTCATACATTCCCTTCTTTGCCTCCATAGATAACGTTTTTTGACTCCACATATACCTCAACGCACCACTCACCTTTTTTCCCTCATCAATTCTATGATTAACCTCATCCTTCATAAATCCATCCGCCGACACGTCAACTCCCAAGTATCTGAAAACATTCACTTCTTCCATACTCCTCCTCCCCAATTTGATATCCAATTTTTCTTTATCTAAATCATTTGACACCCTCATCACCTTACTCTTTTCTATGTTCACTTTCAACTTTCTACCTTTACACACATTCCCAAACTCATCCACTAACCTTTGCAATTTTTCTTTAGAATCTCCCATAAGCACAGTATCATCAGCAAAAAGTAACTGTGTCAATTCCCATTTTGAATTTGATTCCCCAAAATTTAATCCCACCCCTCTCCCGAACACCCTAGCATTTACTTCCTTTACAACCCCATCTATAAATATATTAAACAACCACGGTGACATTACACATCCCTGTCTAAGACCTACTTTTACCGGGAAGTAGTCTCCCTCTCTTCTACACACCCTAACCTGAGCCTCACTATCCTCATAAAAACTCTTTACAGCATTTAATAACTTACCACCTATTCCATATACTTGCAACATCTGCCACATTGCTCCTCTATCCACTCTATCATATGCCTTTTCTAAATCCATAAATGCAATAAAAACTTCCCTACCTTTATCTAAATACTGTTCACATATATGCTTCAATGTAAACACTTGATCTACACATCCCCTACCCACTCTGAAACCTCCTTGCTCATCCGCAATCCTCCATTCTGTCTTACCTCTAATTCTTTCAATTATAACCCTACCGTACACTTTTCCTGGTATACTCAGTAAGCTTATTCCTCTATAATTTTTACAGTCTCTTTTGTCCCCTTTCCCTTTATATAAAGGGACTATACATGCTCTCCGCCAATCCCTAGGTACCTTCCCCTCTTTCATACATTTATTAAACGGAAGTACCAACCACTCCAACACTATATCCCCCCCTGCTTTTAACATTTCTGTCATGATCCCATCAGTTCCAGCTGCTTTACCCCCTTTCATTTTACGTAATGCCTCACGTACCTCCCCCACACTTACATTCTGCTCTTCTTCACTCCTAAAAGATGGTATACCTCCCTGACCAGTGCATGAAATTACTGCCTCTGTTTCTTCCTTAACATTTAAAAGTTCCTCAAAATATTCTCGCCATCTACCTAATACCTCCATCTCCCCATCTACTAACTCCCCTACTCTGTTTTTAACTGACAAATCCATATTTTCCCTAGGCTTTCTAAACTTGTTTAACTCCAAAATTTTTTCTTATTTTCATTAAAATTTCTTGACAGTGCCTCTCCCACTCTATCATCTGCTCTCCTTTTGCACTCTCTCACCACTCTCTTTACCTTTCTTTTACTCTCCATATACTCTGCTCTTCTTATAACACTTCTGCTTTGTAAAAACCTCTCATAAGCTACCTTTTTCTCTTTTATCACACCCTTTACTTCATCATTCCACCAATCACTCCTCTTTCCTCCTGCCCCCACCCTCCTATAACCACAAACTTCTGCCCCACATTCTAATACTGCATTTTTATCTAACTTAAATACATTTCTGGATCTTTCCTGGTTCGACATCCTCAGTACTTTATTAATATCACCTTTGTTTATGCCCATCATCCACTTATACACATCAATGATATCTCCCCTCATTCTACATCTCTCCAGAGAATGGAGATTCAAGGCTCTGTCTATCTTCTTACGGGAGATTCCTTGTACAGTAAATCACTTTAGTCATTCTTCTTTGTATGTTCTCTAATGAATCTATATCCATCCTGTAGTAAGGAGACCAAAACTGAGCGGCATAATCCAAGTGAGGCCTCACCAGTGATGTATAGAGCTGTAAAATAACTTTTGGACTTCTGTTACTTACACTTCTTGAAATAAATGAAAGTAATCTATTAGCCTTATTCTGCACACTGAGGCACTGCTATCTTGGCTTTAGATTTCTGCTTGCCATGACTCCCAAGTCTTTTTTACATACTTTATGATCAAGCTCTACTTCACCTAGTTTATATCTTCAAGGGTTATTTTCATTACCAAGGACTAGTACCTTGCATTTATTCACATTGAACTTCATCTGCCATTTTTTCAGATCAAGACGTTAATTTGTCCAAATCCTCCTCGAGCTCATTGATATCTTCCTCAGAATGAATCATATGGCCTATTTTTGTATCAGCAGCAAATTTGCTCATGTCGCTTGTAATTACTTCATCATGGTCATTAATGTAAATTACGAACAAAAGAGGGCCTAAAAGTGATCCTTGTGGGATGCCACTAGTGACTAATCCCCATTCAGATTTGACTCCATTAATGGAAACTCTCTGCTTTCTATTGGTAAGCCATGCCTCTATGCATGCTAGAACTTTTCCTCCTATACTATGAGCTGCCACCTTTTTTTAAAGTCTCTTGTGAGGTACTCTATCGAATGCTTTACTGAAATCCAGATAAACAGTATCATATCCTTTATTACTGTCTACTGCCTCAAATGTTTTATTGAAGAATGTCAGTGAATTTGTCAGGCAGGAACGACCTCTCATGAAGAGCATAATTTGATTCATTAATCAAATTATGCTCTTCATGATGACTTCTAATAATATCAGCTATAATCAATTCCAACAATTTGCCTACTATAGACGTCAGGCTTATTGGACGGTAATTTGATGAAATGGACCTATCCCCTGATTTGAATATAGGAACTACATTAGCCATCTCCCACATCTCTGGCACAACACCTGTTAAGATGGATGCCTATGCATTCTTTAAGTACCCTGGAAAACAACTCATTGGGTCCCGGGGACTTTTGTTTCAGTTTATCTATCTGTTTGATAACCATGTCCCTCATGACAGTTGTATTCGTTAATTTGAATTCTTCAGGAACTGAATAATAGTTAATTTCTGGAATCTCATTAACGTCCATTTCTAGTTTGTTCTCCGTCAGCTGTCCATTCCCAATTTTCAGGGGTCCTACTTTTCCCTCACCTTTGTCCTGTATACTTGAAAGAATGCTTTTGGATTAGTCTTTGATTCATTAGCAACTTTAATTTCATAGTCAGGTTTAGCTTTCCTATTCCCCCTTTTTACTTCTCTTTTTAACTGAACATATTGGTCAGTAAGGTTAATCTCTCCTCTTTTGATGTGCCTATAAATTCCCTTTTTCTCTCCTAGTAAATGTTTTAGCCTCCTGTTAACCCATTTGGGGTCATTATTATGTGACCTATTATCTCTTTGGGGAATATATATGCTCTGAGCTCGTTGTACATTAAGAAAAAATTCATAATCACAGATCCCTTTGTGATCGTAAGTATGATCATCAGTAAAATTATTAGCTAGATTACCCCAATCCAGATTAGACAGGTGTTCCCTAAGTCCATTATAATCAGCAGAACGAAAATCGGCGACTTTTACCATATTATCATTGTTCTCATATTCCCAGCTAATGCTAAAAGTGATGGATTTGTGATCACTAGCACCAAACTCTTCAGCGATCTCCAGATTATTTACGAGTGTTTCCTTATTTGACAAAACTAGGTCGAGCAAATTATTACCTCTGGTAGGCTCTGTTACATACTGCTTCGGAAAACAGTCCTGAACTACTTCCATAAAGTCACTGGACTCCCGATTACTAGTCAAAGAAGCCCAGTCAATTTGACTAAAGTTAAAATCCCCTACTATCACTAAGTTATTGTGTCTAAAAGCCCTAACAATTTCGTCCCAAAGAAGTCGCCCGCTATCGTGATCCAAGCCTGGAGGTTGGCATATTACACCTAGAATTAGTTTTTCTTGACCACCTACAAACTCTACCCAAACAGATTCTGTTACTGATCCATCTATTTTTATACCTGTTTTAATGCAACGATTTATATTTTGTAATAATGTTGGTAGAATTATCGACTATGTAAAGTAAAAGGACGCAAGTGCAACTAATGTGACATTTTATTGTGGCAATGTTTCGCTCTCCAGGAGCTTTGTCAAGCCGTTAAAAACAGAATATGGACACAGAGGGTATATATAGGCTCAGAGTGAGGTGCAATACTAGTGGTGGTAGTAGTAGTAGTGACATAAGTTGTAGTAGTAGTAATACAATAGGGTAGAGCAATTAACTCGTACATGAGTAAAAGGATATAAAAGCTATTACTTGGGTAACATAAAAATAGGTTAGACAAATATAGACTGGATGGAGGAGGCCTGTTTCAGTGTTCACTCTCTGTAATGTGCTTTGTGTAGTATTAACAGGAGAGACTATGTGATGGCAGGGTTTACTGTTTTCAGGAGGATTCTTGCTAAGACTTCAGAGATGGTGAAGCTGCCTTTGTTTTGTTTGATTGTATTCGAAACAGCGATTAGTGCTGACTCGAGGCACTTGCGTCTACGGAAATTAATTTCTTTGATCACTAATTGGGCGTCCCTGAATTTCATGAGATAATTGGAGGAATTTCGGTGTTGTACACAGGCGTTGTTAAAGTTATCGTTCCTACATGCGTAAATGTGTTCATTGAGGTGGGTGTCGAGGTTTCTTGCTGTTTTACCTACATAAATCTTGTCGCAGCCTCCACAGGGTATAGTGTAAACTCGTGCATTGACTGGTGCGTGGTGCTTTGATTTTGTCCTGGTCAGATCCTTTATTGAAGTGCTGGAAGCGATGGCGACTCTGGTGTTAGCTTGTGAGAGTACTTTAGAAACATTCAGTGCAACCTGGCTGTTGGGAAGAATAACTTTGTTAGGAGTGGTGTTGGTGCGTGGAGAATTAATGATCTGAAGAGCTCTTTTCTTGCAGTCTTTGATGGTGGTAGGTTGGTAGACAGCAACCGCCCAGGGAGGTACTACCATCCTGCCAAGTGAGTGTGAAACGAAAGCCTGTAATTGTTTTACATGATGGTAGGATTGCTGGTGTCTTTTGTCTGTCTCATAAATATGCAAGATTACAGGTATGTCTTGCAACTTTTACTTACACTTAGGTCACACTACACATACATGTACACGTTTATTTATACACACTCACCTGAGTTTTCTTTGATTTTATCTTAATAGTTCTTGGTCTTATTACTTTTCCTTTTATATCCTTGGGGAAGTGAAATAAGAATCTTTCCTCCGTAAGCCATGTGTGTTGTAAAAGTCAACTTAAATGCCGGGAACAATGGGCTAGTAACCCCTTTTCCTGTAAAGGTTACTAAAAAGAATAAGATGAAGAAAATTGTCAAAGTGGGAAGTCTGAATGTGCGTGGATGTTGTGCAAATGATAAGAAAGAGATGATTGTGGATGTTATGAATGAGAAGAAGCTGGATGTCCTGGCTTTAAGTGAAACAAAGCTGAAGGGGTGGGAGAGTTTCAGTGGAGAGGAATAAATGGGATTAGGTCAGGGGTTTCAAATAGAGTTAGAGCTAAAGAAGGAGTAGCAACAATGTTGAAGGATAAGCTATGGCAGGAAAAGAGGGACTATAAATGTATTAATTCAAGGATTATGTGGAGTAAAATTAAGGTTGGATGTGAAAAGTGGGTTATAGTAAGCGTATATGCGCCTGGAGAAGAGAGAAGTGTAGACAAGAGAGAGAGATTTTGTGAAATGTTGAGTGAATGCGTGGGGAGTTTTAAACCAAGTGTGAGAGTACTTGTGGTTGGGGATTTCAATGCTAAAGTGGGTAAAAATGTTATGGAGGGAGTAGTAGGTAAATTTGGGGTGCCAGGGGTAAATGTAAATGGGAAGCCTTTAATTGAGCTATGTGTAGAAAGAAATTTGGTAATGAGTAATACATATTTTATGAAAAAGAGGATAAATAAATACAAGGTATGATGTAGCACGTAATGAAAGTAGTTTGTTAGATTATATATTGGGGATAAAAGGTTGATGGGTAGGCTCCAGGATGTAAATGTTTATAGAGGGGCAACTGATATATCGGACCATTATTTAGTTGTAGCTACAGTTAGAGTAAGAGGTAGATGGGACAAGCAGAAGGTGACAACAACAGGTAAGAGAGAGGTTAAAGTGTATAAACTGAGGAGGAAGTTCGAGTGAGATATAAGCGACTATTGGCAGAAAGGTGGGCTAGTGCAAAGATGAGTAGTGGGGGGGGGGGTTGAAGAGGGTTGGAATAGTTTTAAAAATGCAGTACTAGAATGTGGGGCAGAAGTTTGTGATTATAGGAGGGTGGGGGCAGGAGGAAAGAGGAGTGATTGGTGGAATGATGAAGTAAAGGGTGTGATAAAAGAGAAAAAGTTAGCTTATGAGAGGTTTTTACAAAGCAGAAGTGTTATAAGAAGAGCAGAGTATATGGAGAGTAAAATGAAGGTGAAGAGAGTGGTGAGAGAGTGCAAAAGGAGAGCAGATGATAGAGTGGGAGAGGCACTGCCAAGAAATTTTAATGAAAATAAGAAAAAAATTTGGAGTGAGTTAAACAAGTTAAGAAAGCCTAGGGAACGTATGGATTTGTCAGTTAAAAACAGAGTAGGGGAGTTAGTAGATGGGGAGATGGAGGTATTAGGTAGATGGCAAGAATATTTTGAGGAACTTTTAAATGTTGAGGAAGAAAGGGAGGCGGTAATTTCATGCACTGGTCAGGGAGGTATACCATCTTTTAGGAGTGAAGAAGAGCAGAATATAAGTGTGGGGGAGGTACGTGAGGCATTACGTAGAATGAAAGGAGGTAAAGCAGCTGGAACTGATGGGATCATGACAGAAATGTTAAAAGCAGGGGGGGATAGTGTTGGAGTGGTTGGTACTTTTGTTTAATAAATGTATGAAAGAGGGGAAGGTACCTAGGGATTGGTGGAGAGCATGTATAGTCCCTTTATATAAAGGGAAGGGGGACAAAAGAGATTGTAAAAAATATAGAGGATTAAGTTTACCGAGTATACCAGGAAAAGTGTACGGTAGGGTTATACAGTGGACCCCCGGTTAACGAACTTTTTTCATTCCAGTAGTATGTTCAGGTGCCAGTACTGACCGAATTTTTTCCCATAAGGAATATTGTGAAATAGATTAGTCCATTTCAGACCCCCAAACATACACGTACAAAAGCACTTACATAAATACACTTACATAATTGGTCGCATTTGGAGGTGATCGTTAAGCGGGGGTCCACTGTAATTGAAAGAATTAGAGGTAAGACAGAATGTAGGATTGCGGATGAGCAAGGAGGTTTCAGAGTGGGTAGGGGATGTGTAGATCAAGTGGTTTACATTGAAGCATATATGTGAACAGTATTTAGATAAAGGTAGGGAAGTTTTTATTGCATTTATGGATTTAGAAAAGGCATATGATAGAGTGGATAGAGGAGCAATGTGGCAGATGTTGCAAGTATATGGAATAGGTGGTAAGTTATTAAATGCTGTAAAGAGTTTTTATGAGGATAGTGAGGCTCAGGTTAGGGTGTGTAGAAGAGAGGGAGACTACTTCCCGGTAAAAGTAGGTCTTAGACAGGGATGTGTAATGTCACCGTGGTTGTTTAATATATTTATAGATGGGGTTGTAAAGGAAGTAAATGCTAGGGTGTTCGGGAGAGGGGTGGGATTAAATTTTGGGGAATAAAATTCAAAATGGGAATTGACACAGTTACTTTTTGCTGATGATACTGTGCTTATGGGAGATTCTAAAGAAAAATTGCAAAGGTTAGTGGATGAGTTTGGGAATGTGTGTAAAGGTAGAAAGTTGAAAGTGAACATAGAAAAGAGTAAGGTGATGAGGGTGTCAAATGATTTAGATAAAGAAAAATTGGATATCAAATTGGGGAGGAGGAGTATGGAAGAAGTGAATGTTTTCAGATACTTGGGAGTTGACGTGTCGGCGGATGGCTTTATGAAGGATGAGGTTAATCATAGAATTGATGAGGGAAAAAAGGTGAGTGGTGCGTTGAGGTATATGTGGAGTCAAAAAACGTTATCTATGGAGGCAAAGAAGGGAATGTATGAAAGTATAGTAGTACCAACACTCTTATATGGGTGTGAAGCTTGGGTGGTAAATGCAGCAGCGAGGAGACTGTTGGAGGCAGTGGAGATGTCCTGTTTAAGGGCAATGTGTGATGTAAATATTATGCAGAAAATTCGGAGTGTGGAAATTAGGAAAAGGTGTGGAGTTAATAAAAGTATTAGTCAGAGGGCAGAGGAGGGGTTGTTGAGGTGGTTTGGTCATTTAGAGAGAATGGATCAAAGTAGAATGACATGGAAAGCATATAAATCTATAGGGGAAGGAAGGCGGGGTAGGGGTCGTCCTCAAAAGGGTTGGAGAGAGGGGGTAAAGGAGGTTTTATCGGCAAGGGGCTTGGACTTCCAGCAAGCGTGCGTGAACGTGTTAGATAGGAGTGAATGGAGACGAATGGTATTTGGGACCTGACGATCTGTTGGAGTGTGAGCGGGGTAATATTTAGTGAAGGGATTCAGGGAAACCGGTTATTTTTATATAGCCAGACTTGAGTCCTGGAAATGAGAAGTACAATGCCTGCACTCTAAAGGAGGGGTTTCGGGATATTAGCAGTTTGGAGGGATATGTTGTGTATCTTTATACGTACGTATATGCTTCTAAACTGTTGTGTTCTGAGCACCTCTGCAAAAACAGTGATTATGTGTGAGTGAGGTGAAAGTGTTGACTGATGATGAAAGTATTTTCTTTTTGGGGATTTTCTTTCTTTTTTTGGGTCACCCTGCCTCGGTGGGAGACGGCCGACTTGTTTAAAAAAAAAAAAAAAAAAAAAACTGTCCACTCATATGCAAGTCCCACTCAAATCCAACCCCTCTCACTCATGTATTTATGCAACCTAAATTTAAAACTACCCATGGTTTTAGCCTCAATAACCCAATTAAGTAGACTGTTCCACTGATCAGCTATCCTATTTCCAAACCAATACAGTGGACCCTCGACCAACGATGGCATCGACTAACGTTAAATCCGACCAGCGATACATTTTAACGCAAAATTTTTGCCTCGACTAGTGCTAAAAAACTCGACCAACGCGATTCATTCTGTTCCGGATGCGTCCACTTGTGGCCTGAGCGCGCCTCACTTGTCCCGTGGGTGCCAGTGTTTACATGCCAGCCAGCCAGCCACCGCGGTTCTATCCAAACATACGATCACAGCGTTTTTAGTGATTTCACCTGCAAAATAAGTCGCCATGGACCCCAAGAAAGCTTCTAGTGCCAACCCTGTGGTAAAAGGGGTGAGAAATACTATCGTACCACAGTCAGCTGCTGCTGCACCACGGTCAGCTGTTGCTGGACCAGTCAGCTGTTGCTGCACCACAGTCAGCTGTTGCTGCACCACAGTCAGCTGTTGCTGCACCACAGTCAGCTGTTGCTGCACCACAGTCAGCTGTTGCTGCACCACAGTCAGCTGTTGCTGCACCACAGTCAGCTGTTGCTGCACCACAGTCAGCTGTTGCTGCACCACCATCAGCTGTATTACTTAAAGATGTGGAGAGTGTGTTGTTGGTGTGGCGGCTTAACGTGAAACGGTTACCGAGAAATGATTAACCCCAGAGGGTTAGCCACCCAGGATAACCCAAGAAAGTCGGTGCATCGTCGAGGACTGTCTAACGAATTTCCATTGGGGTCCTTAATCTTGTCCCCCAGGATGCAACCTACAACAGTTGACTAACACCCAGGTGAACAGGAAAAAATGTCTGGAACTAGTGCTCATATTGGTGAATTTAAGGCCAGCAAAGGTTGGTTTGAGAGATTTAAGAATTGTAGTGTCATACACAGTGTGATAAGGCATGGCGAAGCTGTAAAATTCCAACCCCAACAAGTGTTCAATTGTGACGAAACAGGCCTGTTTTGGAAGGAAATGCCAAACAGGACCTACATTACTCAGGAGGAAAAGGCACTCCCAGGACATAAGCCAGACTTGACACCTCAAGTCCTAATGGAAGGGGATTCCCCTTCTAAACACTAACACCATCCACACTCTCCCCTCCTCCCATCCCATCAATCATCACTAGATCTTCAATAAAGGTAAGTGTCATGTAACTGTACATTTCTTCTTCAGTTTGTGTGTATTAAAATTAATATTTCATGTGGTAATTTTTTTTTTTTCATACTTTGGGGTGTCTTGCACGGATTAATTTGATTTCTGTTATTTCTTATGGGGAAAATTAACTCGACTAACGATAATTTCGACTCGTTGAGCTCTCAGGAACAGATTAATATCGTTGGTCGAGGGTTAACTGTACTTTCCTATATCCTTTCTAAATCTAAACTTGTCTAATTTGAATTCATTACTGCTGGTTCTCTCTTGGAGAGATATCCTCAAGACCTTATTTACATCCCCTTTATTAATACCCATTTTCCACTTATACACTTCGATCAAGTCTCCCCTCATTCTTCGTCTAACAAGTGAATGTAATTTAACCCTTTGAGGGTTCATACCGTAGATCTACGGCTTTATGTTGAGGGCCCAAACCGTAGATCTATGCCAAAATTCTTGCGGCGTCAAATTTAGCACAAGAAGGCTGGTAGGCCTACATCTGAGAGAATGGGTCTGGGTGGTCAGTGTGTGCACTATAGAAAAAATCTGGATGCCTGCATGGCATTCTGGGAACGCAGCCAAAGTAACTTTGTTCATCATGCCTGGCAGCAAGGAAGCTCTCACTCCCCACTCTCCTGGCGAATTCTCACTCTCCTCTTCACAACTTAGTTCTAAGACTGATGGAAGTGGATCTGAAGAGGGATTCTTTGGTTTTGAACTATATGGTACCATTGTACCATATGATACAATGGTACCATATGGTACAATGGTGCCATATCATAGTGGTATCATATTACCTGGAGTTTACCTGGAGAGAGTTCCGGGGGTCAACGCCCCCGCGGCCCGGTCTGTGACCAGGCCTCCTGGTACAATGTACTATATAGTACATTGTACAGGGACCCTAATGGAAATAAGTGGCTTTTTTTTTATATTATCATAGGTTCTCCAAACATATGCTGCTATGTATGATAATCTATGTAACTTCGTGTGTACACCTAAATAAACTTACGATGCCACATGTGCTTGAGTAAGTTTATTCAGGTGTACACAAATACAGTTACATAGATTATCATACACAGCAGCATATGTATAAAATCCTAGGATAACCCAGAAAAGTCAGGGTGACTTACTTCCATAGGGATCCTTGTATCTGTACCATATGGTGTCCTGTACCATATGGTGTCCTGTACCATATGGTGTCCTGTACCATATGGTGTCCTGTACCATATGGTGTCCTGTACCATATGGTGTCCTGTACCATATGGTGTCCTGCACCATATGGTGTCCTGCACCATATGGTGTTCTGCACCATATGGTGTCCTGCACCATATGATACCATGTACCATATGGTCAGTTGGAGATGTTGATGCCACAAGGCACCAGCCAAGACTGAGTGAGTGGTGATGCAGGTCACTGACTGAGCAGTTTCCAAGACAAAGCGCTTTGTCATCCACCTCAAGGAACATGTCGAGTGTAATTATATATAATAGAACATTACTAATATACAACATTTTTGCATATTTTTGTTGTAAACAATTATTGTAAACAAAATAATGATGAAAATATTAGTGTGTGTATTGTGTTGAATACAACAGTACCATATGGTACCATTGTATCATAAGGTACAATTGTACCAAATGGTGCCATTGTACCATATTCTAACATATGGTACTATTGTATCATATGGTGCCACTGTACCATATTGTACCATATGGTACCATTGTACCATGTGCTAGTATATGGTACCGTTGTATTCAACACAATAACTGCACTAATATTTTCATCGTTTTGTTTACAATAAACTTGTGAACAAGTTTTGTAAGCAATATAATGATAAATTAGTGCAGTTATTGTGTTGAATACAATGAGTGTACACTTATACAATATACATTATATTGGTCTCACAGATCACAAATGTTACTAGAAAAAGAAAAAAGTAGAAAAGAAAAAAGTATAAAAAGCGTAAAATAAAAAAAATGCGATTTTGTGGAAGTCGCTGATGTTGCCGCCACCCGGTCATTTTGGGTCAACTTCCCACCGCTGTATCTCGGTAAATACTGATCAGAATTTTTTGTTTTTTTTTTGTTTTATTACCTTCACAAAAAAATGATCTTTAATTCTGTAAGAAGAATTTTTTTTTCTCCTCAAAATTTCTTGGACACTGGGGCACCCCTTCAGATTTTGGCCTTGGATGCTGAAAGGGTTAAGGGTTTTCAATCTTTCTTCATAAGGAAGATTTCTAATGCTATGTATTAATTTAGTCCTTCTACGCTGAATGTTTTATAACGAATTTGTCCATTCTTTAATATGGAGACCAGAACTGAGCTGCATAATCTAGTCGAGGCCTTACTAATGATGTATAAAGCTGTAATATAACCTCTGAACTTTTGTTGCTTACACTTCTTGATATAAATCACAGTAATCTGTTTGCCTTATTATGTACACTTAGGCATTGCTGTCTTGGTTTAAGGTTATTGCTTATCATAACCCCTAAGTCCTTTTCGCAATCCATATGGCTAAGTTGTACATTATTTAACTTATAAGTGCTAGGGTTATGGACACTCCAGAGCTTCAGAACCTTGCATTTATCTACATTGAACTGCATCTGCCACTTTTCTGACCAGGTATTGAGTTTGTCTAAATCCTCCCGAAGTTCCCTGATATCTAAGTTTGAATCAAATATCCTACCCATCTTTGTGTCATCAGCGAATTTGCTCATTTCACTAGTAATTCCCTCATCAAGATCATTGATATATATTATAAACAACAACGGGCCCAAGACTGATCCCTGTGGAACGCCACTTGTTACAGATCCCCACTCGGATTTAACCCCATTTTTGGACACTGCTTCCTGTCTGTGAGCCATGACTCGATCTATGAGAGCACTTTTCCCCCAATGCCACGAGCTGCCACTTTCTTTAACAGTCTCTGGTGCGGTACTCTGTCAAAAGCCTTACTAAAACTAAGTAAATAATATCAAATTCTTTATCATGATCAACAGCCTCAAAAGCTTTACTGAATAAAGTTAATAAACTAGTTAGACAAGAACGGCTTCTCGTGAATCCATGCTGAGTATCATTAATCAGTTTATGCTTATCCAGATGGCTTCTTATAATCTCAGCTATAAATGACTCTAGTAATTTGCCTACAATTGAGGTCAGGCTTATTGGGTGGTAATTTGATGGTAATGACTTGTCCCCTGCTTTAAAAATAGGAATTACATTAGCCATCTTCCACGTATCAGACACTACACCTGTTTGAAGAGATAAATTAAAAATATTAGTTAATGGTTCACAGAGTTCAGTTTTGCATTCCTTAAGAACCCTTGAAAAAAGCTCATCAGTCGGTCTATTTGTTTCATAACCATTTCACTAGTGACTGTGATGTTACATAATTTATCTTCTTCGGCCCACTGTAAAAATTAATTACTGGGATATTGTTAGTGTCCTCCTGTGTAAAAACCGAGAGAAAATAATTATTTAAAATTGAGCACATTTCATTCTCTTTGTCAGTAAGATGCCCATAGTTATTTTTAACCCTTTAAGGGTTTCGGCCATACAAGTACGGCTTATGCACCAGGGTTTTTGACGTACTAGTACGACTAAATTCTAGCGCCCTCAAATCTAGTGAGAGAAAGCTGGTAGGCCTACATATGAAAGAATGGGTCTGTGGTCGGTGTGCGCAGTATAAAAAAAATCCTGCAGCACACTGCGTAATGAGTAAAAAAAAAACTCTGACTGTGTTTTTGGATTAAAACAGCAACTTTACACTGTATTTTTGTATGGTATTTATAGTTGCATTCTAGTTTTCCTGGTCTTATTCTATAGAATGGAAGACATATTACATAAATTGAGATGATTTTGACTGATTTTACAATGAAAAGTACCTTGAATTGAGCTCAAAGTAGCAGAAATGTTCGATTTTTACCAAAGTTCAAGAGTAAACAAATCGTGCCAAGCGTGCAATACACGTCAAATGGCGAGTCTAATATTCTTTCACAAGTGCACTGATGTTATTTATACCATTTTTTATACTAATGCAGTAGTCTGCATAACAGTAAATCTTCTATTTTTTTTTTTGTGAGAAAAATTCAAAGTGGAAAGCAAAAGAATGTAAGAGGAGCATTGGGACATGACTAATGAACAGAGGAAATGTCATTTTAGTGCCAGGAATATCTTTCTTGTTTATTCTGGATCTATTTGGAAGTTGGCATCTTTTGAAATTTGTGTGAAATTGGCAAAATTGCTAAATTCTGACCACTGTATTGAATAATTGAAATCGGTAAATGGGTGGTTTCTTGCACTCATTCGATAGAAAAAAATTGAGTTCTAGCGACATATTCATGATTTTTGTCGACTAGTACAGTGGAATTGGCGAAAATAGGGCTCAAAGTGGGCAAAATCGCTAATGCGTAAACATCGTTGAGACCGCTAACTTTGCGAGAGCATAATTCCGTAAGCTTTACATCAAATTTCATACTTTTGGTGTCATTATGATCGGAAAAAGATTCTCTGTCTTTTTCATAAGAAAATATATATATATATATATATATATATATATATTTTTTTTGAAAGTTGGGCGACCCTGAGAACAAGTTTCTGAGAGGGCCTGTCGACCCTGAAAGGGTTAAGGGGACCTATCTTATCTCTAACTTTTGTTCTATACACCTGGAAAAATCTTTTTGGGTTTTTGAATCCCTAGCTACTTTAATTTCATAGTCCCGTTTACCTTTTCTTATCCCCTCTTAACCCTTTCAGGGTCCGTCCCGTAGATCTACGGCTTTACGTTTAGGGTCCAAACCGTAGATCTACGTCATGAGCTCAGCTCACTCTGATAAACTGAGTGGTACATTTGGGCCTAGATATGAGAGAATACATCTGTGGTATGTGTGCACCACATAAAACAGATCCTGCAGCACACTGTGTATAATGAGAGAAAAAACTGAACTCGTGATTTTTCGATTAAAACAGCAAATTTGCAGTGTTTTTTCGTATGTTTTTCATAGTTGTATTTGCGATTTCTTGGTCTCATTTGATAGAATGGAAGACATATTACAGAAATAGAGATGATTTTGATTGGTTTTAGCACTGGAAATGGCTTGAAACTGAGCTCAAAGTAGCGGAAATGTTAAATTTTTGCCGATATTCAAGAGTAAACAAACAACCTCACACATCTAATACACGTCAGCTGGTGGGTCTAATATACATTCACAAGTATGGTGTTGATATTTATACAATTATTACAGTATTGCATAACAGTAAATCTTCTATTTTTTTGGTGTGAATAAAAAATCAAAATGGAATTTATTTGTAAAGCCTCAAAACGTAACTAATGAACAGAGGAAACGTTAGTTTAATTCCAGGAATACCTACATTGTTTATTCTGGACCCCATTTTGAAATTGGAATATTTTGAACTTTGTGTTAAATTGGCCAAATTAATAATTTCCGATCACTTTATTTTGTAGTTGAAACAGTTGACTTGGCGATTTCTTGTGCTCAATTGATAGAATAGAAGTAATACTAGTGAAATAGCTAAGAATTTGGTTGACTGTAATACTGTAATTGGCCTAAAATGGGAGTCAAAGTCGGCAAAATCGCCAATTCGTAAATATCGCTGACACATCAAAATTCGCGAGAGCATAATTTCGTCAATTTTCCATAAAATTTCGTACTTTTTGTTTTATTACCTTCACAAAAAGATTCTCTACCATTTCATAAGAAAAAATAACAAATTTTTTTTTTGAAAATTCTTGGACACTGGGGCACCACTTCAGATTTGGGCCTTGGACTCTGAAGGGGTTAATGTCAATATACTGATTCGTAAGATGACCCTCGCCTCTTTTGATACGCCTATAAATTCCTTTCTTCTGCCCTAAAAGATATTTGAGCCTATTATTCATCCATTTTGGATCATTTCTATTTGATCAAATTTCTTTATATGGGATAAATGTTTTTTGGGCAGCATGTATAGTATTCAGAAAACTGTTATATTGATAGCCCTCTTCGTTACCCCAGTCAACAGAAAGTGTTCTCTAAGCCCATCGTAATCTGCTAAGCGAAAATCTGGGACTGTTACTAAGTTATCCCAACTATCATACTTCCATTCAATGCTAAATGTAATTGATTTGTGGTCACTAGCACCAAGTTCCTCTAAAATTTCTAAATTATTAACAAGGGATTCCTTGTTTGCCAGAACTAAGTCAAGTAGGTTATTTCCCCTTGTAGGTGCTGTCACAAACTGCTTCAAAAAACAGTCCTGAAGTACTTCTAAAAAGTCATTAGATTACATGGCTCACGAAATCGTAATGACACGATTGCAAACAAACCATACCACGGGCGGGATTGAACCTGCGGTCAGAGAGTCTCAAAACTCCAGACCGTCACATTAGCCACTGGACCAGCTAGCCACAAAAAGATTTGTCTATCTAGGTATATTTCTACACCATAGGAAGGTTAGCATAGGCACCACTGTGATCACAAATGCAAGTTTTTACAGACGAATCTCCAGCTAGCGTGGCCGTGACGAACTCTAGCTCAAGTCCCCTCAATGCCGTCAACATGACTCACGAAATCGTAATGACATGATTGCAAACAAACCATACCACGGGTGGGATTGAACCCGCGGTCAGTCTCTCAAAACTTCAGACCGTCACGTTAGCCACTGGACCAGCTAGCAACGATAAGATTCGTCCAACTAGGTATATTTCTAACGCGACGGTCTGGAGTTTTGAGACTCTGACCGAGGGTTCAGTCCCGCCCGTGGTATGGTAAGTCATTAGATTCTAAATTCCCAGTCAGAAAATTCCAATCAGTATTACTAAAGTTAGTCCCCTAGAATTACAACATTATCGTGCCTTGTGGCCTTAACAATTTCCTCCCAGAGTAGTCTTACTCAGTCTCTATCCAAGTTTGGGGGACGGTATATCACGCCTAAAATCAATTTAATATGCCCCCTCTGAAAATTCTACCCAAACAGACTCGGTATGTGTTTCAGACTTTGTACCCGTTTTTATGCAACAATTTAAATGATCACGGACATAAAGTGCCACCCCACCCCACCTTCCCAATACTTCTGTCTACTTGGAGCATTTTAAAACCCTGAATGTGACATTCAGCAGGCATGTCCCTATTTTTCATATTAAACCACGTCTCAGTTATGGCAAAAACATCAATGTTACCCACACTCGCAACTAATCTCAATTTGTCCATCTTATTTCTTGCACTACGACTATTAGCATAATATATTTTCAGAAACCCTCCCTTCTCTTGTTTCTTCCTGCTGATTTCTGGACCTCCACTATGCCTGTTAATCTCCTTATCACCTAATGCCATTTGCTTTCCTATGTTCATCAATAACTCTTCCTCATTCTGCCTATAACTGGTTTCCTTAAAACTCACACTATCACTACACTCAGAATACATTGATTTTCCATGAAAACCCATACCACTATCTATTTCTAGTTTAAAGACCTAACAGCTCCCTCCACTGCATTGGCCAGTGCTCCCACTCCAAACCTAGATAAGTGAACCCCATCCCTGGCATACATGTCAATTCTACCATAGAAGAGGTCCCAGTTGTCTATGAATGCTACTGCATTTTCCTTAGTGTTTGTCCAGCCAGCAGTTGACACCAATTGCCCTGGACAGCCATTAATTTCCAACTGCTCTCCTGGACAAAATGCCACATATCACAGGGTTCCCACCCTTGTTCCTAATTATCTCTATTGCTGTCCTATACCTGCTAATCAGGTCTTCATTCCTACATCTGCCAACATCATTGCCTCCCACACTGAGGGAGATAATAGGATTGTCCCCATTACCCTTCATGATATCGTCCAGATGGCTAACAGTATCCCCCATCCCAGCCCCAGGAAAACATACCCTCTGCCTCCTCTTCCTGTCCCTAAGACAAAATGCCCTAACCATAAATTTCCATAACATCTATGTTTGAATTAATTATCTTGCCTATCTTAGTGTCATCGGCGAATTTGCTCGTATCACTAGTAATTCCCTCATCAAGATCATTGATATATATTATAAACAGCAAGGGGCCTAAGACTGATCCCTGTTGAACACCACTTGTTACAGATCCTCACTCAGATTTAACCCCATTTAAGCACACACACTGCTTCCTATTTGTGAGCCATGACTTGATCCATGACAGCACTTTTCCCCCAATGCCATGATCTGCCACTTTCCTTAACAGTCTCTGGTACGGTACTCTATCAAAAGCCTTACTAAAGTCAAAATAAACAATATCGAATTCTTTATCATGATGAACAGCCTCAAAAGCTTTACTGAAAAAAATTAATAAATTAGTTAGGCAGGAACAGCCCCTTGTGAATCCGGGTTGAGTATCCTTAATCAAATTATGCTTATCCAGATGCCTTCTTATTATATCAGTATAGTAATTTGCCTATAATTAAGGTACAGTGGACCCTCAGTTAACGACATCATCGGATAATGACACTTTTTGCGTCAAAAATATTGGCTCGGTTAACGAGAAAGAACTTGGTTAAAATCATTTGCCCTGAACATGTCAGTGTGGCCTGAGCGGCCTGGCCACTCCATGTACAGCCATTGTGGAGAAGTTTGAGTGGAGGGTTTATACAGTGGCCCCCGCCTTCCGATATTAATCCGTTCCTGAGAGCTCATCGTAAGCCGAAATTATCGTTAGCCGAATTAATTTTCCCCATAAGAAATAATGGAAATTAAATTAATCTGTTCCTGACACCCCAAAGCATGAAAAAAAAATTCTTTTTACCACATGAAATATTAATTTTAATATACACAAACTGAAGAAGACATGCACAGTTACCTTCATTGAAGATCTGGTGATGATTGATGGGATGGGAGGAGGGGAGAGTGTGGAAGTTATTGTTTAGAAGGGGAATCCCCTTCCATTAGGACTTGAGGTAGCAAGTCCTATTCCAGGGTTACTTCCCTTCTTCTTTTAATGCCACTAGGACCAGCTTGAGAGTCACTGGACCTCTGTTATACAACAAATCTGTCCATAGAGCACTGTACCTCCCATTCCTTTAAGACTTTTCTAAAATGGGCCATAACATTGTCATTGTACAGGTTGCCAACACACCTTGCAGTAGCTGTGTCAGGGTGATTTTCATCCATAAAGGTTTGCAGTTCAACCCACTTTGTACACATTTCCTTAATCTCTTTTTTCAATTCCATACTAATTCTTGCCCTTTTTACCACAGGGATGGCACTAGAAGCTTTCTTGGGGTCCATGGTGACTTATTTTGCAGTTACAAAATAAGAAAAAGGAGGAGTAGATGTAAAATAGAAAGAGACAGGCGCTCCCTTTACAGGCGACGGAAAAGAATAACAGAGCGGCTAAAAGAGGTCAATATATCTGAAATGCGCAGGGAGACACTGGTCAGAGAAATAGCAAGCATCGAACTTAAGCTAAAAGAATCCTTTAGGAGTCAGGAATCGCGGGAAGAACTAAAAGCCATAAATGAAATCGAAAGAAACCCAAAGTATTTCTTCTCCTATGCCAAATCAAAATCGAGAACAACGTCCAGTATTGGGCCCCTACTTAAACAAGATGGGTCCTACACAGATGACAACAAGGAAATGAGTGAGCTACTCAAGTCCCAATATGACTCAGTTTTTAGCAAGCCGCTAACCAGACTGAGAGTCGAAGATCAAAATGAATTTTTTATGAGAGAGCCACAAAATTTGATTAGCACAAGCCTATCCGATGTTATCCTGAAGCCAAATGACTTCGAACAGGCGATAAATGACATGCCCATGCACTCTGCCCCAGGGCCAGACTCATGGAACTCTGTGTTCATCAAGAACTGCAAGAAGCCCCTATCACGAGCCTTTTCCATCCTATGGAGAGGGAGCATGGACACGGGGGTCGTCCCTCAGTTACTAAAAACAACAGACATAGCCCCACTCCACAAAGGGGGCAGTAAAGCAACAGCAAAGAACTACAGACCAATAGCACTAACATCCCATATCATAAAAATCTTTGAAAGGGTCCTAAGAAGCAAGATCACCACCCATCTAGAAACCCATCAGTTACACAACCCAGGGCAACATGGGTTTAGAACAGGTCGCTCCTGTCTGTCTCAACTACTGGATCACTACGACAAGGTCCTAAATGCACTAGAAGACAAAAAGAATGCAGATGTAATATATACAGACTTTGCAAAAGCCTTCGACAAGTGTGACCATGGCGTAATAGCGCACAAAATGCGCGCTAAAGGAATAACAGGAAAAGTCGGTCGATGGATCTATAATTTCCTCACTAACAGAACACAGAGAGTAGTCGTCAACAGAGTAAAGTCCGAGGCAGCTACGGTGAAAAGCTCTGTTCCACAAGGCACAGTACTAGCTCCCATCTTGTTCCTCATCCTCATATCCGACATAGACAAGGATGTCAGCCACAGCACCGTGTCTTCCTTTGCAGATGACACCCGAATCTGCATGACAGTGTCTTCCATTGCAGACACTGCAAGGCTCCAGGCGGACATCAACCAAATCTTTCAGTGGGCTGCAGAAAACAATATGAAGTTCAACGATGAGAAATTTCAATTACTCAGATATGGTAAACATGAGGAAATTAAATCTTCATCAGAGTACAAAACAAATTCTGGCCACAAAATAGAGCGAAACACCAACGTCAAAGACCTGGGAGTGATTATGTCGGAGGATCTCACCTTCAAGGACCATAACATTGTATCAATCGCATCTGCTAGAAAAATGACAGGATGGATAATGAGAACCTTCAAAACTAGGGAGGCCAAGCCCATGATGACACTCTTCAGGTCACTTGTTCTATCTAGGCTGGAATATTGCTGCACTCTAACAGCACCTTTCAAGGCAGGTGAAATTGCCGACCTAGAAAATGTACAGAGAACTTTCACGGCGCGCATAACGGAGATAAAACACCTCAATTACTGGGAGCGCTTGAGGTTTCTAAACCTGTATTCCCTGGAACGCAGGAGGGAGAGATACATGATTATATACACCTGGAAAATCCTAGAGGGACTAGTACCGAACTTGCACACGAAAATCACTCACTACGAAAGCAAAAGACTTGGCAGACGATGCACCATCCCCCCAATGAAAAGCAGGGGTGTCACTAGCACGTTAAGAGACCATACAATAAGTGTCAGGGGCCCAAGACTGTTCAACTGCCTCCCAGCACACATAAGGGGGATTACCAACAGACCCCTGGCAGTCTTCAAGCTGGCACTGGACAAGCACCTAAAGTCAGTTCCTGATCAGCCGGGCTGTGGCTCGTACGTTGGTTTGCGTGCAGCCAGCAGCAACAGCCTGGTTGATCAGGCGCTGATCCACCAGGAGGCCTGGTCACAGACCGGGCCGCGGGGGCGTTGACCCCCGAAACTCTCTCCAGGTAAACTCCAGGTAAACTAAAAACACTGGGATAATATGAAATGTACCGAATGTATGCGTAGATGCTACCACACTGGCTGGCTTGTAAACATTGGCGCTGAGGCCACACGTGGGACGCGTCCCGGACGAATCACATAAGGCGAGTTTTTTATCGTGAGGCGAGGCAAAATTTTTGCATTCAAATGCTTCGTATGGTGGATTTAATGTAACGCGATGCGCTCGTAAGGCGGGGGTCCACTGTATTTGTGTGTGTTGTTCTGTGTATGTGGTAGGCACATGAATAAGTATGGATGTTCTTAATGGTGAGCAGATTTAGACTTAAAAATTGGTGGAGTATGCTGTCTGGAGTGGAAATTTGTTATCGTTCTGACCGCTGCCTTTTGCTGAGTTATTAGAGGTCTTAGGTGATTTAATGTTGTTGATCCCCATGCACAAATTCCATATGTGAGGTAATGGTATATGAGTGAATGGTACAGTGCCAGGAGAGCTGATTGTGGAACGTAGTACAGTGGACCCTCGCATACCATTGGCATCACATAACGTAAAATCCGCATACCGATACATTTTATCGCTAAAATTTTGCCTCGCATACCGCTAAAAAACTCACTCAACACTATTCGTCCGAGACGTGTCCACGTGCCGCCTGAGCCAGCCTCACTTGTTCACTGGGTGGCAGTGTTTACAAGCCAGCCTCCGCGGTCACATCCAAGCATACAATCGGAACATTTCATATTATCACAGCGTTTTTAGTGATTTCACCTGCAAAATAAGTGACCATGGGCCCCAAGAAAGCTTTTAGTGCCAACCCTGTGGTAAAAAGGGTGAGAAATACTATCGTGAGAAATACTACTGCACCACAGTCAGCTGCTGCTGCTGCACCATCAGCTGTATTACTCGAAGATGTGGAGTGTGTGTTGTTGGTATGGCTTAACATGAAACAATTACCGAGAAACGATTAACCCTGGAGGGTTAGCCACCCAGGATAACCCAAGAAAGTCGGTGCATCATCAAGGACTGTCTAACTTATTTCCATTGGGGCCCTTAATCTTGTCCCCCAGGATGCGACCCACAACAGTTGACTAACACCCAGGTGAACAGGAAAAAATGCCTGGAACTAGTGCTCATATTGGTGAGGTGAGTGGGGAGGATGTGGAAGAGTTGGTGGAGGAGGACAATGAAGAACTAACCACTGATGAGCTGCTAGATCATCTTCAACAGCAAGAGGCCACACCTGAGGAAACTGCTCCGGAGGAGGGGAGAGAGAAATTGAAGTTGCCTACTTCAAAGATTAAGGAAATGTGTGCAATGTGGCTTAAAGTGCAAACCTTTTTTGATGAAAATCACCCTGACACAGCTATTGCAAACCATGCTGGTGACTATTACACTGACAATGTTGTGAAACACTTTAGGAAAGTCATAAAGGAACAAGAGGTACAGGCCTCTATGGACAGATATGTTGTGCTACAGAAGTCCAGTGACTCTGAAGCTGGTCCTAGTGGCATTAAAAGAAGGGAAGTAAACCCAGAAAAGGACTTGTTACCTCAAGTCCTAATGGAAGGGGATTCCCCTTCTAAACACTAAGACCATCAACACTCTCCCCTCCTCCCATCCCATCAATCATTACCAGATCTTCAATAAAGGTAAGTGTCATGTAACTGTGCATGTCTTCTTTAGTTTGTGTGTATTAAAATTAATATTTCATGTGGTAGAAATTTTTTTTTTTTCATACTTTTGGGTGTCAGGAACAGATTAATTTGATTTCCATTATTTCTTATGGGGAAAATTAATTCGCATAACGATAATTTCGCATAACATTGCTCTCAGGAACGGATTAATAGCGTTATGTGAGGGGTCCACTGTACCGTGTCTTTGATAGTATGCCTACAGTCTTCGATATTTTTTCTGCCACCTTTATGGAGTGGGGCTATATCTGTTGTTTTTAGTGACTGTGGAATCTCGCCTGTGTCTATGTTCCTTCTCCATGGCATACTTAGGGCTCGTGAGAGGGGTTTCTTGCAGTTCTTAATGAACACAAAGTTCCACGAGTCTGGGGCTGAGTGCATGACTTGGTAATAAACAAGGATCCAAACACTGAATGAGGCGTTAGAGTTAGGCATTACAAAATGATATTCGATGCTATAAAGATATGTATGCTGATAAAAGGAAGAAAAAACTGTGAAAACTACATTGTTCAACTATTTTTTCAAAATAAAATTAAATTTTTCTTTTCGTCTACTATATTTTCATTTTTATCTTCTGTAATTTCTTGGTTGGCAAATGTGTAAAAGTTTCATGTTCATTCATATGTCCCAAGAAAAAGGCTAAGTGTTTTTGTGACGCAACACATTTAATTGTATTCTTTTGAATGCATTACATTAAAACACGTTATAATAATTTCATGATCATTATGGTATTCCATAGTACAGTGGACCCCCGCTTAACGATCGCCTCCCAATGCGACCAATTATGTAAGTGTATTTATGTAAGTGCGTTTATACGTGTATGTTTGGGGGTGTGAAATGGACTAATCTACTTCACAATATTCCTTATGGGAACAAAATCGGTCAGTACTGGCACCTGAACATACTTCTGGAATGAAAAAATATCGTTAACCAGGGGTCCACTGTACTGTATTTTTTTTGGGTCAGGTACTGACTTTAGGTGCCTGTCCAGTGCCTTCTTGAAGACAGCCAGGGGTCTATTGGTAATCCCCTTTATGTATGCTGGGAGGCAATTGAACAGTCTTGGGCCCCAGACACTTATTGTGTTGTCTCTCAGTGTACTCGAGGCACCCCTGCTTTTCATCGGGGGAATGTTGCATCTCCTGCCGAGTCTTTTGCTTTCATAGGGAGTGATTTTCGTGTGTAGGTTTGGTACCAATCCCTCCAGGACCTTCCAAGTGTATATTATCATGCATCTCTCTCACCTGCGTTTGAGGGAATACAGATCAAGGACCTTCAACCGTTCCCAGTAGTTTAGGTGCCTTATCATACTTACGTGTGCTGTGAAAGTTATTTGTACACTCTCCAGGTCTGCAGTGTCACCAGCCTTGAAGGGGGCTGTTAGTGTACTGCAGTATTCCAGCCTAGAGAGCACAAGTGATTTGAAGAGAATCATATGGGCTTGGCATCCCTAATTTTGAAGGTTCTCATTATCCATCCTATCATTTTCCTAGCAGATGTGGTAGATACATTGTTGTGGTCTTTGAAGGTGAGATCCTCTGACGTTATCACTCCCAGGTCCTTCACATTACTTTTCCCCTCTATTGTGTGGTTAGAATTTCTTGTATACCCTGACACATTTTTAATTTCTTCAAGTTTCCCATATCTGAGTAGTTGAAATTTCTCCTCGTTGAACTTCATATTGTTTTGAGTGGCCCATTTGAAGAGTTGGTTGATGTCCACTTGGAGTCTTGCAGTGTCTTCGATGGAGGTCACTGCCATGGTAATCCGGGTGTCATCCACAAAGGAAGACATGGAGCTATGGCTTACATCTGTCTATGTTGGAAATGAGGATGAGGAATAGAATGGGAGCGAGTACTGTGCCATGTGGAACAGACCTTTTTACCGTGGCTGCTTGGGAATTTACTCTGTTTACTATTACTCTTTGTGTTCTATTTGTCAGGAAGTTGTAGATTCATCTACCAACTTTTCCCATTACAGTGGACCCCCGCATAACGGACGCCTTGCATAGCGGACAATCCGCATAGCGGACGCTTTGATCGCTAAAATTTTGCCCCGCATAGTGGACAAAAACCCGCTCAGCGGCCTTCGTCCGAGACGCGTCCAATGTGCGCCCTCAGCCAGCCTCACATGTGCCGCCTGTGCCATTGTTTACCAGCCAGCCTCCGCGGTAACATCCAAGCATACACTCGGAATATTTCGTATTATTACAGTGTTTTCGGTGCTGTTTCTGGAAAATAAGTGACCATGGGCCCCAAGAAAGCTTCTAGTTCCAACCCTACAGCAATAAGGGTTAGGATTCCTATTGAAATGAAGAAAGAGATCATTGATAAGTATGAAAGTGGAGTACGTATCACCGACCTGGTCAGGTTGTACAAGAAACCTAAATCAACCATCTCTTCTATTGTGGGCAAGAAAACGGCAGTCAAGGAAGCTGTTGTTGCCAAAGGTTTAACTGTGTTTTCGAAACAAAGATCGCAAGTGATGGAAGATGTTGAGAGACTCTTATTGGTGTGGATAAATGAAAAACAGCTAGCAGGAGATAGCGTCTCTCAAGCGATCATATGTGAAAAGGCTAGGAAGTTGCATGAGGATTTAATTAAAAAAATGCCTGCAACTAGTGATGATGTGAGTGAATTTAAGGCCAGCAAAGGTTGGTTTGAGAGATTTAAGAAGCGTAGTGGCATCCATAGTGTGATACGGCATGGTGAGGCTGCCAGTTCGGACCACAAAGCGGCTGAAAAATGTGCAGGAATTCAAGGAGTACATAGAAACTGAAGGACTGAAACCTGAACAAGTGTTTAATTGTGATGAAACAGGCCTGTTCTGGAAGAAAATGCCAAGCAGGACCTACATTACTCAGGAGGAAAAGGCACTCCCAGGACATAAGCCTATGAAAGACAGGCTTACTTTGTTGTGTGCCAATGCTAGTGGTGATTGCAAAGTTAAGCCTTTATTAGTGTATCACTCTGAAACTCCCAGAGCGTTCAGGCAAAAGAATGTCCTCAAGGATAATTTGTGTGTGCTGTGGAGGGCAAACAGTAAGGCATGGGTCACTAGGGAATTTTTCTATAACTGGTTACACCATGCACTTGCCCCCAATGTGAAAGATTACCTAACTGAAAAGAAATTAGACCTTAAGTGCCTCCTGGTGTTAGACAATGCCCCTGGTCATCCTACAGACGTGGCAGAGCGACTTTATGGGGACATGAGCTTCATTAAGGTGAAGTGTTTGCCTCCTAATACCACTCCTCTCCTGCAGCCCATGGACCAGCAGGTCATTTCCAACTTCAAGAAACTGTACACAAAAGCTCTGTTTCAAAAGTGCTTTGAAGTGACCACAGACACTCGATTGACTCTAAAAGAGTTTTGGAAGGATCACTTTAATATCCTCAATTGTGTAAACCTTATAGGTAAGGCTTGGGAGGGAGTGACTAAGAGAACCTTGAACTCTGCTTGGAAGAAACTGTGGCCAGAATGTGTAGACAAAAGGGATTTTGAAGGGTTTGAGGCTAACCCTGAGAGGAGTATACCAGTTGAGGAATCAATTGTGGCATTGGGGAAGTCCTTGGGGCTGGAGGTTAGTGGGGATGATGTGGAAGAGTTGGTGGAGGAGGACAATGAAGAACTAACCACTGATGAGCTGATAGATCAACTTCAAGAGCAAGAGGCCAGACCTGGGGAAACTGGTTCAAAGGAAGGGAGAGAGAAATTGAAGGAATTGCCTACTTCAAAGATTAAGGAAATGTGCGCAAAATGGCTTGAAGTGCAAACCTTTTTTGATGAAAATCACCCTCACACAGCTATTGCAAGCCGTGCTGGTGACTGTTACAATGACACTGTTGTGAACCACTTTAGACAAATCATAAAGGAACGAGAGGTACAGGCCACTATGGACAGATATGTTGTGCGAAAGAAGTCGAGTGACTCTGAAGCTGGTACTAGTGGCATTAAAAGAAGAAGGGAAGTAACCCCAGAAAAGGACTTGCCTCCTCAAGTCTTAATGGAAGGGGATTCCCCTTCTAAACACTAACACTCTCTCTCCCCTCCTCCCATCCCATCAATCATCACCAGATCTTCAATAAAAGTAAGTGTCATGTAATTGTGCATGCCTTTTTCAGTTTGTGTGTACTAAAATTAACATTTTTTTGTGGTAAAAAAAATTTTTTTTCATACTTTTGGGTGTCTTGCACGGATTAATTTTATTTCCATTATTTCTTATGGGGAAAATTCATTCGCATAGCGAACATTTCGCATAACAGCCAGCCCTCTTGCACGGATTAAGGTCGCTATGCGGGGGTCCACTGTATTCCTTTATCATTCATTTTGTGTGCTATTACACCATGGTCACACTTGTTGAAAGCTTTTGCAAAGTCTGTGTATACTACATCTGTATTTTGTTTATCCTCTGCAGCATCCAGGACCTTGTCATAGTGGTCCAGTAGCTGGGGCAGGAAGGAGCGACCTGCTCTAAACCTGTGTTGCCCTGGGTTGTGTAATTGATGGGTATCTAGGTGGTTAGCTATCTTGCTTCTTAGAACCCTCTCAAAGATTTTTATGATGTGGGATGTTAGTGCTATCAGTCTGTAGTTCTTTGCAATTGCTTTTCTGCCACTTTTGTTAAGTGGAGCTATGTTTGTTGTTTTTAGTGTGTGGGATGACCCGTGTCCATGCTCCCTTTCCATAAAATGTTGAAGGCATGTGATATTGGCTTCTTGCAGTTCTTGATGAACACTGAGTTCCACGAGTCTGGGCTTGGGGCAGTGTGCATGGGCATGTCATTAATTGCCTCTTCAAAGTTTTGTGGAGTTAGAATAATATCCGAGATGTTTGGGATGACCAAATTTTGGGTTTCGTTCATAAAGAATTCATTTGGATTGTTGACCCTTAGTCTGGGCAGTGGTTCGTTGAACACTGAGTCATGTTGGGACTGTAGTATCTCGGTCATTTCTTGGCTTTCATCTGTGTATGTCCTATCCCGCCTAAGCAGGGGCCCAATACTGGATGTTGTTTTTTCCTTAGATTTGGCATAAGAGAAGAAATATTTTTTTTTTTCAATTTCCTTTATGGCTTTTAGTTCTTCTTGTGATTCTTGTCTCCTGTAAGGCCTGGTCTCAGACCAAGCAGCGGGGACGTTGACCCCCGAATCCCTCTCCAGGTAAACTCCAGGTAAGATTCTTCAGCTCGAGTTCAATATTTGCAATTTCACTGACTAGTGCCTCCCTTCGTTTTTCAAATACAGTGGACCTCAGGTTCGCGATGCCATTGGTATCCGATAAATCCGGTATTCGATGCATTTTAACACAAAAATTTTGCCTCGGTTCCCGTTAAAAAACCTGGTATACGATTCGTCTGGGGCGTGTCCACGTGTGTGCCAGTGTTTACAAGCCAGCCAGTGTGCTCACATCTAAGGATACATTCCTCTTCAAGGGGGGCTCCTTGGCGTGGTGAAGAGGCTCTTGGTCTGAGGAATTAGACCTATCGGTCTTCTTCCTCAGACCGAACCTAATTACCCCCCAATCTCCCCTCCCCTATCCCATCCTCCCCATCCTCCCCTTTTTCCTTTCCTCCTCCTCCTCCCCACTCCTCCCTTTTGCCCTTCCTCTTTTTGTCCTTTGGGATTTCTCCCACAGGCGCGCTAGTTCCTAGGTAGGAGAAAGGACACCGGGGTCCATCCCATTCCGTTGAGGTTTCTTGGCGGTGGCGTAGTTTGCCGTGGAATCTGGATTGCCTAGGGATGTCCCGATCCCTCTCCGGTATCCCGGAGTAGCTTTGGGTGTCTTTTGGGCGACGGGTGTAGCTCTGGAAGCCACCTTTCGGATTCCGGGGGTGGTGGCTGAAGGAGGTATGCTTTGTGGCGGATATCCGGCCGCCCTCTCTTTTGTCCACCGAGGTAGCTCGGCAGATGTGAGGTTGCTATCCCAGATTGCTGGTTTACTGGCATGAAGGGTAGGGTATGGCACGGGTTCCATGCTGCATCTGCGCTACTAGCGGTGTCGAGTCCTCTTGGGCGCGGAGGGAGATTTCTGGCCCTTTCATCCCTCCTAGGAACTATCCCTCCCCGGTCCCCCCTTTTTTTTTCTTTTTTTTATTTTTATTTTCTTTTCTTCTTTCTTTTTTTTTCTTAAAAACAAAAAGAAAGAAGTAACCTAACCATGGCAGCCCTAGTCCATGAACCTGGTACCCCCGGGCCCCTTCTTGATACCGCACCCCGTTCTGACCCCGCCTCGTCTTTGGACCACTCTTCAGACATTCCTCATGCCTCTGTACCTATTGCCGGTGCTGTTTCCTCACCCGCTTCAGGTACTGAGGCCTCGACTGACTCCTTCGATTTATCAGACCTTCGCTCTCCTCTGACTATGCTTCCGGCCTCTCCCTCTACGGTGCGGCAATTTTCAAATCGCCGACCCGTTCCACGTCGGACCAACTCTGGTCCCACGCCTAAACGTCAACGACAATTACCTGCTGATGATACTTCTCCACCTTCACCTTCTCGTTCTTCTCAGAAACGATCGACACGTCCTTCACTACCTTTCCACGCTCAGTTTCAGACTGAACAGTGGACTAAATTCTTCACTTTACGACCAACTTCCTCTACTGCCTATCTTTCTGACCATAGTATTGGCAAGGCACTCCTACGCCATGTTGGTAAAGATATTTCTTTTCATGCTCTTAAGAGCGGTACGCGCATCATTACCGTACAGAATGCTACCCAGGCTCGTCAGCTCTCTCGTCTTACCCATATAGATACTGTTCCTGTCACCCTTGAAAAACATCATTCCCTCAATTCTTGTAGTGGTACCGTTATTCTGCCCCATACCATAGTTCAACAAAATTTCCAGACATGTGGCACCGACATTCTAGAACAGCTGGAACTCCAAGATCTCCCAATCCTCAAGGTAGACACTTACGTTCTTCCTGCCCGTGGGCGGAGACGATACCCTAGCAATGTGGCTCGTTTAACTTTTGACAGCCGAGAACTCCCATCCTCCGTTTATATAGCAGGACATCGGTTACAAGTTCGAAAGGTGATCCCTACACCACAACAGTGTAGAAATTGCTGGCGATTTGGCCATCCAGCGAAATATTGCAGATCTATCGCCGAATGCCCAGTCTGTGGTGCCGATGACCATTCTAATACGTCTTGCAATCGATCTCCCTCTTGCCTTAACTGTCATGAGGCTCACCCTTCGTACTCTCGCCGTTGTCAGGTCTATTTAAACGAGCGGGAAATCCGTTACCTCAAAGAGACAGAAGGTCTCCCTTATGCCATGGCAGTTTCTCATCTCCGCCTCCAAGGGAGACTCCCACGTGTTTCTTATTCCCGTGTTTCAAAACGTCCCCCCACTTCTGGTATCCCATCTTCTACACCCACCTCTGTGGTTACCTCTCCCATAATCACTCCTGTATCTAATCCTTTTGCTGTCCTCGGCTCAGACGTCCCTACTTCAACGCCTCAGTCTAATCTCGCTTCTTCGAGTTCTCTCTTACAAGCCTCAGCGTCGACGAGACCTCGTACGACACCTCTTCCCAATCGTCCCTCTACTTCTCAAAAGTCAAAAAAAGGTCCGGTAACACCTCCTACCCATCTTCCACCTCCTCATTTTACCCTCCCTGTCTCTGTCCCTAGTTCTTCCCCTCTCACTGGCTCAGTTACAAGTGCAGAGGTTCACCCTCCTCCTCGTAATGTACCTTCCTCCCCTGTTCCCTCCCAAGTTTCTTCCTCTTCTGCCACCTCCCAGGTTCCTGTCTCTTCTGTCCCCTGCCACGCTTCTCCAGTTCCCTCCACCCTTTCGCCCCCCCCTACCTTGGTACAGTCCAATACAGTTCCAATCTTTACTCATCCTCCCCCTACCATTCCCAATATTGTCTCCCATACGACATCTCTGAATTCCGAAACACTTGAAGCAATCTCTGAATATATTGCAGAGACCAAACCATCAATGGACACTGATCCACCTTCCGCTCTTCCTCTCTCCTCTGCTCCATCTGCGCAACTCCTTTCTTCACAGCGCACCGTTCCTTCGCTGCTTGAACATTTTCCACTGCCTCCGCATGTGGACTTTTCTAACCCTTCTAGTCCGTAGGAACCCTTACCTGCGGATTTCAAGTATCTTTATCATTGCCAATCATGGCCTTTTTACAGTGGACTATACGCGGCCTCAGGGGTAATCGGGGTGAGCTTCAGATGTTACTCTCCCAGTTTGCCCCTGTTGGTGTTTGCTTACAGGAACCAAAATTACACTCTGCTGTTATTTCTCACATCTCAGGCTATAATTTATTGTATTCTTCAGATCCTTTTCCTGATGGGACCTTTAATGAAAGTGCCCTTCTTCTCCGCACTGATATTCCGTACCATCAGCTATTTGTTCATACTTCGCTGCATTACACAGCAGCCCGTATCCACTTACATAGGTGGTATACGCTCTGTTCTTTATATCTCTCTCCTTCTCGGGCATTATCTATTCCGGATTTTGCCTTCCTTGTTTCGTCATTACCGCCACCGATTCTGTTGCTTGGTGATTTTAATGCCCACCATTTCCTCTGGGGAGGGTCTCACTGTGATTCCCGTGGAATTCAGTTAGAGGCTTTTCTTGCCACCCACCCCCTCCATGTTTTAAATACAGGTACTCACACCCATTTTGATCCTCGGACTCATACTCTCTCTTGCATCGATCTCTCAGTTTGCTCTTCCTCCGCCGCATTAGACTTTACTTGGTCTGTTCTCCCGGACTTACATGACAGTGATCATTTCCCAATCATTCTTACTTCCCCTTCATATTCGCCACCTCTTCGCACCCCACGCTGGCAATTTAATCGGGCAAATTGGAACCTTTACTCACACCTGACTGTTTTTAAAGAGGTTCCTTCTTCGTCCTCCATCGATGAGCTTTTACACCTCTTCTCGTCCTCCGTTTTCACCGCAGCTTCTCATTCTATACCCCAAACTTCGGGCAGGCATTCTCAGAAATGCGTGCCTTGGTGGTCTCCTGCTTGTGCTCGTGCAGTACGTTTGAAACGCGCTGCATGGGGCAGGTACCGGTACAATAGAACCACAGAGCGACTCCTTGATTTTAAACAGAAGCGTGCGATCGCTCGCCGTGTCATCCGTGACGCTAAACGCACTTGCTGGCGAGATTATGTCTCCACCATCACCTCTGCTTCCTCTATGAGTGCAGTCTGGAAAAAAGTACGAAAACTGAGTGGTAAATATTCTCCTGACCCGGCTCCTGTTCTGCGGGTTGCCGGTGTTGATATAGCAAACCCACTAGATGTTGCCAATGAAATTGGCAATCATCTGGTCCGTATTTCTCAGGGACTCCATCTATGCCCCTCATTTCTTTCCTCAAAGTCTGCCAGAGAGTTAGCACCCTTGGACTTTTCTTCTCTCAGAGAAGAACAGTATAATGTGCCTTTTACACTTCAAGAACTGGAGGCAACACTCTCAGCTTGTCGATCATCGGCAGCTGGGCCCGACGACATTCATATTCGTATGCTACAACATTTACATCAGTCAGCCCTTGCAGTCCTATTACACCTTTACAATCTTATTTGGTCACAAGGAGTTCTTCCACAGCTGTGGAAATCCGCCATTGTTCTCCCTTTCCGCAAACCAGGCACTACGGGACATGAAACCTCCCACTATCGTCCCATTGCTCTTACCAGTGCAGTTTGCAAAGTAATGGAACGTCTAGTAAATAGACGTTTAGTGTGGTATTTAGAGACACACAACAGTCTCTCCACTCGTCAATATGGCTTTCGTAAGGGACGTTCTACCATAGACCCCTTACTGCGCTTGGATACGTATGTTCGTAATGCCTTTGCGAATAACCACTCAGTTATTGCCATATTTTTTGACCTTGAGAAGGCATATGACACAACTTGGAGGTATAATATTTTAGCCCAAGCCCACTCCTTAGGCCTTCGAGGCAATCTACCATCCTTCCTTAAGAACTTTTTAACTGACAGGCATTTCCGTGTTCGGGTTAATAATGTGCTCTCCCCGGACTTTGTCCAAGCTGAAGGTGTCCCCCAGGGATGTGTTCTGAGCACAACACTTTTTCTCCTTGCTATTAATGATTTGGCCTCTAGTCTTCCATCAAATATTTGGTCATCACTCTATGTTGATGACTTTGCTATTGCCTGTGCAGGCGCTGACTGTCACCTCCTTACAGTTTCTCTCCAGCATGCAGTCGACCGTGTTTCCAATTGGGCCACCACACATGGGTTTAAATTTTCCAGCACTAAAACCCACCAAATCACTTTCACTAGACGCTCTGTCATCTCTGATCATCCTTTGTACCTCTATGGCTCACGTATCCCTGAACGTGATACAGTCAAGTTTCTGGGCCTCCTCTTTGATCGTAGGTTATCCTGGAAACCTCACATTACCTCTCTGAAGGCAACTTGTCACAGCCGGCTGAACCTTCTTAAAACCCTTGCTCATCTTTCGTGGGGAGCTGATCGTCGAACCCTCCTTCACCTACATTCCACCCTTATTTTATCGAAACTTGATTATGGTGACCAGATCTATTCAGCGGCATCTCCTGCTACTCTCTCTAGCCTTAACCCCATTCATCACCAAGGATTACGTTTATGCCTTGGTGCTTTTCGCTCTTCCCCTGTCGAAAGCCTCTATGCAGAAGCGAACGTTCCATCCTTATCCGATCGCCGTGATGCCCATTGCCTGCGCTACTATGTACGCTCTCATGATCTCCGCAATCCTTCCATTTATAGAATGGTCACTGATATTAGTAGACATTCTTTATTTGTTCGCCGCCCCTGCTTACTCCGTCCCTTCTCTCTTCGCCTTCATTCGCTCTTGTCTTCTCTTCAACTACCACCTTTCTATGTACATGTAGCATCTCACTTTTCCCTACCCCCCTGGGAGGTCCCAGCTGTTCGAGTCTGTTCTTTCTCCCTCCCTTGCTCGAAAGCCCAACTGTCTACGGTCGCTTCCCGCTCTCTTTTTCTTGACCACTTTCACTCTCATTCTCATGCCATTGCTGTGTACACAGATGGCTCTAAGTCTTCTGACGGCGTAGGATTCGCAGCAGTGTTTCCGGACAGCGTCGTACAAGGGCATTTACTATCTTCAGCTAGTATTTTTACTGCTGAATTATATGCCATCCTTACAGCACTTATCCGTATTGCATCTATGCCTGTGTCATCATTTGTGGTTGTCTCAGACTCCCTTAGTGCTTTACAGGCTATACAAAAATTTGATACACCTCACCCCTTAGTCCTCCGTATCCAACTTTGGCTACGCCGCATCTTTACTAAGCATAAAGATATTGTTTTTTGTTGGGTCCCTGGTCATGTTGACGTACAGGGCAATGAACAGGCAGACACTGCTGCGCGGTCAGCAGTACATGACCTACCAGTTTCTTACAGAGGTATTCCATGTACGGACTATTTTGCTGTAATATCTTCCCACCTTCACACCCGTTGGCAACAACGTTGGTCTACTATGCTCGGCAACAAACTTCAGTCTATTAAACCGAGTATAGGTTACTGGCCGTCTTCTTATCACCAGTGTCGAGGTTGGGAGACTACTCTCTCCCGTCTTCGCATTGGCCATACTCGTCTTACTCATGGATATCTCATGGAGAGGCGTCTTGCTCCTCTCTGTGAGAATTGCCAAGCTCCATTATCAGTCAGCCACATTCTGTTGGACTGCCCACTTTATCAACGAGCACGCAGAATTTACCTCTGTCGTCGTCTTCGCCCCGCTGCTCTCTCTTTACCTTCCCTTCTCGCTGATGGACCCACCTTTCATCCGGACTCTCTTATTGACTTTTTGACAACGACTGACTTACTTCACAAATTCTGATACTTTCAGCCCTTTCTACTTGTATCTCTTGCTACCCTCTACCCCCGTACTATCCCCTGCCCCGCTGTTTTCTGTAACCTGCTGATCATCCCCCCTCCCTCCTGCCATCCAATTCCCTTGCTTCCTTCCCTACCCTGCAGCGCTGTATAGCCCTTGTGGCTTAGCGCTTCTTTTTGATTATAATAATAATAATAAGGATACATTCGGTACATTCCATATTATCACAGTGTTTTTGGTGCTTGTTTCTGCAAAATAAGTCACCATGGGCCCCAAGAAAGCTTCTAGTGCCAACCCTTCAAGAAAAAGGGTACTAATGACTATTGAAATGAAGAAAGAGATAATTGCAAAGTATGAAAGTGGAATGCGTGTGTCGGAGCTGGCCAAGTTGTATACAAAACCCCAATCAACCATCTCTACTATAGTGGCCAGGAAAATGGCAATCAAGGAAGCTGTTGTTGCAAAAGGTGCAACTGTGATTACAAAACAGCAACCGCAGGTGTTAGAAGATGTTGACTGTTATTGGTGTGGATAAATGAAAAACAGATAGCAGGAGATAGCATCTCTCAAGCGATCATTTGTGAAAAGGCTAGGCAGTTGCATGACGATTTGGTAAAGAAATTGCCTGCAACTAGTGGTGATGTGAGTGAATTTAAGGCCAGCGAAGGTTTGTTTGAAAGATTTAAGAATCGTAGTGGCATACATAGTGTGATTAGGCATGGTGAGGCTGCCAGTGACTCTCAAGCTGGTCCTAGTGGCATTAAAAGAAGGGAAGTAACCCCGGAAAAGGACTTGCTACCTCAAGTCCTATTGGAAGGGGATTCCCCTTCTAAAAAATAAGTTCGACACACTTCCCTCCTCCCATCCCATCAGTCATCACCAGATCTTTATTAAAGGTAAGTGTCATGTATTCTATTGTTAGTAGAGTGTACTACAAACTGTGCATGTCTTCAGTTTGTGTGCATTAAACTTAATATTTCATGTGGTAAATTTTTTTTTTTTTAATTCTTTTGGGTGTCTTGCACAGATTAATTTGATTTCCATTATTTCTTATGGGGAAAATTGTTTCGCTTTTTGATAATTTTGGTTTCCGATGAGCTCTCAGGAACGAATTAATATCGCAAACCGGGGGTCCACTGTATGTTAGTCCAACTCAGCAGCTCTGTGACTCTTCGCCTTCGTCTGTATAAGGAATGTCTCTCTCTTTCTAGTTTACATCTTCTCTTTCTTTAACTTAATGGAATGTGTCTTGAGCAGATCTCAAGAACCACAGAATTCATTTTTTCAAGGCAAATGTTCAGATCCATTTTGTTTAGGATATCTTCCCAGCTTGTTTCATTTAGGACATGGTATACTTGATCCCATTGTATGTTTTTGTCATTGAAATTGAATTTTGTGAAGAGACCTTCATGATTGCTCACATTTTGCTGGTCTGGAGCCCTGTGCATGCATGTCTGTACCTCTACTATGTTGTGATCTGAGTGTATTGTCTTTGATACAGTTACATTACATATCAGATTGCCATTGTTAGTGGCATGTTTTCTAGTCTTGTAGGCTCTACTATTTGCTGGTTTAAGGTGAATTTGGTGCAGAGATTTAATAATTCATGTGTGCGTGAATTTTCATCTGAGCTGCCTCCTGGGGTGATCTCTGCTGAAACATTGTTTGCTATTCTTCTCCATTTTAGGTGTCTCAAGTTGAAATCTCCCAGTAGTAAGATGTATGGGGCAGGAGTTGGGAGATTTTCCAGACAGTGGTCAATTTTCTCAAGCTGGTCCTGGAATTGGTGGGAAGTTGCATCTAGAGGCTTGTATACTACCACAATGACAAGGTTTTGGTTTTCAGCCAAAACTTCAACTACATCATTTGAGGTGTTTAGTAGTTCTGTGCAAATGAGTGACTGTGACACATACAGGGCAAAACCCCCTTGTTGCCTGTTTAGTCTGTTGCATCAGAATAGGTTATAACCTATGTTCCACAGTCAGCCCTGCTGGCCCTATATCACTCTTATTTACCCCTATCTCACCTATGGAATTTGTGCATGGGGCTCAACAACAATTAACCATCTCAGACCACTAATTACCCAACAAAAGGCTGCAGTCAGAATAACAAATTCCCACTACAGGCAGCACACTCCACCAATATACAAAACACTAAACCTACTCGCCATACAAAACATCCATACTTATTATTTTTTATTATTTTTTTATTATCACACTGGCCGATTCCCACCAAGGCAGGGTGGCCCGAAAAAGAAACACTTTCACCATCATTCACTCCATCACTGTCTTGCCAGAAGGGTGCTTTACACTTCAATTTTTAAACTGCAACATTAACACCCCTCCTTCAGAGTGCAGGCACTGTACTTCCCATCTCCAGGACTCAAGTCCGGCCTGCTGGTTTCCCTGAACCCCTTCATAAATGTTACTTTGCTCACACTCCAACAGCACGTCAAGTATTAAAAGCCATTTGTCTCCATTCACTCCTATCAAACACGCTCACGCATGCCTGCATTAAATTCACACCACACATTGCCCTCAGACATGACATCTCCACTGCCTCCAGCCTTCTCCTCGCTGCAACATTCATCACCCATGCTTCACACCCATATAAGAGCGTTGGTAAAACTATACTCTCATACATTCCCCTCTTTGCCTCCAAGGACAAAGTTCTTTGTCTCCACAGACTCCTAAGTGCACCACTCACCCTTTTCCCCTCATCAATTCTATGATTCACCTCATCTTTCATAGACCCATCTGCTGACACGTCCACTCCCAAATATCTGAATACATTCACCTCCTTCATACTCTCTCCCTCCAATCTGATATCCAATCTTTCATCACCTAATCTTTTTGTTATCCTCATAACCTTACTCTTTCCTGTATTCACTTTTAATTTTCTTTTTGCACACCCTACCAAATTCATCCACCAACCTCTGCAACTTCTCTTCAGAATCTCCCAAGAGCACAGTATCATCAGCAAAGAGCAACTGTGACAACTCCCACTTTGTGTGATTCTTTATCTTTTAACTCCACACCTCTTGCCAAGACCCTTGCATTTACTTCTCTTACAACCCCTTCTATAAATATATTAAACAACCACGGTGACATCACACATCCTTGTCTAAGGCCTACTTTTACTGGGAAATAATTTCCCTCTTTCCTACATACTCTAACTTGAGCCTCACTATCCTCGTAAAAACTCTTCACTGCTTTCAGTAACCTACCTCCTACACCATACACCTGCAACATCTGCCACATTGCCCCCCTATCCACTCTGTCATATGCCTTTTCCAAATCCATAAATGCCACAAAGACCTCTTTAGCCTTATCTAAATACTGTTCACTTATATGTTTCACTGTAAACACCTGGTCCACACACCCCCTACCTTTCCTAAAGCCTCCTTGTTCATCTGCTATCCTATTCTCTGTCTTACTCTTAATTCTTTCAATAATAACTCTACCATACACTTTACAAGGTATACTCAACTGACTTATCCCCCTATAATTTTTGCACTCTCTTTTGTCCCCTTTGCCTTTATACAAAGGAACTATGCATGCTCTCTGCACCTATTACATACATAGAACACTTAAATCTGATATTAACCCTCCCCTCAAACATCTCCTTGCCAACCTCAACAGAACACATGACCATAACACAAGGCACAGATCACTCTTTGATGTTCCTCGTGTCCATCTCACACTATGCAAAAACTCAATGCACATAAAAGGCCCTAAAATCTGGAATTCATTACCTGTAAATATAAAAGAAACGCTACCTGTTTATAAATTCAAGTCTCTTCTCAAAGATCACTTACTCACCCAAAACCAAATAAATACTGAATAACTGAACCTTATAAATTGTATATCTTAAATGTTTCTCACAATTATATCACATAAATGTTAAACCTAAGACCCAATCTAACTTTATTTTTTAAATACACTACCTAACAGAATACTCCATTCGACTGAATGTACAGCAATGCATGCAACCATATGACCTGTCTTTGTAATACTCATTTGTGCTTTATAGTTATCTGTTTACAATAATGTTTTATCACTGATTACATCATTGCTTAGTTAATCTTAAGCTAATTTTAAGCCAGCCCATAATGCTATGCATACAAGTCACTTTGGCATGCTGCTCTTACCTGTATTTTTTTGTACCTCTGTATGTATGCTCAAATTACTAAATAAATAAATAAATAAAACCTGGGATCCATATTTCGTTGTTATAATGATCCTTTATGTGGGTCTTTGTGAATGCTGCAAGCATTGCATTTGACTCCATGAGCAGTCCTTTGATGTAAAGAATTTTGTTGTTCTTTGATGGCTTTAGACCCTGTATGTTTGCAAACACTAATGTCATTGCATTGGTGGAATTTAGGGGGTTTTATTTGATGGCTATAATATCTGTTGTTCTGGATCGGAGGCCTATGTCCGTGCCTCTGCTCCAGAAGCGTTTTCAGGTGGTGTAGGCTTATTGTCATTTCTTGCCAGTCTTTTTTTCCCTCCTGGCCCTAAAAAAACCTCTGTGCCTGGAGAGGTTGTGGCTCCTCTCTTTTGTTTACCATAGTCTGGTTGGTCTGTGTCTTTTAGTCCCCTTTAGATAATGTGCCTGGTAGTATGCATTGTAGCATTTTCTTTCATGGATTGATGAGTGACACATTTCTGGGTGAAATAAGTTACAGAAGGGGTAGTTGCACTGTGGGTACAGCATTTTTTTGGGATGGTCAGAGGTGCATGTCCCACCTGTTTTACCAGATATACTGTGCCTGCAGATACCCAAGGCATAGTATTTACTTAGATTGTATTTCTGTTTGCTAGGATTTATTGTAGCTGTGTTCACTGCTGGTGCATTGTTTTAACCCGTACTATGCAAGGTATTGCTGTATTAGAAGAGGCAAATTGTTTTTATGATTTGATATTCTATTGGAGTGTGGACATAGTAACACATATGAAAGAATTCAGGGAAACCAGTTAGCCAGACTTGAGTCCTAGAGGTGGTGCCTCCACTCTGGAGGAAGTGTGGGGATGTTGTGATCTAGAGAGTCATCTGAACTGTAATGTCAGTGTGCCTCTGGCAAGATAGTGATTTAAGTGAGTAACAGTGAAAGTGTTTTCTTTGTAGGGTCACCCTACCTTGTTGGGAGATGGTCGCAGTGTTGAAAATGTTCAAATAGACAGTACTGTATTGTTAGAAAGTTATTATGTAGAGAAAGGGAGGCAACAGGCTGATGGTTCATGTAAGTACTGGTCTGTTCTTTTTTAGAAAGTGAAGGTGAATGCATGCTCCTTTTTTTAATCCTTTCACCATTGCAACCCCTGCTCACGAACTTGCTCTCAATGTCAAAGAATTTTCAAGAAAAAAAAAAAATTTTTCTTATGAAATGATAGAGAAACTTTTTCTGATGGTAATGAAACCAAAAGTACGAAATTTTATGGAAAAGCTACGGAATTACGCTCTGGTGAAGTTAACAGTCTTGCAAGTATTTATTTACACATTGGCAATTTCACCCACTTTAAGCCCTATTTTCAGCCAATTCCATTGTTCCAGTTGACCAGATTTATAACTGTTTTGCTAGAACTCCGTATGTTCTATCAACTGAGTACAAGAAACCACCCCATTTACTAATTTCAGCTACCCAATAAAGTGATCAGAAATTGGTAATTTGGCCATTTTCATACACAATTCAGGAAAGGCCAATTTCAAAATAGGGTCTAGAATTAACAGTGCAAACATTCCTAACACTAAAACAACATTTTCTCTGTTAGTCATGTCTCCAGGCCTCACTTATATTATGCTTTCTTTCCATTTTGAATTTTTATTCACACAAAAAATAGAAGATTTACTGTTATGCAGACTACTGCATTATTGTAAAAATTATATAAATTATATCATCACTTTTGTGAAAGCATATTAGACCCACCAGTTGACATGTATTGGACACATGACGAGTTTTGTTTACTCTTGAATATCAGCAAAAATTGAACATTTCCACTAATTTGAACTCCATTTCAGGGTACTTTTATTCCATAAATCATTCAGAATCATCTCTATTTCTGTAATATATCTTCCATTCTGTCAAATGAGACCAAGAAAACGAAAATACAACCATAGATACCACCTGAAAATACACCGCAAAGTCGCTGTTTTAAACCAAAAACATGGTCAGTTATTTTTTCTTTGTGCACTGCATGCTGCAGGATTTTTTTTTTATACTGCACACACTGACCACTCAGACCCATTCTCTCATATGTAGGCCTACCAGCTTTCTCCTGCAAGATTGGAAGCCACTAGAATTTTGTCGTAGTATTACGGGACCAACACTGGCTTACAAACCGTAATATTACGGGACCGACAGTGAAGGGGTTAAATTGCTCATGACTTTTGTGGGAAATTCCTGTTAGTTAAGGAAAAAAAATTACTTGGAAGCCAAAGATGTACATTACATTGTCTAAAAGTGTGTAATTTTTCAGGTTTTACGTCCAAGAGCAAAGAAGCTTGGTCTAGGTACTGCATATATCCATGGAATAAAGCATGCAACTGGCAACTATATCTTCATTATGGATGCAGATTTATCCCATCATGTAAGTATTAAAAACAATCTTAAGTTAATACCACATATTCATATAGTGTTATAAAATATATGAAGCATTTAATTAGGTACAGTAGACCCTTATATTACACGAATTTATTTGACGTGTTTTGGTTATTACACTATTGAAAAATTGAGACATAATTTTATACAACACTTCGTAAAATTAACAGTTTGGTTTGTGGGAGGGGAAAAAGTTTGGATGGACTCTGACCCCAACCTGGCAGTACCAAGCTTCTGGAATAAATTGAACATTGCAGATGCCATCAGCTCTGCTAGAGATGCATGGAATGAAGTGCCCCAGTCAACATTAAATGCAGGCTGGTGAAAGTTATGGCCTTCTGTAGTTAATTCTTTCACTGGTTTCCCTTTGCTTGAGAGTCAAGTTCAGGAAATTCTTCTGCTGGCAAGGAGATTACCAGGTGATGACTTCGAAGATATGAAGGAAGATGATGTGAATGAGCTCTTAGAAGATGATGATGAAGACAGGAGTCCAGAGGAAATGTTGACAGAGCTCGATGCACAGATACAAGGGAGCCAGATAACAGAAGATGAAAAAGAACCTGAAAAAACACAGTTAACATTGCAGAAGTTACGTGAGCAGTTCCATGTTGCTGCTAAACTATTACACTTTTTCCAGTGAAGAGAAACCTGACAAATCTAGAGGCAGTGCTTTGAAATGGGATCTAAAGTAACTGATAATGCCTTACCGTCAGCTGTATACTGTACTGCAGGTTAAAGGAAACCAGAGATATACATGTATTACAGAATTTATGCACACTCTACAACCATTGACTTTAGTACCAGGACCTCAACCATCCACTTCTGCTGATAACCAACAACCATCCAATTCAGCCCAGTAGGGCCACACCATGCATCTCCACTCTCTTCACAATCACTGACACATACCAGCAACTACAGTTTAAAGTAAATAATATTTCTGTTGCATTTGTAATCTTAAGCAACAAAAACATTATCCTTTTTATTTTTGTAAGATCTGGATGTCTAAAAAAAAAAAAAAAAAAAAAAAAAAAAAAAAAAAAAAAAAAAAAAAAAAAAGTTGATTGGCCTTTTTTTTTTTTTTAGGGGGGGGGGAATCCTACTAATGTAACCTTATTTTCCCCATAAGTTCTTAAGTTTATATAACACAGATTTCTCTAACATGGAATTTTCAAGAATGTAACTACAGTGTAATTTAAGGGTCTACTGTATCTCAAAATCGTAACATTGAATCTTATAAAGGCATTTTTTTGTTCTGATTTATTGTAGAGTAGGTCATGTATATATTTGAGCAGTTTTCTTTTTTAGGTCTTTGCTTATAATTTTTGAATGCTAAATCCGAATCGTTTCATATTTTCAATGTTAGTGAACTATAACTAGGGATGGTTCATGGAATGATGGAATGGGCAGATGCCTTGTCTCAATTTTCTGAATCCATTGCTGATTTTGGTTTCTGTGCAATAACTTGAGAAAAATCTCTTCTCATCAGCTTCAAAATTTCTATGCTGGACAATTCTTTCATCCTGTATTGTCCCTGTCCTTGTCTGTCATTCCTTTAACTCATGTACATAGCTTCATTCTTAACCTTTTGACTGTCGCAAGCCCATTTCTGAAACTGTCATTCTATGTCAAAAAATATTTGAAAAAAAAAAAAAAAATTTTTTTTCTTACCAAAACGTTAGGATTATTTTGCAGAGTATTTTAAGCCTAAAAAAAAAATTGTGATCAGTACTTACCAAGTTATAGAGGCTTAAAGTTGACAGAAAATGAGTCACGTATGGCAACAGCGGTGAATGCTGCTCACCCGGTAAACTTTTTCTTACTCCCATTTGAAGGTTTCTTGTTTTTTTTACTATATTTTTTCAGGTAACTTGTAAGAACATAAGAAAGAAGGAACACTGTAACAGGCCTACTGACCCATGCGGAGCAGGTCCATGTCCTCCCAAGGATTAGCCCAATGACCTACCCCCTTCCCCCAGATTAGCCCAATGACCAACCCAGTCTGGTCACCTCTACTCAAGGAAGGAGCATGGCACGAGATCTAGTAGCACAAGCTAGTCAGGCCCAACTCACACCCACCCACACCCACTCATGTATTTATCTAACCTATTTTTAAAACTATACAACATTTTAGCCTGAATAACTGTACTTGGGAGTTTGTCCCACTCATTCACAACTCTATTACCAAACCAGTGCTTTCCTATATCCTTCCTGAATCTGAATTTTTCCAACTTGAAACCATTGCTGCGAGTCCTGTCTTGGCTGGAAATTTTCAGCACGCTATTTACATCCCCTTTATTTATTCCTGTTTTCCATTTATACACCTCGATCATATCCCCCCTAATTCTACGCCTTTCGAGAGAGTGCAGATTCAGGGCCCTCAGTCTATCCTCATAGGGAAGATTTCTGATACATGGGACCAACTTTGCCATTCTCCTCTGAGCAGCATAGTCTAAATGAGGCCTAACCAAGGATATATAGAGTTGAAAAACAACCTGAGGACTTCTATTATTTATACTTCTAGATATGAAGCCAAGAATTCTGTTAGCTTTATTGTGAACACTAATGCACTGTTGTCTTGGTCACCTGCGGTCATACCTGCCTAAGCTCTTGGGAGTTAACGTGGGCTGTTACCAAGCACCATGGCTTGTTGTAGTGTTTTAGAATCTCAGGTTCAAGTGTTGAAGAAGGAGATTCTACTTCTTCAGGAGGAAAATAGGAGGCTGAAGCTTCGCACAGATGAGTTTGGGAGTGAGTGTGAGAAGGATTTAGCTGGTATGGAAGGAATGGTCACCAGCAGTGATAGTGGCAGCCACTTTAAGTGGCAAGTGGTTCACAGTTCAGGAAGAAGGAAGATGAGAGTTAATAGAGAAGATGCGAAGGTAGGAAATCAATTCTCTGTTCTCCAAAACGAGTGTACTTCAGTGGTTAGTGAGGTTGAAGGTACCACTGATTCCCCTGCTAATCAAGGTAAGAATATTTCAATAGTAGGCGATTCTCAGGTAAGATATATGGACCATGCATTTTGTAACAGACAGAAAGGTCAGACAGAGAGTGTGCCTTCCTGGAGCTGTTGTTGGTGACATAGTCAGCAGGTTGGATAATATTATGACAGGTAATGGGAACAAGTCCATTATCTGTCTTAGTGCTGGGGGTAATGACATTGGGAAGGGCAGGAGAGAGGAGCTGCTGGATAAGTTCAGGTTAGCCATAGAAGTTGTTAGGTCTAAGGGAGGGATCCCAGTCTTATGTAGCATCTTGTCTAGAAAGGGGGTGGGCAATGAATGGATGTCTAGGGCAATTGGTATAAATTGCTGGCTATACAGATACTGCAAGGAACTTGCAATCCCATTCATTGATAACTGGGACCTATTCTTTGGCAAACGTGATATGTATGCAAGGGATGGGGTTCATCTCTCTGGGGATGGAGTGGTTGCATTAGCCAATTTGATTGAGAGGGTAATTGATGACTTGTCTAGGAATTTAAACTGGTAGATTATAGAGGTCTTAGGTAGTAGGTTGGTAAACAGCAACTGCCCAGGGAGGTACTACCGTCCTGCCAAGTGAGTGTACAACAAAAACCTGTAATTGTTTTACATGATGGTAGGATTGCTGGTGTCCTTTGTCTGTCTCATAAACATGCAAGATTTCAGGTATGTCTTGCTACTTCTACTTGCACTTAGGTCACACTACACATACATGTACAAGCGTATATATACACACCCCTCTGGGTATTCTTCTATTTTCTTTCTAGTTCTTGTTCTTGTTTATTTCCTCTTATCTTCATGGGGAAGTGGAACAGAATTCTTCCTCCGTAAGCCATGCGTGTTGTAAGAGGCGACTAAAATGCCGGGAGCAAGGGGCTAGTAACCCCTTCTCCCGTATAAATTACTAAATTTAAGAGAAACTTTCGTTTTTCTTTTTGGGCCACTCTGCCTTGGTGGGATACGGCCGGTGTGTTGAAAGAAAGAAAGATTATAGAGGTATGGGTGTTTGTGGGAAACAATCAGGCTGCAGAATTAGGGTTAAAAACAGCAGTTATTACCGGGATACCTCGGGGATATGTTTAAAAGACAATATTCAAAATAAAGTTGCTAGTAATGGCAAATCAATTGATCAACAAAGAGAGATAGTAGAGGGCAACGAGTGACTAGCTCCCTTAAGGTTTACTATACAAATAGCAGAGTCTAAGAAATAAGATAGATGAGCTAAGATTACTTGCAAGTGTAGGTAATATAGATATTATTGGTATAACAGAGATCTGGTTCAACCTGAAAGATAGAGAAATGCCTTCTGAATGCAACATACAGGGTTATAAACTATTCCACACTGATAGGGTCAACAGGAAGGGTGGTGGTGTGGCGATGTATGTCAAAGAAAATTTAAATTGTTGTCTTAGACATGATATAAGATTAGAAACATCGAACACAGAATCTGTTTGGCTACAGTTTCTCGAGGGACGTGACAAATTAATTTTGGGTGTGATTTATAGGCCCCCAAACCTTGATAGGAAGAGCAGTAACCTGTTATGGGACGAAATTTATAAGGCATCTAGATATGAAAATGTTGTGATAATGGGAGATTTTAACTTTAGACAAATTGATTGGAACAATGACGGGAAATCTTGAGTCAAGTGACTTTCTTGATACAGTTCAGGATTACTTTTTACAACAGGTTGTGACAGAACCAACTAGAGGAAACAATCTACTTGACATGGTTCTTGCCAACAAAGAGTCTCTAATTAATAATCTTGAGGTTAATGATGAGCTTGGGGAAAGTGATCACAAATCACTTAGTTTCAATATATCATGGAATTACCCAGATAACTGCAATCAAATCTCTGTCCCAGATTTTCGCTTGGCCGACTTCATGGGACTGAAAAATTACTTGGGTGGGCTAAATTGGGATGTCCTGACTATGGGTCAGGTAGGTGATCTTGGTTGCCAATATGACGTTTTTCAGAGCATAGTTCTAGCTGCCCAGACAACTTTTGTTCCGAGTAGGGAAATTAGATCTAACAAAAATGATCCCAAATGGATGAACAATAGATTAAAACATCTCATTGGTCAAAAGAGAGGCATATATAGGCGTATCAAAAGAGGGGATGGGCAGTTAAGAAATCAATATATTCAATTAAAGAGAGAAATAAAGAAAGGAATAAGAAAAGCAAAAAGGGATTATGAGGCTAAGGTCACAAGGGATTCAAAGACTAACCCAAAAGGGTTCTTTCAGGTATACAGAAGTAAGATTAGGGACAAGATTGGCCCACTTAAGGATTTAGGAGTTCTGGTTAGCAGTAATCTAAAACCAAGACAACAGTGCATTAGTGTTCGCAATAAAGCTAACAGAATTCTTGGCTTCATATCTAGAAGTATAAATAATAGAAGTCCTCAGGTTGTTCTTCAACTCTATATATCCTTGGTTAGGCCTCATTTAGACTATGCTGCTCAGTTCTGGTCACCGTATTACAGAATGGATATAAATGCTCTGGAAAACGTACAAAGGAGGATGACAAAGATGATCCCATGTATCAGAAATCTTCCCTATGAGGATAGACTGAGGGCCCTGAATCTGCACTCTCTTGAAAGGCGTAGAATTAGGGGGGATATGATCGAGGTGTATAAATGAAAAACAGGAATAAATAAAGGGGATGTAAATAGTGTGCTGAAAATTTCCAGCCAAGACAGGACTCGCAGCAATGGTTTCAAGTTGGAAAAATTCAGATTCAGAAAGGATATAGGAAAGCACTGGTTTGGTAATAGAGTTGTGGATGAGTGGGACAAACTCCTGAGTACAGTTATTCAGGCTAAAACGTTGTGTAGTTTTAAAAATAGGTTAGATAAATACATGAGTGGGTGTGGGTGGGTGTGAGTTGGACCTGACTAGCTTGTGCTGCTGGGTCTGGTGCAGTGCTCCATCCTTGAGTGGAGATGACCAGACTGGGTGGGTAACTGGGCTAATCCAGTGGGGGCCAGGGACATGGACCTGCTCCACATGGGTCAGTAGGCCTGTTGCAGAGTTCCTTCTTTCTTATGTTCATATGTTCTATTTTGATGTCATCAGCAAATTTGTTTGTTGCTATTTATTCCCTTATCTATGTCGTTCATGTAAATTGTGAACAACAACAATGGGCCCAATACTGACCCCTGAGGAACACCGCTTGTGACGTGCCCCCATTCTGATTTCTCCCCATTTATGCAAACTCTCTGCTGCCTATTTGTCAGCCATGCCTCTACCCAGGAAAAAATTTCTCCTCCTATTCCGTGTGCCTTAAGTTTCCTCAATAGCCTCTGGTGTGGAACTCGATTGAAAGCCTTACTGAAGTCCATTTACACAATATCATATTCATTACCATGATCTACCTCCTCAAACATGTGGCCTGTGAGACCAAAGTAAGGTGCAATGCACATGCACTCATTGTATGCAACACAATAAGCGCACAAACGTTATCATTATATTGTTTACAAAACTTGTTTACAGAAACCAACAATGCAAAAAAATGTTTATTACTATTGTTTTATAATATATATACAGGTCCGCCATCACAAATCCGGCAATCAGTTTTTCGGTTCCTTCAGTTATTCGGCACTAATTTTGGCTAGCATAATTTCTAATTTCCAGGGTCACCACACCAACCTGCTGGTACTGTTTGGTGGCACTACTTACTACACAAGTCATTCCAATTTCTTTTTCTCCATTTATTGTTTTAACCTTCTTACTTTTAGCCCTAGCCATGGTTCCAATGAATAAAATAAATGCTTCTCATTATGTAAAGCACCTACACAGTACATTATCCATTAAAGATAAGGTGGCTTTGAAGCCACTGTCGGTTGTCATGAACTCAGTCTCATGAAGCAAGAGAATATGCTTTATTATTACGCTAATATCAACACTACAGCTTATTTGCCTATCACAATTGATCTAATATGACATAAGAAACAATATAAATAACATAAAACATGTAAAATACTCTAGAATTAATAATATTTAGCATAACACCGAGTAGTTCGACGGAGGTATGAAGAGTATATAATATACAAATATCATTCTCCTATCCCTGTCTTTGTGGCTTATATTAGAGAAAATGGAGTATAGCACATGGCTAACTGTGATATACACTCGTACTGCACCATAAACCTGAAACAAAATAGTTATTTTCTCTCTATAGATTATCACACATAGCAGCATATGTGTAGAGAACCTAGGATAACCCAAAAAAAGTCAACGTGGCTTATTTTTAGTACCTGGCTTGCGTTAGCCATGTATGATTTTTGGTAAATATTCTATTCCCAGCCAGGGTAGAAACATTAGGTGTGTTTCTTTACACTTGTTGTCTATGTTTACTCAAATGCAGTCATACTAGCAAACACAGTCAATGCTGAATTACAGAAAATATCTGCCTGGCTGATGACTAACAAACTTATCCTGAACACTGATAAAACCTATTTCATTCAGTTTGGAAACAAAGCTGCAAATGATCCAATTAACATTACGCTAAATGGATCATCAGTCACAAGACTCAGAGGGAAAATTCCTAGGTATCCACCTTGACAGTAGCCTTAAGTTCCGGACACACATACAACAAATCGCCAAGAAAATCTACAAGACTGTAGGCATACTATCAAAGATAAGGTACTACATTCCACAATCAGCTCTCCTGGCACTGTACCATTCACTCATATACCCTTATCTTACATATGGAATTTGTGCATGGGGATCAACAACATCCAACCACCTAAAACCCCTAATAACCCAGCGAAAGGCAGCAGCAAGAATGATAACAAATTCCCACTCCTGCCAGCATACTCCACCAATTTTCAGAAGTCTGAATCTGCTCACCATTAAGAACATCCATACTTAATCATGTGCCTACTACATACACAGAACAATACATGCAAATATAAACCCCCCTCTCAAACTTTTCCCCACCAACCTAAACAGGACACATGACCACAACACAAGACACAGATCTCTTTTTGATATACCTCGTGTCCATATCACACTGTAAAAACTCTATGCACATAAAGGGCCCCAAAATATGGAATTCATTACCAGAAGATATTAAAGTAACCCACTCTTCTCAAAAGCCACTTAATCACCCTAGACTAAATGCTAAATACTCAGTACACATTTACTCACCTATGTACTCCCACATCATAACTGAAACAATCACACTGAACCTTTTATCCATTGTTGACAGGAACATAATTGAATCATTGTTTTTCACAAAAGCATTTTAGAATATAAATACGTATATCTTTGTATTATACAAATTTTGATTCATTTATAATTAATATTCTACTGTACAACTATGAAATAATTACTTTCCTACTGTACAACTATGATACACTACTTCTTAGTATTAAGTAGAATGTAAGCCAATAATGTTAAGTTGGCCCATAATGCCAAGGCATAATAGAGGCTCTTTGTATTGCAACCCACTATTGTATATACACAATCTCAATGTACTGTGCAAAGACATTAAATAAATAAATAAATAAATAAATAAATAAATAAATCAGTAAATGGGTACCTGGGTGTTAGCCGACTAGTGTGGGTATTATCCTGGGACACTGACCTAATTTTCTTGAAATTCTCTGCATAACAAGCGGCTTTCTATACAGTAATATGTCACTGATGTCAGTTAGGTCTGTATACCTTGTACATGTACGTGTAATAAATAAAGATATTTATTATTATTATTATTATTATTATTATTATTATTATTATTATTATTAAGGGAGAAAAAGTTAGCATATGAGAAGTTTTTACAAAGTAGAAGTGATGCAAGGAGGGAAGAGTATATGGAGAAAAAGAGAGAGAGGTTAAGAGAGTGGTGAAGCAATGTAAAAAGAGAGCAAATGAGAGAGTGGGTGAGATGTTATCAAATAATTTTGTTGAAAATAAGAAAAAGTTTTGGAGTGAGATTTACAAGTTAAGGAAGCCTAGAGAACAAATGGATTTGTCAGTTAAAAATAGAAGAGGAGAGTTGTTAAATGGAGAGTTAGAGGTATTGGGAAGATTGAGGGAATATTTTGAGGAATTGTTAAATGTTGATGAAGATAGGGAAGCTGTGATTTCGTGTATAGGGCAAGGAGGAATAACATCTTGTAGGAGTGAGGAAGAGCCAGTTGTGAGTGTGGGGGAAGTTCGTGAGGCAGTAGGTAAAATGAAAGGGTATAAGGCAGCCGGGATTGATGGGATAAAGATAGAAATGTTAAAAGCAGGTGGGGATATAGTTTTGGAGTGGTTGGTGCAATTATTTAATAAATGTATGGAAGAGGGTAAGGTACCTAGGGATTGGCAGAAAGCATGCATAGTTCCTTTGTATAAAGGCAAAGGGGACAAAAGAGAGTGCAAAAATTATAGGGGGATAAGTCTGTTGAGTATACCTGGTAAAGTGTATGGTAGAGTTATTATTGAAAGAATTAAGAGTAATACTGAGAATAGGATAGCAGATGAACAAGGAGGCTTTAGGAAAGGTAGGGGGTGTGTGGACCAGGTGTTTACAGTGAAACATATAAGTGAACAGTATTTAGATAAGGCTAAAGAGGTCTTTGTGGCATTTATGGATTTGGAAAAGGCGTATGACAGGGTGGATAGGGGGGCAATGTGGCAGATGTTGCAGGTGTATGGTGTAGGAGGTAGGTTACTGAAAGCAGTGAAGAATTTTTATGAGGATAGTGAGGCTTAAGTTAGAGTATGTAGGAAAGTGGGAAATTATTTCCCAGTTAAAGTAGGCCTTAGACAAGGATGTGTGATGTCACCATGGTTGTTTAATATATTTATAGATGGGGTTGTAAGAGAAATAAATGCGAGGGTCTTGGCAAAAGGCGTGGAGTTAAAAAGATAAAGAATCACACATAAAGTGGGAGTTGTCACAGTTGCTCTTTGCTGATGACACTGTGCTCTTGGGAGATTCTGAAGAGAAGTTGCGGAGATTGGTGGATGAATTTGGTAGGATGTGCAAAAGAAGAAAATTAAAAGTGAATACAGGAAAGAGTAAGGTTTTGAGGATAACAAAGATTATTGATGAAAGATTGGATATCAGATTGGAGGGAGAGAGTATGGAGGAGGTGAATGTATTCAGATATTTGGGAGTGGACATGTCAGCAGATGGGTCTATGAAAGATGAGGTGAATCATAGAATTGATGAGGGGAAAAGGGTGAGTGGTGCACTTAGGAGTCTGTGGAGACAAAGAACTTTGTCCTTGGAGGCAAAGAGGGGAATGTATGAGAGTATAGTTTTACCAACGCTCTTATATGGGTGTGAAGCATGGGTGATGAATGTTGCAGCGAGGAGAAGGCTGGAGGCAGTGGAGATGTCATGTCTAAGGGCAATGTGTGGTGTGAATATAATGCAGAGAATTCGTAGTTCGGAAGTTAGGAGGAGGTGCGGGATTACCAAAACTGTTGTCCAGAGGGCTGAGGAAGGGTTGTTGAGGTGGTTCGGACATGTAGAGAGAATGGAGCGAAACAGTGACTTCAAGAGTGTATCAGTCTGTAGTGGAAGGAAGGCGGGGTAGGGGTCGGTCTAGGAAAGGTTGGAGGGAGGGGGTAAAGGAGGTTTTGTGTGCGAGGGGCTTGGACTTCCAGCAGGCATGCATGAGCGTGTTTGATAGGAGTGAATGGAGACAAATGGTTTTTAATACTTGACATGCTGTTGGAGTGTGAGCAAAGTAACATTTATGAAGGGGTTCAGGGAAACCGGCAGGCCGGACTTGAGTCCTGGAGATGGGAAGTACAGTGTCTGCACTCTGAAGGAGGGGTGTTAATGTTGCAGTTTAAAAACTGGAGTGTACAGCACCCTTCTGGCAAGACAGTGATGGAGTGAATGATGGTGAAAGTTTTTCTTTCTCGGGCCACCCTGCCTTGGTGGGGATCGGCCAGTGTGATAATAAAAAAATAAATATAAATAATAATTATTTATTGTTGTTATTATTATTATTATTATTATTATTATTTTCTCAGTTGTTTGTTAGGTTATCTTGTTCAAACTTGGGCAATATATGATGGAAAGATACTTCTTCACGTACACCAAAAATGAAAGAAATCAGACCATAAATAGCGGAGTTCACTTCTCAGCCATTAGCAGCCTCTTAGCGGTACATTTTAGTATGGTTGTTATGGTTATATTCTCATTTTTTCCATCTCATTTATTAGAATGAAAGATATATTACAGAAATAGATACGATTTTGATTGCTTTCATAATGAAAAGTACCTTGAAATTGCGCTCACAGTAACGAAAATGTTCTATTCTTTAGCGAAGCTCAAGAGTAAACAAATGACGTCACCGTCCAATACCTGTCCGCCTGCCAGTCTAAATTCCAATATGTAGTCAAGAATGGCTTGACATTATTTATACAGTTATTACAATATTGCAGCAGTCTGCATAACAGTAAATCTTCTATTTTTTTCTTTTTATTTTGGGGAATAAAAATTCCAAATGAAAAGGAAGAGTAATATAAGAGGGGCATGTAGCCATGACTAATGAACAGAAAAAATGCTATTTTAGTGCCAGGAATGTCTGCATTGTTTATTCTGGATCCTATTTTGAAATTGGCATCTGTTGAAATTTGTGTGAAATCGGCCAAATTGCCAATTTCTGACCACTTTATTGGGTAGTTGAAATAAGTGAACGGGCGGTTTCTTGTACTCAGTTGACAGACTAGAAGTAAATAAGTTTATTCAGGTATACACAAATAGGGTTACATAGATTATCATACATAGCAGTGTATGTATAGAGAACCTAGGATAACCCAGAAAAGTCAGACAAAGTGACTTATTTCCAGAACCTGGCTTGGGCTTGCCATATATGTTTTTTGGTAAATATTTTTTTTTCTCGGTTGTTTGTTGGGCTATCTCACTGAAACTTGGACAATGTATGATGGAAAGGCGCTTCTTAACGTACAACAAAAATAAAAAGACGGACGATAAATAAGGGAGTTTACTTCTCAGCCATTAGCCGCCTCTTTGCAGTATATTTTCGTATGGTTTTTATGGTTGTATTTTAATTTTTTTGGACTCATTTGATAGAATGGAAGATATATTACAGAAATAGACATGATTTTGACTGCTTTCATGATGAAAAGTACCTTGAAATTGAGCTCAAAGTAGCGGAAATGTTTGATTTTTGCCGATGTTCAATGAACTGTGTAAGTCAGGTTGGTTAATTTTATTAAGTGTATTCTAACCTAACCACTCTGTAATCCGGCACACTCAGTAATCCGGCACACTACAGGTCCCAATGATGCTGGATTTTTGATGGAGGACCTGTACAAATGTACAGTCACTGGACATGTTCCTAGAAGTTCTGCAGCTTGTGGAACTCTTTGAAACCTGGTTTCATACACCATGGTGTTTTACACTCCTCACATAAAACGAGTGTTTTTGTTTTTGTGGGCATTTTTTTTTTGTATGTGCACAGACAAAACACCTCGTCTGAGGAGTTTTCTTCAAAGTAGTAGCAGGCAGAAGCCTTACCACAGTGTTGTAGTAGCAAATAACCAGTAACAAAATGGTACTTAGTGGGATGGAATGACTATCATTAGTTTTTTCTTCATTCTTGAAATGTTAGACATATTATCACACCGGCCGATTCCCACCAAGGCAGGGTGGCCCGAAAAAGAAAAACTTTCACCATCATTCACTCCATCACTGTCTTGCCAGAAGGGTGCTTTACACTACAGTTTTTAAACTGCAACATTAACACCCCTCCTTCAGAGTGCAGGCACTGTACTTCCCATCTCCAGGACTCAAGTCCGGCCTGCCGGTTTCCCTGAATCCCTTCATAAATGTTACTTTGCTCACACTCCAACAGCACGTCAAGTATTAAAAACCATTTGTCTCCATTCACTCCTATCAAACACGCTCACGCATGCCTGCTGGAAGTCCAAGCCCCTCGCACACAAAACCTCCTTTACCCCCTCCCTCCAACCCTTCCTAGGCCGACCCCTACCCCGCCTTCCTTCCACTACAGACTGATACACTCTTGAAGTCATTCTGTTTCGCTCCATTCTCTCTACATGTCCGAACCACCTCAACAACCCTTCCTCAGCCCTCTGGACAACAGTTTTGGTAATCCCGCACCTCCTCCTAACTTCCAAACTACGAATTCTCTGCATTATATTCACACCACACATTGCCCTCAGACATGACATCTCCACTGCCTCCAGCCTTCTCCTCGCTGCAACATTCATCACCCACGCTTCACACCCATATAAGAGCGTTGGTAAAACTATACTCTCATACATTCCCCTCTTTGCCTCCAAGGACAAAGTTCTTTGTCTCCACAGACTCCTAAGTGCACCACTCACTCTTTTTCCCTCATCAATTCTATGATTCACCTCATCTTTCATAGACCCATCCGCTGACACGTCCACTCCCAAATATCTGAATACGTTCACCTCCTCCATACTCTCTCCCTCCAATCTGATATTCAATCTTTCATCACCTAATCTTTTTGTTATCCTCATAACCTTACTCTTTCCTGTATTCACCTTTAATTTTCTTCTTTTGCACACCCTACCAAATTCATCCACCAATCTCTGCAACTTCTCTTCAGAATCTCCCAAGAGCACAGTGTCATCAGCAAAGAGCAGCTGTGACAACTCCCACTTTGTGTGTGATTCTTTATCTTTTAACTCCACGCCTCTTGCCAAGACCCTCGCATTTACTTCTCTTACAACCCCATCTATAAATATATTAAACAACCACGGTGACATCACACATCCTTGTCTAAGGCCTACTTTTACTGGGAAAAAATTCCCCTCTTTCCTACATACTCTAACTTGAGCCTCACTATCCTCGTAAAAACTCTTCACTGCTTTCAGTAACCTACCTCCTACACCATACACTTGCAACATCTGCCACATTGCCCCCCTATCCACCCTGTCATACGCCTTTTCCAAATCCATAAATGCCACAAAGACCTCTTTAGCCTTATCTAAATACTGTTCACTTATATGTTTCACTGTAAACACCTGGTCCACACACCCCCTACCTTTCCTAAAGCCTCCTTGTTCATCTGCTATCCTATTCTCCGTCTTACTCTTAATTCTTTCAATTATAACTCTACCATACACTTTACCAGGTACACTCAACAGACTTATCCCCCTATAATTTTTGCACTCTCTTTTATCCCCTTTGCCTTTATACAAAGGAACTATGCATGCTCTCTGCCAATCCCTAGGTACCTTACCCTCTTCCATACATTTATTAAATAATTGCACCAACCACTCCAAAACTATATCCCCACCTGCTTTTAACATTTCTATCTTTATCCCATCAATCCCGGCTGCCTTACCCCCTTTCATTTTACCTACTGCCTCACGAACTTCCCCCACACTCACAACTGACTCTTCCTCACTCCTACAAGATGTTATTCCTCCTTGCCCTATACACGAAATCACAGCTTCCCTATCTTCATCAACATTTAACAATTCCTCAAAATATTCCTTCCATCTTCCCAATACCTCTAACTCTCCATTTAATAACTCTCCTCTCCTATTTTTAACTGACAAATCCATTTGTTCTCTAGGCTTTCTTAACTTGTTAATCTCACTCCAAAACTTTTTCTTATTTTCAACAAAATTTGTTGATAACATCTCACCCACTCTCTCATTTGCTCTCTTTTTACATTGCTTCACCACTCTCTTAACTTCTCTCTTTTTCTCCATATACTCTTCCCTCCTTGCATCACTTCTACTTTGTAAAAACTTCTCATATGCTAACTTTTTCTCCCTTACTACTCTCTTTACATCATCATTCCACCAATCGCTCCTCTTCCCTCCTGCACCCACTTTCCTGTAACCACAAACTTCTGCTGAACACTCTAACACTACATTTTTAAACCTACCCCATACCTCTTCGACCCCATTGCCTATGCTCTCATTAGCCCATCTATCCTCCAATAGCTGTTTATATCTTACCCTAATTGCCTCCTCTTTTAGTTTATAAACCTTTACCTCTCTCTTCCCTGATGCTTCTATTCTCCTTGTATCCCATCTACCTTTTACTCTCAGTGTAGCTACAACTAGAAAGTGATCTGATATATCTGTGGCCCCTCTATAAACATGTACATCCTGAAGTCTACTCAACAGTCTTTTATCTACCAATACATAATCCAACAAACTACTGTCATTTCGCCCTACATCATATCGTGTATACTTATTTATCCTCTTTTTCTTAAAATATGTATTACCTATAACTAAACCCCTTTCTATACAAAGTTCAATCAAAGGGCTCCCATTATCATTTACACCTGGCACCCCAAACTTACCTACCACACCCTCTCTAAAAGTTTCTCCTACTTTAGCATTCAAGTCCCCTACCACAATTACTCTCTCACTTGGTTCAAAGGCTCCTATACATTCACTTAACATCTCCCAAAATCTCTCTCTCTCCTCTGCATTCCTCTCTTCTCCAGGTGCATACACGCTTATTATGACCCACTTCTCGCATCCAACCTTTACTTTAATCCACATAATTCTTGAATTTACACATTCATATTCTCTTTTCTCCTTCCATAACTGATCATTTAACATTACTGCTACCCCTTCCTTTGCTCTAACTCTCTCAGATACTCCAGATTTAATCCCATTTATTTCCCCCCACTGAAACTCTCCTACCCCCTTCAGCTTTGTTTCGCTTAGGGCCAGGACATCCAACTTCTTTTCATTCATAACATCAGCAATCATCTGTTTCTTGTCATCCGCACTACATCCACGCACATTTAAGCAACCCAGTTTTATAAAGTTTTTCTTCTTCTCTTTTTTAGTAATTGTATACAGGAGAAGGGGTTACTAGCCCATTGCTCCCGGCATTTTAGTCGCCTCATACGACACGCATGGCTTACGGAGGAAAGATTCTTTTCCACTTCCCCATGGACAATAGAAGAATAAAAAGACATATACAGTGGAAATTCATATAACCTGTAGTTAGCAGTGGTAGCAATATACACAACAAAAAGCAAATATTACTCCAGCAAAAACGACTTTCCTCCAATAATCTTCACCAGTCAACTATAGTGATAACATAGCATTTGTTGTGGTGGAGACGGAAAAAATCCAGAAAAGCTAAATCTCTCTCTCAGCACATCGGCCGTATCCCACCAAGGCAGGGTGGCCCAAAAGGAAAAACAAAAGTTTCTCCTTTTACATTTAGTAATATATACAGGAGAAAGGGTTACTAGCCCCTTGCTCCTGGCATTTTAGTTGCCTCTTACAACACACATGGCTTACGGAGGAAGAATTCTGTTCCACTTCCCCATGGAGGTAAGAGGAAATAAACAAGAACAAGAACTAGAAAGTAAATAGAAGAAAACCCAGAGGGGTGTGTGTATATATATGCTTGTACATGTATGTGTAGAGTGACCTAAGTGCAAGTAGTAGTAGCAAGACGTACCTGAAATCTTGCATATTTATGAGTCAGAAAAAAGACACCAACAATCCTACCATCATGTAAAACAATTACAGGCTTTTGTTGTACACTCGCTTGGCAGGACGGTAGTACCTCCCTGGGTGTTGCTGTTTACCAACCTACTACCTAGGAAAAGCTAAATACGTACAGTGATCTATAAACCTTCAGGCTGTAAATAAGGGTTGAGGTCTTGACCGTTCATCATTGTAGGAGCTGCCAGCAATCACCGGTTCTCCAACACGCAAATTATACTTTTGTATCAATCTAATCACATATTACTTGGTTAAATAATTTCCAGTAGTTCCTTCATGTGTTAGCCCAAATCACCGACCAGATATGTTTTAACTCTTAAACTGTCCAAACGTAGATCTACGTTTTTTTCAACATTTGAAAGTATGTAAAAAAATAGATCTTTTTGTTGTTTTACATTTGAAAACGTGTAAAAAAACTTTGATCTACTTTTTTTTTGTTATATTTGTAAATATGTAAAAAAACATAGATCTTCTTTTGGAGCACTACGCATGTGAACATAGATCTGTTTGGACAGTTTAAGGGTTAATAAGTGATCCACTGATCAGATCCGACTGGTTCCGAACCCTTGACCAGTTTCAAACAGATTCGTTGGACAATAAAACAGACTATAAACAGATGGGGTTTTAGGCACCCTTATCAAACACGCAAACAATAACTATAAAGCAGTAACTTGGAGTGGTAAGGGAAGTGTTTTTGGGTAACTCAAATGAGATCAATCTGTGGATAAAATCACATTGGTATTAAAAGAGGATAACATCAAAGCAGCCTTCATTGAAAACCTGGAATGGGAAAATAAAAAGTCTGGGCTGGATGGTGATATTGCCCTTGGTGCGGATGCTGTCCTGGCCGACAGTAACTGTATGACTGGAGGTGCTGGCCATGTAGTCATAAACTGAGAGACTGGAGGTGCTGTCCTGGTAGACAGTAACTGTATGCATGGGGGAATGCATATTAATACCATGTTCGCGGCTTTCACAGAGCCTCATAAAGGATCACTTGGACAACGAAATATGGATCCCAGGTTACAGCCTATACAGATGCAACAGAGTGAACAGGCAAAGGGGGGGGGGGGGGGTTGGCCTGCACATCACAGTCACTTATTTGCACAGAACTGCGTAATGCTTCAAATGATGTACATACAGTGGTCCCTCGTTTTTCGTAATTCTCGGGAATCATAGATTTCGGAAATCATAGGGATATTTTCGTATAAACATGGGCTCGCTAATCATAGGTTGACTCGCAAATAGTAGTTCGTCTGGGACGCGTACGCACGGTGTGAGCCGGGGCGGCTTCCCTACCCAGCCAGTCTTGCATTGTTTAACAGTGAGCGAAGGTCCCCTCACGTGCTCCTTCGAAATATTTCATAATGTTCTACTCATTTTAGTGCTTGCAAGTACTAAATAAGCTACTATGGCTCCAAAGAAAGCTCCTAGTGGCTAGATTGTGTCAACAAGAGGGATTTTGAAGGGTTTGGGACTGACCCTGATGAGCCTATGTCTGTTATTAAATCAGTTGTGGCACTGGGGAGTTCCATGGGGTTGGATGTGAGTTTGGAGGATGTGGAAGAGTTGGTGGAAGACCACAATGAAGAGCTCACCACTGAGGGGCTGCAAGAGCTTCAGCAGGAACAGCAACAGATCGCAGCTCAGAATCTTGCTGCAGAGGAGGAGGAAGAGAGATGGAAGAAGGTGCCTTCTTCAGAAATTAAAGAGATTTTTGCTGTGTGGGGTAAGATGGATAGCTTTATGGAGAAATATCACCCTGACAAGGTTGTTGCAAGCCATGTTGGCAACATGTACAGTGACAAAGTCTTGGGCCATTTTAGGGAAGTGTTAAAGAGACGCCAGAAACAGAGCTCTCTCCACAGTTATTTTGCGAGACAGGACTCCAGTGACTCTCAAGGTGGTCCTTGTGGCATTAAGAAACAGAGAAGAGAAGCAGCCCCAGAAAAACAATTGGTACCTGAGGTGTTGCTGGAAGGGTATTCCCCTTCCAAACTGTAAACAGTCCAATCTCTCTCCTCCTCCAGTCTCCCATACACTAAGAAGAATCTCCAATAAAGGTAAGTGTTATGCTGTTAATGTTTCATTCATCATTTCCCATTGTATTGTTTATGTACTACATGTATATTTCATGTAAAAATTTTTTTTGTTTTAATACTTCTGGGTGTCAGTAACGGATTAATTGTATTTACATTATTTCTTATGGGGAAAATTGATTCGCAAATCGTAGATTTCGATAATAGTAGCAACTCCAGGAACAGATTAACTACGAAAAACGAGGGACCACTGTAGTTGAAGTTTTAGTAGTAAAGATCAAGAACCAAAATCTAGTCATTGTGGTAGTCTACAAGCCTCCGGGTTGCAACGTCCCAACAATTCCAGGAACAGCTGTTGAAAATTGACCACTGTCTGGAAAATCTTCCAGCTCCTGGCCCCAACATCTTGCTCCTGGGGGATTTCAACTTAAGGCACCTAAAATGGAGGAATATAGCAAATAATAATGTTGCAGTAATAACACCAGGAGGCAGCTCTGATGAAAACACACACACACACAAGCTTTTAAATCTCTGCACAGAATTCAACTTAAACCAGCAAATAATAGAGCCTACTAGACTGGAGAATACACTGGACCTCATCTTCACTAACAATGATGATCTGATACGAAATATCACCATATCAAAAACATTATAGTACATGGATCACAACATAATTGAGGTTCAGACATGTATGCGCGGAGCCCCAGACCGACAAAATGAGATCAATCACGAGGGAACCTTCACCAAATTCATCTTCAATAACAAGAACATAAAGTGGGACCAAGTAAACCAAGTCCTAAACGATATAAGCTGGGAAGATAGACTAAGCAACACAGACCCCAACTTATGCCTAGAACAGATTAACTCTGTGGCACTCGATGTATGCTCAAGGCATATTTCTTTAAGAAAAAGGAGGAGTAGATGTAAAATAGAAAGAGACAGGCACTCCTTTTACAGGCGATGGAAAAGAATAACAGAGCAGCTAAAAAAGGCCAATACAGTGGTCCCTCGTTTATCGTCATTAACCCATTCCTGGAAGTGTGACGATTATCGAAATAGATGATTTTCAAATCAATTTTCCCCATAAGAAATATTGTAAATACAATTAATCTGTTCCTGACACCCAGAAGTATTAAAACAAAAAATTTTTTTACATGAAATATAGATGTAGTACATAAACAATACAATGGGACATGATGAATGAAAGATTAACAGCATAACACTTACCTTTATTGGCGATTCTTCTTAGTGTATGGAAGACAGGAGGAGGAGAGAGATTGGATAAGTTGTTGTTTGGAAGGGGAATCCCCTTCCATCAACACCTCAGGTACCAAGTCCTTTTCTGGGGTTACATACTTATCTTCTCTGTTTCTTAATGCCAATAGGACCAGCTTGAGTCACTGGAGTCCTGTCTCGCAAAAAAAAAAAAAGTATCCAGAGAGCTCGGTTTCTGGCGTCTCTTTAAATTTCCCTAAAATGGGCCAAGACTTTGTCACTGTACATGTTGCCAACAAGTCTTGCAATAGCCTTGTCAGGGTGATGTTTCTCCGTAAGTCTTTCCATCCTACCCCACATTTCAAAAATCTCCTTAATTTCTGAAGAAGGCACCTTCTTCCATCTCTCTTCCTCCTCCTCTGCAGCAAGATTCTGACCTGTGATCTGTTGCTGTTCCTGCTGAAGCTCTTGCAGCTCCTCAGGGGTTAGCTCTTCATTGTGGTCCTCCACCAAATCTTCCACATCCTCCAAACTTGCATCCAACCCCATGGAACTCCCCAATGCCACAATAGATTTCACAACTGACATAGGCTCATCAGGGTCAGCCACAAAACCCTTCAAAATCCCTTTTGTGGACACAATCTGGCCACAATTTTCTCCAAACAACAACAACTTCCTTGATTTCCTTTTTTTTGCCACGATGGAAGATATGGTTGTATGGGGTTTGTTATACATCCTGGCCATTTCGGCCACACGTACGCCACTTTCATATTGTTCAATGATGTTTTTCTTAAATTCAACCGTATTTCTCACCTTCTTTACCAAAGGCTTGGCACTAGGAGCTTTGTTTGGATCCATGGTAGCTTATTTAGCACTTGCAAGCACTAAAATGAATGGAATATTATGAAATACTGGTACCATCCGACTTACGACCAAGCTTGGTTCCGACCAACCGGTCGTAAGTCAGAATGGACGCAAGTCGAACCTTTGAAAATTGCCGACATATTGGGTAGGGCATAATGCCAAAACTTTCCTATATAAGCTACCTACATAATACTGTAATGTAATTATTATTTTTTATTATTTTTTATCACACTGGCCGATTCCCACCAAGGCAGGGTGGCCCGAAAAAGAAAAACTTTCACCATCATTCACTCCATCACTGTCTTGCCAGAAGGGTGCTTTACACTACAGTTTTTAAACTGCAACATTAACACCCCTCCTTCAGAGTGCAGGCACTGTACTTCCCATCTCCAGGACTCAAGTCCGGCCTGCCGGTTTCCCTGAACCCCTTCATAAATGTTACTTTGCTCACACTCCAACAGCACGTCAAGTATTAAAAACCATTCGTCTCCATTCACTCCTATCAAACACGCTCATGCACGCCTGCTGGAAGTCCAAGCCCCTCGCACACAAAACCTCCTTTACCCCCTCCCTCCAACCTTTCCTAGGCCGACCCCTACCCCGCCTTCCTTCCACTACAGACTGATACACTCTTGAAGTCATTCTGTTTCGCTCCATTCTCTCTACATGTCCGAACCACCTCAACAACCCTTCCTCAGCCCTCTGGACAACAGTTTTGGTAATCCCGCACCTCCTCCTAACTTCCAAACTACGAATTCTCTGCATTATATTCACACCACACATTGCCCTCAGACATGACATCTCCACTGCCTCCAGCCTTCTCCTCACTGCAACATTCATCACCCATGCTTCACACCCATATAAGAGTGTTGGTAAAACTATACTCTCATACATTCCCCTCTTTGCCTCCAAGGACAAAGTTCTTTGTCTCCACAGACTCCTAAGTGCACCACTCACCCTTTTTCCCTCATCAATTCTATGATTCACCTCATCCTTCATAGACCCATCCGCTGACACGTCCACTCCCAAATATCTGAATACATTCACCTCCTCCATACTCTCTCCCTCCAATCTGATATCCAATCTTTCATCACCTAATATTTTTGTTATCCTCATAACCTTACTCTTTCCTGTATTCACTTTTAATTTTCTTCTTTTGCACACCCTACCAAATTCATCCACCAATCTCTGCAACTTCTCTTCAGAATCTCCCAAGAGCACAGTGTCATCAGCAAAGAGCAACTGTGACAACTCCCACTTTGTGTGATTCTTTATCTTTTAACTCCACGCCTCTTGTCAAGACCCTCGCATTTACTTCTCTTACAACCCCATCTATAAATATATTAAACAACCACGGTGACATCACACATCCTTGTCTAAGGCCTACTTTTACTGGGAAATAATTTCCCTCTTTCCTACATACTCGAACTTGAGCCTCACTATCCTCGTAAAAACTCTTCACTGCTTTCAGTAACCTACCTCCTACACCATACACCTGCAACATCTGCCACATTGCCCCCCTATCCACCCTGTCATACGCCTTTTCCAAATCCATAAATGCCACAAAGACCTCTTTAGCCTTATCTAAATACTGTTCACTTATGTGTTTCACTGTAAACACCTGGTCCACACACCCCCTACCTTTCCTAAAGCCTCCTTGTTCATCTGCTATCCTATTCTCCGTCTTACTTTTAATTCTTTCAATAATAACTCTACCATACATTTACCAGGTATACTCAACAGACTTATCCCCCTATAATTTTTGCACTCTCTTTTGTCCCCTTTGCCTTTATACAAAGGAACTATGCATGCTCTCTGCCAATCCCTAGGTACCTTACCCTTTTCCATACATTTATTAAATAATTGCACCAACCACTCCAAAACTATATCCCCACCTGCTTTTAACATTTCTATCTTTATCCCATCAATCCCAGCTGCCTTACCCCCTTTCATTTTACCTACTGCCTCACGAACTTCCCCCACACTCACAACTGGCTCTTCCTCACTCCTACAAGATGTTATTCCTCCTTGCCCTATACACGTAATCACAGCTTCCCTATCTTCATCAACATTTAACAATTCCTCAAAATATTCCCTCCATCTTCCCAATACCTCTAACTCTCCATTTAATAACTCCTCTCCCATTTTTAACTGACAAATCCATTTGTTCTCTAGGCTTCCTTAACTTGTTAATCTCACTCCAAAACTTTTTCTTCTTTTCAACAAAATTTGTTGATAACATCTCACCCACTCTGTCATTTGCTCTCTTTTTACATTTATTCACCACTCTCTTAACCTCTCTCTTTTTCTCCATATACTCTTCCCTCCTTGCATCACTTCTACTTTGTAAAAACTTCTCATATGCTAACTTTTTCTCCCTTACTACTCTCTTTACATCATCATTCCACCAATCGCTCCTCTTCCCTCCTGCACCCACTTTCCTGTAACCACAAACTTCTGCTGAACACTCTAACACTACATTTTTAAACCTACCCCATACCTCTTCGACCCCATTGCCTATGCTCTCATTAGCCCATCTATCCTCCAATAGCTGTTTATATCTTACCCTAACTGCCTCCTCTTTTAGTTTATAAACCTTCACCTCTCTCTTCCCTGATGCTTCTATTCTCCTTGTATCCCATCTACCTTTTACTCTCAGTGTAGCTACAACTAGAAAGTGATCTGATATATCTGTGGCCCCTCTATAAACATGTACATCCTGAAGTCTACTCAACAGTCTTTTATCTACCAATACATAATCCAACAAACTACTGTCATTTCTCCCTACATCATATCGTGTATACTTATTTATCCTCTTTTTCTTAAAATATGTATTACCTATAACTAAACCCCTTTCTATACAAAGTTCAATCAAAGGGCTCCCATTATCATTTACACCTGGCACCCCAAACTTACCTACCACACCCTCTCTAAAAGTTTCTCCTACTTTAGCATTCAAGTCCCCTACCACAATTACTCTCTCACTTGGTTCAAAGGCTCCTATACATTCACTTAACATCTCCCAAAATCTCTCTCTCTCCTCTGCATTCCTCTCTTCTCCAGGTGCATACACGCTTATTATGACCCACTTCTCGCATCCAACCTTTACTTTAATCCACATAATTCTTGAATTTACACATTCATATTCTCTTTTCTCCTTCCATAACTGATCATTTAACATTACTGCTACCCCTTCCTTTGCTCTAACTCTCTCAGATACTCCAGATTTAATCCCATTTATTTTCCCCCACTGAAACTCTCCTACCCCCTTCAGCTTTGTTTCGCTTAGGGCCAGGACATCCAACTTCTTTTCATTCATAACATCAGCAATCATCTGTTTCTTGTCATCCGCACTACATCCACGCACATTTAAGCAACCCAGTTTTATAAAGTTTTTCTTCTTCTCTTTTTTAGTAATTGTATACAGGAGAAGGGGTTACTAGCCCATTGCTCCCGGCATTTTAGTCGCCTCATACGACACGCATGGCTTACGGAGGAAAGATTCTTTTCCACTTCCCCATGGACAATAGAAGAAATAAAAAAGAACAAGAGCTATTTAGAAAAAGGAGAAAAACCTAGATGTATGTATATATATATATGCATGTGCGTGTCTGTGAAGTGTGACCAAAGTGTAAGTAGGAGTAGCAAGATATCCCTGTTATCTTAGCGTGTTTATGAGACAGAAAAAGAAACCATGTACACATGGTAGTGAACTGTATTGTAAATTTTACATCGCATACAGTATCATATGTTACTGTTATCTTTATGTATTGTCGACACAGTGGAATGGAAGAATACCACTGGTAGTGTCATCCTGCCAAAATGTAGTATAACCTATACCCTAAGTAAAGAGAAACAACTCTGGAACATGTGTAATATCTCATCCTCTCTCTCTCTGTCTCTCTGTCTCTCTCTCTGTCTCTCTGTCTCTCTCTCTCTCTCTCTCTCTCTCTGTCTCTCTCTCTCTCTCTCTGTCTCTCTCTCTCTCTCTCTCTGTCTCTCTCTCTCTCTCTCTCTGTCTCTCTCTCTCTCTCTCTCTCTCTCTCTCTCTCTCTCTCTCTCTGTATCTCTCTGTATCTCTCTCTCTCTCTTTCACAGGTACACGTAAGTGAAGTTGTTATACATAGTATAAATTACCTAGGATAACCCAGACAGTGCTATACAGTGGCTCTGTGCTCCAGAGCCCTAAATTAATAATAATAATAATAATAATAATAATAATTATTATTATAATATGTACTACTACTACTATTAAGAATAATAATAATAATAATAAAAATAATATTATTATTATTATTAAACTTTAATATAATTATCGTGTCCACTCATTCCTTACCTTAAAATATCTGTAATCTTAATGTAGAGTGAGAGGTGAGTAAACAAGATTAAATGAATAAATGAGAGAGAGAATGAGAGGGTAGAAGGTTCACTGAGTTATGTAAACAAACGTTGTTGTTACCAGCCCGGACACGAATGGTTTCTGTTTATATGTTATGTAGCATGTTTATTATATAATTTTGAAAAAATCATAGATTAAGCAAAATGTCAGTATTAACGTTTTATACACATTTAATGCGCCTCAGTGATTATTATTGTATATTATTGTATTATTGTATATTATTGTATAAATTGTATATCTTAAATGTTTCTCACAATTATATCACATAAATGTTAAACCTAAAACCCAATCTAACTTTATTATTTTTTAAATACACTACCTAACAGAATACTCCATGCGACTGAATGTACAACAATGCATGCAACCATATGACCTGTCTTTGTAATACTCACTTGTGCTTTATAGTAATCTGTTTACATTAATGTTTTATCACTGATTTCATCATTGCTTAGTTAATCTTAAGTTAATTTTAAGCCAGCCCGTAATGCTATGCATAGTATAAGTGGCTTTGGCATGCTGCTCTTATCTGTATTTTTTTGTACCTCTGTATGTGTGCTCAAATTGTTAATAAATAAATAAATAAATAAATCATTATTAATATGGCATCTTCAAGACCAGTTACTCTTAATGAGTGGCTCTGAGACAGACAAGCAGACAAAGACACACAGGTAGACAGACACACAGGTAGACAGAAAGACACACACACACACAGGTAGACAGAAAGACAGACACACAGGTAGACAGAAAGACTGATATACAGGTAGACAGATACAGACAGGTTTATGTGCAACAGTGAAAGCAAATAGAGAGTTCGAGAGTAAGAGCCTTTCTTGCCACAATCTCCAGTGCAAAATTCAGACTTCATCTTAGGGGCCATGGTGAAATTTACTGTCCAGTTAATACAGTTAATACAGTATGATGCTACTGATAGGACAGGGTTACTCAAACTGATGCTGCCTGCATGACACATTTGCCGCCGCGACCTCTTCAAGGGGGGCTCCTTGGCGTGGTGAAGAGGCTCTTGGTCTGAGGAATTAGACCTATCGGTCTTCTTCCTCAGACCGAACCTAATTACCCCCCAATCTCCCCTCCCCTATCCCATCCTCCCCATCCTCCCCTTTTTCCTTTCCTCCTCCTCCTCCCCACTCCTCCCTTTTGCCCTTCCTCTTTTTGTCCTTTGGGATTTCTCCCACAGGCACGCTAGTTCCTAGGTAGAGGAAAGGACACCGGGGTCGATCCCATTCCGTTGAGGTTTCTTGGCGGTGGCGTAGTTTGCCGTGGAATCTGGATTGCCTAGGGATGTCCCGATCCCTCTCCGGTATCCCGGAGTAGCTTTGGGTGTCTTTTGGGCGACGGGTGTATCTCTGGAAGCCACCTTTCGGATTCCGGGGGTGGTGGCTGAAGGAGGTATGCTTTGTGGCGGATATCCGGCCGCCCTCTCTTTTGTCCACCGAGGTAGCTCGGCAGATGTGAGGTTGCTATCCCAGATTGCTGGTTTACTGGCATGAAGGGTAGGGTATGGCACGGGTTCCATGCTGCATCTGCGCTACTAGCGGTGTCGAGTCCTCTTGGGCGCGGAGGGAGATTTCTGGCCCTTTCATTCCTCCTAGGAACTATCCCTCCCCGGTCCCCCCTTTTTTTTTCTTTTTTTTTATTTTTATTTTCTTTTCTTCTTTCTTTTTTTTTCTTAAAAACAAAAAGAAAGAAGTAACCTAACCATGGCAGCCCTAGTCCATGAACCTTTTACCCCCGGGCCCCTTCTTGATACCGCACCCCGTTCTGACCCCGCCTCGTCTTTGGACCACTCTTCAGACATTCCTCATGCCTCTGTACCTATTGCCGGTGCTGTTTCCTCACCTGCTTCAGGTACTGAGGCCTCGACTGACTCCTTCGATTTATCAGACCTTCGCTCTCCTCTGACTATGCTTCCGGCCTCTCCCTCTACGGTGCGGCAATTTTCAAATCGCCGACCCGTTCCACGTCGGACCAACTCTGGTCCCACGCCTAAACGTCAACGACAATTACCTGCTGATGATACTTCTCCACCTTCACCTTCTCGTTCTTCTCAGAAAAGATCGACACGTCCTTCACTACCTTTCCACGCTCAGTTTCAGACTGAACAGTGGACTAAATTCTTCACTTTACGACCAACTTCCTCTACTGCCTATCTTTCTGACCATAGTATTGGCAAGGCACTCCTACGCCATGTTGGTAAAGATATTTCTTTTCATGCTCTTAAGAGCGGTACGCGCATCATTACCGTACAGAATGCTACCCAGGCTCGTGAGCTCTCTCGTCTTTCCCATATAGATACTGTTCCTGTCACCCTTGAAAAACATCATTCCCTCAATTCTTGTAGTGGTACCGTTATTCTGCCCCATACCATAGTTCAACAAAATTTCCAGACATGTGGCACCGACATTCTAGAACAGCTGGAACTCCAAGATCTCCCAATCCTCAAGGTAGACACTTACGTTCTTCCTGCCCGTGGGCGGAGACGATACCCTAGCAATGTGGCTCGTTTAACTTTTGACAGCCGAGAACTCCCATCCTCAGTTTATATAGCAGGACATCGGTTACAAGTTCGAAAGGTGATCCCTACACCACAACAGTGTAGAAATTGCTGGCGATTTGGCCATCCAGCGAAATATTGCAGATCTATCGCCGAATGCCCAGTCTGTGGTGCCGATGACCATTCTAATACGTCTTGCAATCGATCTCCCTCTTGCCTTAACTGTCATGAGGCTCACCCTTCGTACTCTCGCCGTTGTCAGGTCTATTTAAACGAGCGGGAAATCCGTTACCTCAAAGAGACAGAAGGTCTCCCTTATGCCATGGCAGTTTCTCATCTCCGCCTCCAAGGGAGACTCCCACGTGTTTCTTATTCCCGTGTTTCAAAACGTCCCCCCACTTCTGGTATCCCATCTTCTACACCCACCTCTGTGGTTACCTCTCCCATAATCACTCCTGTATCTAATCCTTTTGCTGTCCTCGGCTCAGACGTCCCTACTTCAACGCCTCAGTCTAATCTCGCTTCTTCGAGTTCTCTCTTACAAGCCTCAGTATCGACGAGACCTCGTACGACACCTCTTCCCAATCGTCCCTCTACTTCTCAAAAGTCAAAAAAAGGTCCGGTAACACCTCCTACCCATCTTCCACCTCCTCATTTTACCCTCCCTGTCTCTGTCCCTAGTTCTTCCCCTCTCACTGGCTCAGTTACAAGTGCAGAGGTTCACCCTCCTCCTCGTAATGTACCTTCCTCCCCTGTTCCCTCCCAAGTTTCTTCCTCTTCTGCCACCTCCCAGGTTCCTGTCTCTTCTGTCCCCTGCCACGCTTCTCCAGTTCCCTCCACCCTTTCGCCCCCCCCTACCTTGGTACAGTCCAATACAGTTCCAATCTTTACTCATCCTCCCCCTACCATTCCCAATATTGTCTCCCATACGACATCTCTGAATTCTGAAACACTTGAAGCAATCTCTGAATATATTGCAGAGACCAAACCATCAATGGACACTGATCCACCTTCCGCTCTTTCTCTCTCCTCTGCTCCATCTGCGCAACTCCTTTCTTCACAGCGCACCGTTCCTTCGCTGCTTGAACATTTTCCACTGCCTCCGCATGTGGACTTTTCTAACCCTCCTAGTCCGTAGGAACCCTTACCTGCGGATTTCAAGTATCTTTATCATTGCCATTCATGGCCTTTTTACAGTGGAATATACGTGGCCTCAGGGGTAATCGGGGTGAGCTTCAGATGTTACTCTCCCAGTTTGCCCCTGTTGGTGTTTGCTTACAGGAACCAAAATTACACTCTGCTGTTATTTCTCACATCTCAGGCTATAATTTATTGTATTCTTCAGATCCTTTTCCTGATGGGACCTTTAATGAAAGTGCCCTTCTTCTCCGCACTGATATTCCGTACCATCAGCTATTTGTTCATACTTCGCTGCATTACACAGCAGCCCGTATCCACTTACATAGGTGGTATACGCTCTGTTCTTTATATCTCTCTCCTTCTCGGGCATTATCTATTCCGGATTTTGCCTTCCTTGTTTCGTCATTACCGCCACCAATTCTGTTACTTGGTGATTTTAATGCCCACCATTTCCTCTGGGGAGGGTCTCACTGTGATTCCCGTGGAATTCAGTTAGAGGCTTTTCTTGCCACCCACCCCCTCCATGTTTTAAATACAGGTACTCACACCCATTTTGATCCTCGGACTCATACTCTCTCTTGCATCGATCTCTCAGTTTGCTCTTCCTCCGCCGCATTAGACTTTACTTGGTCTGTTCTCCCGGACTTACATGACAGTGATCATTTCCCAATCATTCTTACTTCCCCTTCATATTCGCCACCTCTTCGCACCCCACGCTGGCAATTTAATCGGGCAAATTGGAACCTTTACTCACACCTGACTGTTTTTAAAGAGGTTCCTTCTTCGTCCTCCATCGATGAGCTTTTACACCTATTCTCATCCTCCGTTTTCACCGCAGCTTCTCATTCTATACCCCAAACTTCGAGCAGGCATTCTCAGAAATGCGTGCCTTGGTGGTCTCCTGCTTGTGCTCGTGCAGTACGTTTGAAACGCGCTGCATGGGGCAGGTACCGGTACAATAGAACCACAGAGCGACTCCTTGATTTTAAACAGAAGCGTGCGATCGCTCGCCGTGTCATCCGTGACGCTAAACGCACTTGCTGGCGAGATTATGTCTCCACCATCACCTCTGCTTCCTCTATGAGTGCAGTCTGGAAAAAAGTACGAAAACTGAGTGGTAAATATTCTCCTGACCCGGCTCCTGTTCTGCGGGTTGCCGGTGTTGATATAGCAAACCCACTAGATGTTGCCAATGAAATTGGCAATCATCTGGTCCGTATTTCTCAGGGACTCCATCTATGCCCCTCATTTCTTTCCTCAAAGTCTGCCAGAGAGTTAGCACCCTTGGACTTTTCTTCTCTCAGAGAAGAACAGTATAATGTGCCTTTTACACTTCAAGAACTGGAGGCAACACTCTCAGCTTGTCGATCATCGGCAGCTGGGCCCGACGACATTCATATTCGTATGCTACAACATTTACATCAGTCAGCCCTTGCAGTCCTATTACGCCTTTACAATCTTATTTGGTCACAAGGAGTTCTTCCACAGCTGTGGAAATCCGCCATTGTTCTCCCTTTCCGCAAACCAGGCACTACGGGACATGAAACCTCCCACTATCGTCCCATTGCTCTTACCAGTGCAGTTTGCAAAGTAATGGAACGTCTAGTAAATAGACGTTTAGTGTGGTATTTAGAGACACACAACAGTCTCTCCACTCGTCAATATGGCTTTCGTAAGGGACGTTCTACCATAAACCCCTTACTGCGCTTGGATACGTATGTTCGTAATGCCTTTGCGAATAACCACTCAGTTATTGCCATATTTTTTGATCTTGAGAAGGCATATGACACAACTTGGAGGTATAATATTTTAGCCCAAGCCCACTCCTTAGGCCTTCGAGGCAATCTACCATCCTTCCTTAAGAACTTTTTAACTGACAGGCATTTCCGTGTTCGGGTTAATAATGTGCTCTCCCCGGACTTTATCCAAGCTGAAGGTGTCCCCCAGGGATGTGTTCTGAGCACAACACTTTTTCTCCTTGCTATTAATGATTTGGCCTCTAGTCTTCCATCAAATATTTGGTCATCACTCTATGTTGATGACTTCGCTATTGCCTGTGCAGGCGCTGACTGTCACCTCCTTACAGTTTCTCTCCAGCATGCAGTCGACCGTGTTTCCAATTGGGCCACCACACATGGGTTTAAATTTTCCAGCACTAAAACCCACCAAATCACTTTCACTAGACGCTCTGTCATCTCTGATCATCCTTTGTACCTCTATGGCTCACGTATCCCTGAACGTGATACAGTCAAGTTTCTGGGCCTCCTCTTTGATCGTAGGTTATCCTGGAAACCTCACATTACCTCTCTGAAGGCAACTTGTCACAGCCGGCTGAACCTTCTTAAAACCCTTGCTCATCTTTCGTGGGGAGCTGATCGTCGAACCCTTCTTCACCTACATTCCACCCTTATTTTATCGAAACTTGATTATGGTGACCAGATCTATTCAGCGGCATCTCCTACTACTCTCTCTAGCCTTAACCCCATTCATCACCAAGGATTACGTTTATGCCTTGGTGCTTTTCGCTCTTCCCCTGTCGAAAGCCTCTATGCAGAAGCGAACGTTCCATCCTTATCCGATCGCCGTGATGCCCATTGCCTGCGCTACTATGTACGCTCTCATGATCTCCGCAATCCTTCCATTTATAGAATGGTCACTGATATTAGTAGACATTCTTTATTTGTTCGCCGCCCCTGCTTACTCCGTCCCTTCTCTCTTCGCCTTCATTCGCTCTTGTCTTCTCTTCAACTACCACCTTTCTATGTACATGTAGCATCTCACTTTTCCCTACCCCCCTGGGAGGTCCCAGCTGTTCGAGTCTGTTCTTTCTCCCTCCCTTGCTCGAAAGCCCAACTGTCTACGGTCGCTTCCCGCTCTCTTTTTCTTGACCACTTTCACTCTCATTCTCATGCCATTGCTGTGTACACAGATGGCTCTAAGTCTTCTGACGGCGTAGGATTCGCAGCAGTGTTTCCGGACAGCGTCGTACAAGGGCATTTACTATCTTCAGCTAGTATTTTTACTGCTGAATTATATGCCATCCTTACAGCACTTATCCGTATTGCATCTATGCCTGTGTCATCATTTGTGGTTGTCTCAGACTCCCTTAGTGCTTTACAGGCTATACAAAAATTTGATACACCTCACCCCTTAGTCCTCCGTATCCAACTTTGGCTACGCCGCATCTTTACTAAGCATAAAGATATTGTTTTTTGTTGGGTCCCTGGTCATGTTGACGTACAGGGCAATGAACAGGCAGACACTGCTGCGCGGTCAGCAGTACATGACCTACCAGTTTCTTACAGAGGTATTCCATGTACGGACTATTTTGCTGTAATATCTTCCCACCTTCACACCCGTTGGCAACAACGTTGGTCTACTATGCTCGGCAACAAACTTCAGTCTATTAAACCGAGTATAGGTTACTGGCCGTCTTCTTATCACCAGTGTCGAGGTTGGGAGACTACTCTCTCCCGTCTTCGCATTGGCCATACTCGTCTTACTCAGGGATATCTCATGGAGAGGCGTCTTGCTCCTCTCTGTGAGAATTGCCAAGCTCCATTATCAGTCAGCCACATTCTGTTGGACTGCCCACTTTATCAACGAGCACGCAGAATTTACCTCTGTCGTCGTCTTCGCCCCGCTGCTCTCTCTTTACCTTCCCTTCTCGCTGATGGACCCACCTTTCATCCGGACTCTCTTATTGACTTTTTGACAACGACTGACTTACTTCACAAATTCTGATACTTTCAGCCCTTTCTACTTGTATCTCTTGCTACCCTCTACCCACGTACTATCCCCTGCCCCGCTGTTTTCTGTAACCTGCTGATCATCCCCCCTCCCTCCTGCCATCCAATTCCCTTGCTTCCTTCCCTACCCTGCAGCGCTGTATAGCCCTTGTGGCTTAGCGCTTCTTTTTGATTATAATAATAATAATAACATCCTATGGAGAGGGAGCATGGACACGGGGGTCGTCCCACAGTTACTAAAAACAACAGACATATCCCCACTCCACAATGGGGCAGTAAAGCAATAGCAAAGAGCTACAGACCGATAGCACTAACATCTCATATCATAAAAATCTTTGAAAGGGTCCTAAGAAGCAAGATCGCCACCCATCTAGATACCCATCAATTTATTTATTTATTTAATAATTTGAACATACATACAGAGGTACAAAAAAATACAGGTAAGAGCAGCATGCCAAAGCCACTTGTATGCATAGCATTACGGGCAGGCTTAAAATTAACTTAAGATTAACTAAGCAATGATGTAATCAGTGATGAAACATTATTGTAAACAGATAACTATAAAGCACAAATGAGTATTACAAAGACAGGTCATATGGTTGCTTGCATTGCTGTACATTAAGTAAAATGGAGTATTCTGTTAAGTAGTGTATTTAAAAAATAACAAAGTGAGATTGGGTCCTAGGTTTAACATTTATGTGATATAATTGTGAGAAACATTTAAGATATACAATTTATAAGGTTCAGTTATTCAGTATTTATTTGGTTTTGGGTGAGTAAGTGATCTTTGAGAAGAGACTTGAATTTATAAACAGGTAGTGTTTCTTTTATATTTACAGGTAATGAATTCCAGATTTTAGGGCCTTTTATGTGCATTGAGTTTTTGCATAGTGTGAGATGGATACGAGGAACATCAAAGAGTGATCTGTGCCTTGTGTTATGGTCATGTGTTCTGTTGAGGTTGGCAAGGAGATGTTTGAGGGGAGGGTTAATATCAGAGTTAAGTGTTCTATGTATGTAATAGGTGCAGTAATAAGTATGGATGTTTTGTATGGTGAGTAGGTTTAGTGTTTTGAATATTGGTGGAGTGTACTGCCTGTAGTGGGAATTTATCATTCTGACTGCAACCTTTTGTTGGGTAATTAATGGTCTGAGATGGTTAATTGTTGTTGAGCCCCATGCACAAATTCCATAGGTGAGATTGGGATAAATAACAGAGTGATATAGGGCCAGGAGGACTGACTGTGGAACATAGTACCGTATCTTCGATAGTATGCCTACGGTCTTGGAAATTTTCTTAGAAATTTGTGGTATATGTGTATGAAATTTGAGTCTATTGTCAAGGTGGATTCCTAAGAATTTTCCCTCTGTTAGCTTTGTGATAGGTGATCCTTTTATCATTATGTTAAGAGGGACATCTGTAGCTCTGTTACCAAACTGAGTGAAGTAGGTTTTGTCAATGTTTAGTGTAAGTTTGTTAGTCCTCATCCAGGTAGATATTTTCTGTAATTCGGTATTTACAGTATTGGCTAGCATGACTGGGCTCGGGTAAGAGAAGACGTATGTAGTGTCATCTGCAAATAGTGTGGGTTTGAGTAATTGCGAAGCATTTGGTAGGTCATTTATGTATAGGAGAAAGAGAAGAGGGCCAAGGACACTTCCCTGAGGTACACCAACTGTAATTGGTTGTGCGGAAGAGTTTGCCCCATTTGTGTACACATATTGGCTTCTGTTGCTGAGGTATGACTTGAGGTAGTTGAGGGGGTGTCCTCTTATACCATAGTGTGACAATTTTATGTGGAGCAAGTCATGGTCAACTGTATCAAAAGCTTTACGTAAGTCAATGAAGATCCCCAGTGGGACTTCTTTTTTCTCTATTGCAGTGTATATATGTTCTAGCATGTGTATAATAGCATCATTAGTATTTTTATTAGGCCTGAATCCAAATTGGCAGGGGTTGAGTATGTTTTGGGAGATGAGGTAGGAGTAGATTTGTTTATGAATTAATTTTTCGAAGATTTTTGAGAGAGGGTGTAAGTTGGATATTGCCCTATAGTTATTCAACTCTGTTTGGTCTCCTCTTTTATGGATCGGGGTGACCCTTGCTATTTTGAGAACTGTAGGGAAGGTAGAGGATTCAATGGATTTGTTAAAGAGTGTTGCAATGATTGGTGATAGCACTTGTGACAGTTTTTTGTATATAAAGGGTGATAAGGTATTTAAATCTCCTGCCTTGTTTTTTAGTGTGTTGATAACAAGGGAGACTTCGTATGGGTAAGTCGGAGCTAGGAACAGTGTGTTCAGGTAGTTGCCAGTGAGGTAGTCATTTGGTGGGGTATCTGAGCTTGGGATTTTATTGGCAAGGTTTTCTCCTATAGTGGAAAAGAAATCATTGAGTCTGTTTGCTGTTTCTGTTGGTGGGAGTTGGGGTTCATCTGATTTTGCTAATTTAATTTCGCTATTTCGTGATATCTTTTTTGTTTCTAGAATTTCTGATAGGGTTTTCCAGGTCTTTTTTATATCACCTCGTAAGTTGGATAATCTATTCTCATAATACAATTTTTTTGCCCTTCTTATCAGGCTGGTTAGGATTGACGAGTAACGTTTTGTTTGGTCTCTGGTTATGTGACCCATTCTGTACTGTTTTTCATATAAGTGTTTTGTATTTATGGATTTGAGAATGCTGGGTGTTAGCCAGGAACTGTTCAGTCTCTTAGCTGTCATCTGTTTAGTTTTTTTAGGGCAGTGCTTGTTATAGAGGTATTGGGTCTTTTTTAGAAAATTATTAATACATTCATCAATATCTGTATAGATTTCTAGCTCAGTGTGCCAGTCAATGTTTGTTACTGCTGTTGTGAAGTTATTAATAGCTGCCTCATTGTGAAGTCTGAAGGTGACTTTAGTAGTGTCTTGGGGTAATTTACCAAGAGTTGTTATGAGGAAAGTAGGGTAGTGGTCTGTGGTATTATCTGTGATTATGCCTGATTTTAAAGGGGATATGGTGTTGGTCCAGATGTGGTCAAGTAGGGAAACACTAGTCTCTGTAACTCTTGTAGGTTTTGTTACTGTTGGTAGCAACATGCAGTTACTCATTGTGTTTGTGAATTCAGTAACGTGTGGGTCCTGGTCTTGCAGGAGATTTATATTGAAGTCACCTGAGAGTAGCAAGTTATCTTTGTTCATGCATACATCAGTTATACTTCCTAGGTTTTGACTAAATCGGCTAATGTTTGACTGTGGTACTCTGTAGATGTTTATCAATGTGAGAGGTTTTTGTAGGTATCTGGATTTGAATTTAGCTATTATATATTCCCCATGTTCATCCCTTTTGCAAGTATTAGTGATACGTTCTAGTTGCTCTGAGTAGTATATATAGCTGTGCCACCCCCTTGTTGGTCTGGCCTACAGTTGTGTATGGCTGTGTAACCAGGAATGGCATAGACATCAGTAGTATCAGGCTTTAGCCAGGTTTCAGTTAGTGTAATGATGGATATATTGGCATGCAAGGAATTTAGTAATCTATGAGGTCATCGTAATGTTTACTTAAAGATCTGATATTGTAGTTAAAGACAGTTATGTTGTTGTTGACTCTAAGAAGTGCCTTTGATTGTTCTGCTGTGTAGTAATTACAGTAACTGTTTGATTCATTTAAGTCATTAAATAAGAGGTTGGTATCAGGATCAATGCTTGTAATCATAAGATTTGTAGTGAATCTATAGTTAGAATTAAGTATAAAACAAAGTAAATATTCTAAAACTATAAAATAGCACCTGAATTATTTAACAAATGTAAAAAAATGAGCTAAGGTAGTTTTTTAAAGCTAAAATAAAGGAGACAATATAAAAGGGACTAAAATAATTTGTGGTGAACAAATAAAGTGATGATCAAATAATGGAGCTTGGGAATATGATAGTAGGTAGTACTTTAAAGGTAATTTTTTAAAGTTAGAATTAGGGAAAACAATATAAAAGGGACTAATATAAGTAGTGGTGAACAATAAAGTGGTAATCAAATAAATGAGCTTTGGAATATAATGGCAAAATAGTGAACTTATTACACTTTAGCACCTGAGAATAGCACCTTGATTATTTTAACAATTGTGAATATATGAACTAAGGTTATTATATAAAGCTAAAATAAAGGAGAAAATATATAAGGGACTAAATTAAGTAATGGTAAACAAAGTTAAATGGACAGATAGTCACTATGAAATATTAATAAGTTGAGCAGTTTATTGCACAATAAAAAGTAAAAAAATGAGGTAGTTGGTACTAGCTAGCAAAAGATAGTTTTGGTACTTGCAAAAAAGTAATTGGAATATACACTAATTGCACACACAATAAAAGGTGACTAAAACAAGTAGTGGTAAACAAAATTAAATGGACAGGTAAGAATGATGAATAATATTAATTTGGAGTAAGATTTGACTTGTAACATAAAATTATGAGCAATCAATAGCAGTAAGAAAGAAGTATAAAGTATTGGAGGTAGTTGGCATTAGCTAGTGATGAAAAATAAAAAAATAATAATGCACAATATAATAGTAATGTACACTATATGCACCACACGTATATGTGTATTAAGGGCACTTATCTAATCTGTTACAGAAATGTCGGCTTTTCTAAGGAAGGTAGAGAAATCATGTTCATTTGAGATGGTATATTGTTGTCCTGTTTGTTTTCCTTACTAGTATTTTCCCATCTCGCGTGAAACACTGATGTATTTTGTTTTCCTGTTTAAGTTTTCTCAACCTGAACAGAAGGTTTTGACGTTTTCTTGTTAGACACTCATTTATGTACACTCCATTTTTCATTGTATTATTATTATTATTATAATCAAGGGGGAAGCGCTCATTGTAATTGCTGATTTAATTAGGTCCTTTCTTTTATCATATGAATGAAGTCGGATCATTATACTGTGTTTACTTCCTGGTTTTCCTTGCAAACATGTTTCTTTTATTTCATTGTTTTGCACGATGACTTGTACGTGGTCTTGTATTATCCTGATAGGAGTTTCTTTGCACTGTGCTTGGGTTATGTCACTAGGAATGTGTGGACTGTTTATTATAACTGCATCAGACAACTTGCCTTGTTCAGTTTTGTTGTCTTGGAAATCAAGGTATTCATTTAGTCGAGTGTGCATGTTCTGATTCCAGTCCTTGATTGCTTCTTCAACCTTCATATTTATTGTTGTTATTTGTTCAGTGTGACTGGCTATAGCTGCTTTCAGAGTATTTTCTGTGTCAACACTTCCCGATGTAATCTTCTCTTCAAGGTTTTGGATCTTGTTCTCGAGGTTGGTTATCTTGGATTCTCGTCGCGCAGGTGTTGCTTTGCAAGTTGCTCATGCAACTTCCTAGCCTTTTCACATATGATCGCTTGAGAGATGCTATCTCCTGCTTTCTGTTTTTCGTTTATCCACACCAATAACAGTCTTTCAACATCTTCTATCACTTGCGATCTCTGTTTCGAAAACAAAGTTGCACCTTCGGCAAGAACAGCTTCCTTGATTGCCGTTTTCTTGGGCACAATAGTAGCGATGGTTGATTGGGGTTTTGTGTACAACCTGGCCAGTTCAGAGACATGCACTCCACTTTCATACTTAGCAATGATCTCTTTCTTCATATCCATAGTAATTCTCACCCTTTTTCCTGTAGGGTTGGCACTAGAAGCTTTCTTGGGGCCCATAGTGACTTATTTTGCAGGTGCAATCACTAAAAAGGCTGTGATAATATGAAATGTTCTGATTGTATGCTTGGAAGTGACCGCGGTGGCTGGCTTGTAAACACTGGCAGCCACAGAACAAGTGAGGCGGGCTCAGGCCTCACGTGGATGCGTCTCGAACGAATTGCGTTGAGCGAGTTTTTTCGCGCTAGCCGAGGCAAAATTTTTGCGTTAAAATGTATCGCTAGGTGGATTTAACGTTATGCAATGCATTCTTTAGGCGAGGGTCCACCTGTACTATCTTTAATTAATGCTCTGACAGTTTCTGCGGTGTAATTCCTGTTATACGTCACACCGAGATATTTGGCTACTCACCAACACATCTGAAGTTTTAACGTACTCAACTCCGACAAAGTCAGAGTATCAATTAACTGTTTCACTTTGACATACATCACGAAAATAAATGCACTACGAGAGAGTGATTATAGGAAACTATAATCCTAATAGGAATTTTAGTGTTGGTTGTCTTAGAACTAGAGCTCATAAACAGTATTTCCATCTCCTTGGATCAAGAGACTCAGTCAAGTACAGTGGAACCTTGAAAATCAAACATACCAAATATTGAACGTTTCGAAAATAAGACCATTTTTTCGGACAAACCGTGTATACCAAAAATCGAACGCGTTTCAAATTTCGGACCGCCGGGTACGGGACCTGTCTACTGGCCTGCTCTGTCCGCGTCCCCGCGCAGGCGCCGTGAGCAGTCTAGCTTTGTTTATGCTTGAGTGAACACTAACCTGCGCTCTGATTCACACATTTTACGATTATGTCGTTGGTGGATTATTTCGTTGTTGTGGGACTGTGAAATAAGCTGCCATGGGCCCAAAGAAACTTGCTAGCGGTACCCCTGTGGTAAAGAAAGTGAGAAACACCATAGATGTGAAGAAGGAAATAGTACAGAAGAATGAGAGTGGTGTGAGACTTGTTGAGCTTGCCAGGATGTACAGAGGACTGTGGACAGTTATTTTGTGAGACAGAAACAGACGACTGTGGAGTCATTTTGTGAGACAGATGATTGTGGACAGTTATTTTGTGAGACAGACTATTGTGGACAGTTATTTTGTGAGACAGAAACAGACGACTGTGGAGTCATTTTGTGAGACAGATGATTGTGGACAGTTATTTTGTGAGACAGACTATTGTGGACAGTTATTTTGTGAGACAGAAACAGACGACTGTGGAGTTATTTTGTGAGACAGACGATTGTGGACAGTTATTTTGTGAGACAGAAACAGACAACTGTGGACAGTTATTTTGTGAGACAGAAACAGACTGTGGAGTTATTTTGTGAGACAGACGATTGTGGACAGTTATTTTGTGAGACAGAAACAGACGACTGTGGACAGTTATTTTGTGAGACAGAAACAGACGACTGTGGACAGTTATTTTGTGAGACAGAAACAGATGACTGTGGATAGTTTTGTGAGACAGAAACAGAGGACTGTAGACAGTTATTTTGTGAGACTGGGGTCCAATGACTCCAGATGCCATCACTAATCTTCAATAAAGGTAAGTAAAAATGTTATTTTATATTACTATACATAATTGAAGACTCTAGCATTTGTTGTGTGTATGTAAAACTGTAATTAATCTCTATAAAATGTATTATTTTTGAGAATATTTTTGGGTTTCTGGAACGGATTAATTGTATTTCCATTATTTCTTATGGGAAATATTGCTTCTAATTTCAGACTTTTCGAATTTAGAACTAGCTCCTGGAACGGATTAAGTTCGATTTTTGAGGTTCCATTGTACATACATCCACCTATTATGTTGTACAAGACTAAACTCAAAGTCTTCAGATTAGGAAAGTACTCAGTGTTTGACCATAGAGTTACTAGTGTGTCAAACTGGACAATTTCTCCACCTTGGATCAAAAGCCTCCTGGACAGGCCCCCATTTGCTACAAAAAATGCGATTTCTAATAAGCATAGAGATCTCCAGTGAATACTAGAAAGGACAGTCCTTCTAGCATCCAGCCTGTTACTGGGTTTTTGTAACAAGTAGTCAGTATCCTGGTCCAATTATCCATTAGAATTTAGTAAGATTCAATAGTGCTTCAGGATTACAACTGGTAGGCTACTAACTAAAGAAATTAAAATTTAATAAGTTTATTAATAACAATAAAGTTGTCTAGGCATATAATGTCAAAGTAAATTATAGTAATCAATTGAATATAATACAGTGGACCCCTGGTTCCCGATGTTATCGGTATCCGATAAATCCGGTAGCCGATGCATTTGATCGAAAAATTTGCCTCGCTTCCCGATACAAAACCCGGTATGCGATACGATTTGTACGAGACGTGTCCAATGTTTACAAGCCAGCCAGTGTGTGCGCATCTAAGGATACATTCGGTACATTCTATATTATCCATATTATCACTGTTTTTGGTGCTTGTTTCTGCAAAATAAGTCACCATGGGCCCCAAGAAAGCTTCTAGTGCCAACCCATCGAGACCAAGGGTGCTAATGACTATTGAAATTAAGGAAATGTGTGCAAAGCGGCTTGAAGTGCAAACCTTTTTTGATGAAAATCACCCTGACACAGCTACTGCAAGCTGTGTTGGCAACTTGTACAATGACACTGTTGTGAACCACTTTAGGAATGTCATAAAGGAACGAGAGGTACAGGTCTCTATGGACAGATACGTTGTGCGACACAAGTCCAGTGACTCTCAACCTGGTCCTAGTGGCATTAAAAGAAGGGAAGTAACTCTGGAAAAGGACTTGCTACCTCAAGTCCTAATGGAGGGGGATTCCCCTTCTAAATGCTAACACCATCCGCACTCTCCCCTCCTCCCATCCCATCAATCATCACCAGATCTTCATTAAAGGTAAGTGTCAATTATTCTTTTGTTACATATTATTCTATTGTTATTGTTGTTATTGTAATTATTCTATTGCATTAAACTTAATATTTCATGTGGTAAAAGTTTTTTTTTCATACTTTTGGGTGTCTTGCACGGATTAATTTGATTTCCATTATTTCTTATGGAGAAAATTGATTTGCTTTCCGATAATTTTGGTTTACAATGAGCTCTCAGGAACGGATTAATATCGTGAACCGGGGGTCCACTGTATAGGATACAAGTTCCTACACTTCTCTCGTGTACAGTAGTATTGTGCTGAAGGCACATATCACATCTTTATGGCTTTTAACCCTTTGACTGTTTTGGTCGTATATATACGTCTTACGAGCCAGTGTTTCAGACGTATATATACTCAATAATTCTAGTGGCTTCAAATCAAGCGGAAGAAAGCTGGTAGGCCCACATGTGAGAGAATGGGTCTGTGTGGTCAGTGTGCACCACATAAAAAAAATCCTGCAGCAAACAGTGCGTAATGAGAAAAAAAAACTCTGATCGTTTTTTTGGATTAAAACACCGACTCTGAGGTGTATTTTCGTATAGTATTTATCGATGTACACTGTATTTGCATTTTCATGATCTTAGGTGATAAAATGGAAAACATATTACAGAAATAGAGATGATTTTCATTACTTTGATGATGAAAACGACCTTGAAACTGAGCTCAAAGTAGCGGAAATATTCGATTTTTACCAATGTTCAGGAGTAAACAAATCACAACACACGTCCAATACACGTCAACTGGGGAGTCTAATATTCTTTCACCAGTGCACTGATATTATTTATACCATTTTTACAATAATGCAGTAGTCTGCATAACAGTAAATTTTGTATTTTTTTGTATGAATAAAAAATCAAAATAGAAAGCAATAATAATATAAGAGGGGCCTAGAGATGACTAATGAACAGAGGATATGTTATTTTAGTGCCAAGAATGTCTACCTTGTTTATTCTGGACCCTATTTTGAAATTGGCATCTTTTTTAGTTTGCATGAAATTGGCCAAATTGCCAATTTCTGACCACAATATTGGGTAGTCCAAATTGGTAAATGGGAGGTTTCTTGTACTCAGCTGATAGATAAAATTGAGTTCTAAAGAAATAGCTATGAGTTTCGTCAACTGGAACAAAGGAATTGGCTGAAAATAGGGCTCAAAGTCGGCAAAATCGGCGATACACGTGTCACCGAGACCGCTAACTTCACGGGAGCGTAATTCCATGAGTTTTCTACCAAATTTCGAACTTTTGGTGTCATTGCCATTGGGAAAAGATTCTCTATTATTTCATAAGAAAAAATAATTCTTTTTTTTTTTTTTTTTCAAAAATTTAGCGACATAGAATGACAGTTTCAGAAAGGGGCCTGAAACAGTCAAAGGGTTAAGTACCGTCTGGTACATTGTTAGCATTTAATAACATAATACATATATATGCAAGTAAGTTTGAGTGTAAGTGCTCTAAGTAGTTCGCTATGTCTCAAGACTCGACTAGACTTAACCAGTGACTGACTAAAAGTCCTCACATAGACTAACTTCTTGACCAACCTGGCAATTAGAACAGCTTGCTTGAACAATAAAGTGACTGATAAGCTGAACAGCAATATAACAAGCAACAGCAACACAGAATCAGGAACAAGGAGATAATATAACGACACTCGGTAGGGACCATCTGCAGATCCTCCACAAAAGTCACGAAACTCCCATACTACTGAATCTAAGTTCAGCATTAGAAAATCCCCGACTGTGACAGTACACAGATACCAGTACAAATTAGGCCAAAAGCTACAGCTCAGGACCTGAGTTTCTCAGAGTGTCTATGCGACACAACCTCAGTACAACGTCGAGAATCACTAAGTCTAGGCTATGTTCTGTGAATGGAGTTACACAGAACCAACAACAAGAAAGCGACAGAGACGTTCTTCCAACAAGGGCCCACAGTGGAGAGCTGGAGAGGGACCTCTTGTTAGAAGTAACGTCAAACAGACAAGAGGGAGCGCAGACCAGGCAGACTCTCCTCCAGGTGAGGTGTGATCACCCCACCCAGATCACGTGACTCCGTGGACTGCTGCTGCCCAGCAACTCAGCTGGCAGCGAAACAAGTGAAGTGAAAACTACAGTAGCTAGACAACGCTGTCAGCTACTTAATACTCTCGAACTATGAGCACTGAATAATATATAAATGTTACAAGCTACCTAATAACATAACTAAGTCAAATAATAATATAAAGCAATATATTTACAATTTAGCTAATATCACAATTATAAGCAATATAAAATTACATGAACAGGTAATATACATTATATACATTGTGACCCATTCAGGGGTCGCAATTCTTTAGAGTGCAGGTACTGAGTTAAGATATTCTATCATTGCAACATTATAATTTTTTCCAGCCAAAGTTTATTCCGGAATTCATCAAGAAGCAAAAAGAGGGCAACTACGACTTGGTTTCTGGAACTAGATACATTGGAAGTGGAGGTGTGTATGGATGGGATCTGAAACGTAAAGTGATTAGCCGAACTGCCAACTACATCACTCAGATTCTTCTCAGACCTAGAGCTTCAGACCTCACCGGCTCCTTCAGGTAATTATTAGGACATGGGTCTATCTGTGTCTTATAACTAATCTGTACATCTTACTCTGTAAAAATTTTAGTTTATATTAATGACTGATGATTGTTGAAGGCAAACAGTTTGGCCATAATTCTTGGTTTGTTCTCATTGAGTCTTAATCTGAGAACTTGCCAGGGCATCTATAATTAATCATCCCATTAAGTTAAGAACTTCATAAGAATATTCTATGATTGATGGATCTTTGGATTACTGACTTTATATAATGTATTCTAATAACTTTTTTTTTTTTTTTACAGCATCTCGAAAAATGTTGTAATCATTGAAGTTAGTTTGCTTTTGTGACTGGTAACAACTTAATACTCATTCTTAATATATACATGATTAAAGCTTGTGTGCTTGCCCATATGTCAGCCCATGTGTAAGGGCATCATTCGATGAGCATAGTTTATCCCCATTGTATTTTGATATACAGTGTGAATAAATCCATGTTAATTCATGGTACATTGAAAACAGTACATCCACCCCTCAGAGCCGGAATTCCCTCAAGGATATATGGTCATACATTTTTAATAGTATATCTCTCTAAATTGGAACTAGATTCCTTGGTTCTCAGTTTTGTTGATTTTGTTTTGGTAACCTTCCAAACAGAACTTTGTTTTTGCAGAACATTTTGGATGCTCTGCTGAGCAGTGTACTTTTCAATAGATCATGTCTCTCTCTACTGCAGCATTAATGTTGCTTGAAGGCACACTCAAGAGATTTTGAATATGGACGGTTGTCCTAGTTTTTCAGTCACTGGTGGGGAAACTAATAGAATATGTATTGCAGCCCAAGGATGCAATACATAGTTGCTTTTCATTGATGTAGCTCCTGCTTTTCTGTGATAACATATGTTTTCATCACTCACAACAGATTGTACCGTAAGGAGGTCTTGCAAAAGCTGGTAGAGGCCTGTGTCAGTAAGGGCTATGTCTTCCAGATGGAAATCATTGTCCGTGCTAGGCAGTTTAATTACACCATTGGAGAGGTAAATAGCCATTTTTTTCTTTGTCTCGTATAATTATATCTGATTATGAAAAAAAGGCACCCCTCTCTTCAACAGAAGAGAGGGGTGCCTTAACCCTTTGACTGTCGCAACCCCAAATCCTGGGGTGTCTCCTGGTGTTGCAAAATATTTGAAAAAAAAAAAAAAAATTATTTTTTCTTATGAAATGATAGAGAATCTTTTCCCGATGGTAATGACACCAAATGTATGAAATTTGATGGAAAATGTACGGAATCATGCTCTCGTGAAGTTAGCGACCTCGGCGATATTTATGAATTGGCAATTTCGCCCAATTTGAGCCCTATTTTCGGCTAATTCCATCGTTCCCATTGACCAAACTCACAACTATTTCTTTAGAACTCCATTTGTTCTATCGATTGAGTACAAGAAACTGCCCATTTACTGATTTCAACTGCCCAATAAAGTGGTCAGAAATTGGCAATTTGGCCAATTTCACGGAAATTAAAAAATATGCCAATTTCAAAATAGGGTCCAGAATGAACAATGCAGACATTCCTGGCTCTAGAATAACATTTTCTTTGTTCATCAGTCACGTCTCCAGGCCCCTCTGATATTACTCTTTCTTTCTATATTGAATTTTTATTCAAACAAAAAATAGGAGATTTACTGTTATGCAGACTACTGAAATATTGTAATAATTGTATAAATAATGTCAACCCATTCATGACTGCATATTAGAATGGCTAGCTGGACATTTATTGGAAAACGACATCATTTGTTTACGTTTGAACATTGGCAAAAATCAAACATTTCCCCTACTTTGAACTCCATTTCAAGGTTCTTTTCATAGTAAAACCAATCAAAATCACCTCCATTTCTATATTTTTTCCATTCTATCAAATGTGACTACAAAAATGAGAATATAACCATAAAAACTATACTAAAATACACTTCAAAGTTGGCGTTTTAATCCAAAAACATAGTTGGAGTTTTTTTTTCTCATTATGCACTGTGTGCTGCAGGATTTTTTTTTATACTGTGCACACTGACCACACAGAGCCATTCTCTCACATGTGGGCCTACCAGCTTTCTCCTGTTTGATTTGAAGCCGCTAGAATTTTTGAGTATATTTATGTCAAACACATATACGACCGAAACAGTCAGAGGGTTAATTCTGGTGAAAATTCCTGATCCAAGAAATTTATGCTGCCCTTCCCTTTCTGGAATTAAATCTGTTTACCTCCCATTCCCTAATCCCCTAGAAGTAAATTTAACACTTCGCAGTGATTATGAATAAAAAAATATTTCTGCATGTATCTGGACTTGTATCCTTTGTATAATCAAGTCTTGCTTAAGATCAACTCCTTGCAGATATAGGAGATTGGATGGGGCTCTGGGAGTAATAAGACTCTCAAAACTCATCAAAGATATGGTCTGTATAGGAAGTGTGGTATGAATATTATTTTCCCTAGTTTGACTTAGAAATGGAGATTTTTGTGTTGTGTTTTCTTAATTTTTTTTTTTATCCATTGTAGATAAATTGCGTAAATTCTGAATTTTAGACCTATGATAGGGAAAATTTAAAACATTTGTGACAAATTCCAAAGAAATCCAAAGAAAATTTGGTACAAGCATGTACCAAATTTTGGAAAAAAAAAAAAAAAAAAAAAAAAAAAAAAAAAAAAAAATTCCTTTCCCGTCACGAGTTTCCTTTCATATTCTAAATTGTGTAATTCTTTTCATATATCTACCGTTTTATGTATCATTTTTGTAGCTTTTCATATTGATTAATGAAAACTTGCAGCATATTAACCCTTTGAGGGTTTTCGTCGTACTAGTACGTCTTACGCGTAGGGGTTTTTGACGTACTAGTACTCATAAATTCTAGCGGCCTCAAATCTAGTGGGAGAAAGCTGGTAGGCCTTCATATGAAAGAATGGGTCTATGTGGTCAGTGTGCACAGTCTAAAAAAAATCCTGCAGCACACAGTGCATAATGAGAAAAAAAAAACTTTGACCATTTTTTTTTAATAAATCAGCGACTTTGCAGTGTATTTTCGTATGGTATTTATTGTTGTATTCTAGTTTTCTTGGTCTCATTTTATAGAATGGAAGACATATTACAGAAATTGAGATGATTTTGACTGGTTTTACAAAGAAAGGTGCCTTGAAATTGAGCTCAAAGTAGCAGAAATGTTCGATTTTTACCAAACTTCAAAAGTAAACAAATCGTGCCAAGCGTGCAATACACGTCAACTGGTGAGTCTAATATTCTTTCACAAGTGCACCAATAATATTTATACCATTTTTTACACTAATGCAGTAGTCTGCATAACAGTAAATCTTATATTTTTTGTGAAAATAAAAATTCAAAGTGGAAAGCAAAAGAATATAAGAGGGGCCTTGAGACGTGACTAATGACTAGAAGAAATGTCATTTTAGTGCCAGGAATGTCTTTCTTGTTTATTCTGAACCCTATTCGGAAATTGGCATCTTATGAAATTTGTGTGAAATTGGCAAAATTGCTAAATTCTGACCACTGTACTGGATAGTTGAATTTCATAAATGAGTGGTTTCTTGCACCCATTCGATAGAAAAAATGGAGTTCTAGCGAAATATTCATGTTTTTTGTCGACTAGTACAGTGAAATTGGCCGAAAATGGGGCTCAAAGTGGGCAAAATCGCCGATGCGTAAACATCGCCGAGACCGCTAACTTTGCGAGACCATAATTCCGTAAGTTTTCTATCAAATTTCAAACTTTTGGTGTCTTTATGATCGGGAAAAGATTCTCTATCTTTTCATAAGAGAAAATAATTTTTTTTTTTTAACCCTTTGAGGGTCGACAGGCCCTCTCCGAAACTCGTTCTCAGGGTCGGCCAAATTTAAAAAAAAAAAAAAAATTATTTTCTCTTATGAAAAGACAGAGAATCTTTTCCCGATCATAACGACACCAAAAGTTTTAAATTTGATAGAAAACTTACGGAATTATGCTCTCGCAAAGTTAGCGGTGTCGGCGATGTTTACGCATGGGCGATTTTGCCCACTTTGAGCCCCATTTTCAGCCAATTTCACTGTACTAGTCGACAAAAAACATGAATATTTCGCTAGAACTCCATTTTTTCTATCGAATGGGTGCAAGAAACCACCTATTTATAAATTCAACTACCCAGTACAGTGGTCAGAATTTAGCAATTTTGCCAATTTCACACAAATTTCAAAAGGTGCCAATTTCCGAATAGGGTCCAGAATAAACAAGATAGACATTCCTGGCACTAAAATGACATGTCCTCTAGTCATTAGTCATGTCTCAAGGCCCCTCTTATATTCTTTTGCTTTCCACTTTGAATTTTTATTCTCTCAAAAAATATAAGATTTACTGTTATGCAGACTACTGCATTAGTGTAAAAAATGGTATAAATATTATTGGTGCACTTGTGAAAGAATATTAGACTCACCAGTTGACGTGTATTGCACGCTTGGCACGATTTGTTTACTTTTGAAGTTTGGTAAAAATCGAACATTTCTGCTACTTTGAGCTCAATTTCAAGGCACCTTTCATTGTAAAACCAGTCAAAATCATCTCAATTTCAGTAATATGTCTTCCATTCTATAAAATGATACAAAGAAAACTAGAATACAACAATAAATACCATACGAAAATACACTGCAAAGTCGCTGATTTATTAAAAAAAATGGTCAGTTTTTTTTTTCTCATTATGCACTGTGTGCTGCAGGATTTTTTTTAGACTGTGCACACTGACCACATAGACCCATTCTTTCATATGAAGGCCTACCAGCTTTCTCCCACTAGATTTGAGGCCGCTAGAATTTATGAGTACTAGTACGTCAAAAACCCCTACGCGTAAGACGTACTAGTACGACGAAAACCCTCAAAGGGTTAAATTTGGCCGACCCTGAGAACGAGTTTCGGAGAGGGCCTGTCGACCCTCAAAGGGTTAAATGTTAAGTAATGAATTTTTTTATATAAGTAGCAGTATTTTATTCTGATTTTTTTGTTTTTTTTTTTTTGTTTTTTTGCAATAAAATGTTAATGTAAAGTGAAATAGTATTTTATAACCTGTTGACTGATTGCAAATTGTTTATTCATATCATTTGGAAATTATTACATAAATATTCTGTCACATTTCAGGTACCAATCAGCTTTGTAGACCGTCTGTATGGTGAAAGTAAATTAGGTGGATCAGAAATTATTGGATTTGTGAAGGGTCTTCTTCATCTTTTTGTTTCAACATAAATACCATAAGTAAATATTTATAATGCCTCTATTCTTCATTCAGTTTTTACACTGTACACTTACACTACCAAAACTTCAGATGTAATGATCTGGTGCTGCAGTGGTGTGCTTATTGACGTAGCAGAATCCAAGCGAAGGAAAGATTTTTATATGTTAATGAACAGAAATTAATGTAGAATATTGAATTAAAATTAATAGAATATTAATGAAGGGCATAAATTTAGTAGATGCTATGTACCACAGCTTGACACTGTCATCTGTATAACAGACTTTTGCTGCTAACATGTAATATTTGCCTAATAAAGGAATGTCATTAATTAATTTCATTAATGTCATTAATTTAAAGGATAATCGAGTTCGGTGAAAATTGTCTTTTTTTTCCCAAGATGTTCTAAATCTTTGTGTGTTCTGTATACTATCATGATTCACATGACATAATGCATACACAGTTCCATTTTACAAAATTGCCATTTTTTAATGAAGTAAAACTAGGTTTCTGCTTTAATTAGATAATTGTACTTAGGATAAAATCAGGATAGTTTTTTTAATTATTATAAATGCTTTGTATATTTTTGAAGGTTTGGTTTGTTAGATCTAGACTATGACCAAAGTAAACCTGTTAAAGTGCCTTTATCTTTGACTTTTGTATCATTCCATTTACAATATGTATAACTCAAGTTAAAAAAATGAGTGCTGAGCTAATAATAAATCAAAAGCTCCACAGAGCTTAAGAATGAACTTGCAGATGCCATTCTGTCTGTAGTAGATGTTTCAGATTGTTTTTTTATGAACACCAGCCAGTCTTTATACAAACTCTTGGAGGTTTGGCAGGAAATGTTAATAAGATTAACTTAGTGTATCAGAGTGATGGGTTGCACTTTGTGTAAATATGGTGGATTTTATACACAAATAACCCGCACATAAAAGAGAGAAGCTTACGACGACGTTTCGGTCAGACTTGGACCATTGACAAAGTCAATGGTCCAAGTCGGACCGAAACGTCGTCGTAAGCTTCTCTCTTTTATGTGCAGGTTATTTGTGTATCGTTCCAGTCACGGTATTGTGCCTTTGTTATTTATTTGTGGATTTTATCTTTAACAGTTACATTTTGATACTTTTGATTAATACAAACGTAGTTTTGATTAAGGTTGCCATTCCAAGGTGAGAGAGAGAGATTGAGAGTGAAAGATACAGGGAGAGACTGAAATTGAGATTGAGTGAGAGTTATAGAGATATTGACATATTTTATACTTGTATATTATAATAAAAGCAGTTATTCCTACAAGAATATAAGAATGCTTCATCTTCTGTCACACTGCTGGAACTGATATCTTTAATATCTTATTAAGAGACAACAAACTAATGATTGTTTCACAAGCCAATGATGAACAAAAATATTGAATAATTGTACATTTTTTGTATAGCAGTCTTCATGGTTTCAGTGATAAAATTTAATAACTGACTGGCATTATTCAATTGTCTTGTAGTAGTTTATATATCAGCATATCATATATTTATAACCTTTTGTAAATTGTTATTTTGTATACACCTTTTGTAGATGGTAATATTTATAATAAAGCTAAATAAAAAACATATTTGCATTCAGTAATTACCCAAGTAACTTTTAACCTATTGACCATCAAGGATTTTTTTTTTTTAATATAGCAGCCTTAAGTAGAAATGCTATTTCATTCCTCTCAAGGGAGACTCCTTGATGATAATGAGGACCTCTTGATCCAAAGAATTGGGCTTCTCTTCCTTCCTCAGACTGTCTGCTATGTCCCCAGGCAGTGTGTGTATGACATCTATGGGTATAGCCCCTCTCCTAATAATACTTCCTATTTTCAAAATGGGTTCCTTGATGCTAATTAAAGGCTCTTAATCCAAGAAATTGGAGCTATGCTTCACTTGGATTAAACTTGCTTACCTCCACGTCCCTAAGTACTATATACAACTCCTGTGATTTTAGCACTTACCTGTGAATATAATGAAGCAGCTCATTACTTATTGTGCACCTTTTCTTACTCAAACTGCAATCAGTACAGTAGATTTTTTTTTTTTTTTTACACTGGCTGTCTCCTACTGAGATAGGGTGACCTGAAGAAGAAACTTTCACTATAACTTGCTTTCACTGTTTTTTACAGAGGTGTGCCAGTACTCCCTCCCAATCTGATATCCAATATTTCATTGTCTAAATCTTCTCTTACTCTCATCACCTTGCCCTTTTCTGTGTTCATTTTTAATTAACTTCTTTTCATACCCTCCCAAATTCATCCACCAAACTTTGCAACTTCTCTTCAGAATCTCCCAAAAGCAGCATCAGCAGCAAAAACAACTGTAACAACTCCTATTTTGTATCAGACTCTATATTATAATCCCACACCTCTCCAACACCCTAACATTTACTTGTTTTACAACCCCATCTATAAATATGTTAACCATAGTGACATCACACATTCCTGTCTAGGGCCTTTTACTGGAAAATAATCTACATACCCTAACTTTAGCCTCACTATAAAAACTCTTAACTGCTTTCAGTAACCTACCATCTATTCCAAACACTTGCAACATCTGCAACATTGCTACCTTATCCACCCTAACATATGTCTTTTCTAAATTCATGACTGTAACACAAACTTTCTTACCTTCATCTAAATTTTGTTTGCTAATATGCTTCAAAGTAAACACTTAGTCTACAGGTATCTAGGTACACATATATATGTAGCCATGTCAGCCGGTGTCAGCATCGCTGTGGGCTCCATCTTTTTCATGGACTGTCAGGGTTTTCTTACGTGCTGGAAGCATAAACTTGTGCCAGTGAACTTATTAAGTACATTTCTACAACAATGGAAAATCATCTGGCAAAAAACTGCAACCTTTGTGCCAATAATAAGGAAAAAAGTTGCCCAGACTCCAAGGGGAGACGTGTGCCGTTTGCAAATAAATACTGTAACATAAAATAACTTTTGTGGGAGAGAACAGAAAACCACCCTGAAAATGAAGTATAATCAGGGCTAGATTAACCATTAAGCAAAATAAGCATGTTCTTAGGGCATCAAGAAAAGGGATGCACCATGTGGTCCATGGACCACATGGTGCAAAGCTGCAGATGGTGCAGCTAAACCAGGGTCCACAAAGAGGCCCACACATTAAATGAAAAAAATACATATACGTATACAGCAGGGCCCCGCTTTACGGCGTTTCGCTTTACGGCGTTCCGCTAATACGGACATTTCAAATTATGACAAACTTGGTATACGGCTCCCCCCACCTGTCTTTCTAATACGGTCACAGCTGCCCACCGAGTTTGTTTACATTCTCCCTGAGCACATCTCCTTATTATGTCTGGAAACTTTCCAAAATTTCAAGTGTTTTAAAGTTATTGTATATTTTATATGTATTGTACTTGATAATTAAACTTGTGTACACCTGTACCTAAATAAACTTAAACACTGTGCTGGCATGTAGGTACACATTAAAATCACTAAGTCTCTCTACTCTTGATGCAATAATAATAATAATAATAATAATAACAATCTCTTGGGCGCATTAATGTCGCATATTACGTTAATATAGACATTTCCCTTAATCTATCTATGATATTTTTTTCAAAATTATATAAGAAACACATTATGTAACACACACACATGATACATGCACCCACAGTATAAAAATTTATACAAATATATATGAGATGTTTACCAAACGGTTTGTAGAAGTGTCGGAAGAATTACGTTTTCTCTAGCCCGTCACCTGTTACTAGGGATAACTGTAGAAAAATATTCCTTTCGTATGCCTTCACTTTATAGCTATAATTCTGTACTAACTTGTACACAGTGTAAGAGTATTTGTTTCGTGATTTAATTATTATAATAATAATAAAAATATTATAAGGTAAAAGTTTCACAAACTCTTACAAATGTACATGAACTAAAACTGGACACGTATTAATACCGTCTATTTCGCCTGACCGAGTGATCGTCCACAACCTGTTCAGTTTGTTTGTTTACGCTGTCTGAGCTCGGTGTATCATTAAATGTTGTATATTACGTTAATATACACATTTTCATTAATCCATCCGTGATATTTTTTTCAAAATTATATAATAAACACGATACATAACATAAATACATAACAACATATGTGTAGAGAACCTAGGATAACCCAAAAAAGTCAGAGTGACTTACTTCCATTGCCTTCACTCAGAGCATAATTTCTTCTCAAAATGATGTTACATGAGAATGGGAGTGTTCTTTTTTATTTATTCTACCATATCAATGTAGAGACAACCTGTACACAATGTAACTTGTACACAAACCAGACGTGTACAGTTTACAAAACTTACCTTCGCCTGGTTTGTTTACATAACTCTGCGCCTGTCCTCTCTCATGCACTCATTCTTTCTCTCTGGTATGGTAGCCTGGCTGACTACCATACATACCATACTTGATTTTTTACAATAAATACTACTCATCTCACCCTATATTTTAAGGTAAGTAATGAGTGAACTGTATATACATTTTATCGTTCTGGGATGCTTAAATATCATAGAATAGTATGTGTGGGAGGGTTGGCCTGGTATGGTAGCCTGGCTGACTACCATACATACCACACTTGATTTTTTACAATAAATACTACTCATCTCACCCTATATTTTAAGGTAAGTAATGAGTGAACTGTATATACATTTTATCGCTCTGGGATGCTTAAATATCATAGAATAGTATGTGTGGGTGGGGTGGCCTGGTATGGTAGCCCAGCTGACTACCATACATACCACACTTGATTTCTTACAATAAATACTACTTGTCTCACCCTAGATTAAGACTATAAATATTTTAAGGTAAGTAATGAGTGCACTATGTGTGTATTGTACTTTTTTATTGTTTTTTTGATGCCTGGTTCTATTGCTAACATAATATATGTTAGTGTAAACTTGTTATCTAGTGTTTTGTATGCATTTGTAAGTGGAAAAAAAGGGTGTTCCACTTTACGGCGGTTTCCGCTTTACGGCGGTAGCCTGGAACCTAACCCGCCGTATATATAAAGTAATAATAATAAATAGTAATTATAGAAGTTAATGATATACATGTACATTAATCTTAGGAATACAGTACAACAAAATTAGGATCTGGTAACTGCCCATGGTCCACGGAGGCTCACATGAACGTTCTTGTCTTGGTCATGTCGGCTGTCCCATTCAGTCGTCCACTTTGAGTGCAGCGGCACTCAGTAGCTCACTCAGCATTCAGTGTGCCAACAACACACGTGTTAACATTTTAACTTTGTAAGTAAGCTGATTTCTGTTTTTATACCTCTCTCTCTCTCCCCTCCTTTCAATTTTCATGACACTGACAACAAATAACATAATTGTTTCATAATTTTTGTGGATTGGTAGTGCTTATGAAATATTGTGAAACCCGTGAAAATGGCCAAACGGTGTATAGTGCTGCTTTTGACTATGCATGTATTTTCTGATTTTTATTTATCACATGGTGGTGGACTGGTGGTGGTAACTGAGTTTGTAGTGTTGGTGATGTCTCCATGTGCATCTTTTGTACATGGTGCTGTGCTGGTGGTGGTGAGGAGTCTGAGGACAGCGTGTGTTTTTTTTGGTCACGTGGTGGCGGCAGTGACTAAGTTTATTTTATCACGTGACACAAGGCAGCCTGCATCCATGCGCTACTATGTAGGTTCAAGTTCCGCTAACACTAATAATTTATACAACCCTCCCAGCAACTCCACTTCACAGTTTACAAACTCTGAGACAAAACTGTCTATATTAAAGCACGAAAGCACAAGATTCAGCTGTAAGCCGGGAATTAAATTGTTCATATGGTTCTGCCTGTGATATGTGTAACTGTGTTGATTGAAGGGCACCAAAATCTTACAAGTGCATAGGGTTTCTAAGGGTCTTAATCTGGCTCTGAGTATAGTACATAGTGCAATATTGCAAAAGATAGTGATACAGTTGTGTATAGATAAGATACCTCAATAAATGTGATGAAATAAAGAAGGAAGTTTTTTGCATAGTAGTTTGAACCGGTGATGTAAACAGTTGCCAGAAATCGCAAGATTCTGCTACACAAGTCAATACACGTTTGAGGAACTTCCTGCAGGAGGTTCAGTGGAACAGAGAAGTGGCAGGAAAGTCGGTAAATGAAATGATGGAATATGTAACAACAAAATGCAAGAAAGCAGAGGAAAGGTTTGTTCCCAAGGGCAACAGAAATAATGGGAAGACCAAAACGAGCCCCTGGCTTACCCAAAGGTGCTGTATAGTCCTTGTGGCTTAGCGCTTCTTTTTGATTATAATAATAATTACCCAAAGGTGTAAGTAGGCAAAAACTAAGTGCAATAGAGAATGGAAAAAGTACAGAAGGCAAAGAACACAGGAAAATAATGAGGTTAGTTGAAGAGCCAAGAACGAGTATGCACAGGTAAGGAGGGAGGCCCAGCGATAGTATGACTATAATATAGCATTGAAAGTCAAGTCTGACCCGAAACTGCTGTATAGCCACATCAGAAGGAAGACAACAAAGATCAGGTGATCAGGCTGAGGAAAGAAGGTGGGTAACTCACAAGAAACGATCATGAGGTATGTGAGGAGCTCAAGATGAGATTTAAGGAAGTATTTACAATAGAGACAGGAAGGGCTCTGGGAAGACAGCACAGAGGGGAACACCAACAGGGAATATACCATCAAGTGTTGGATGACATACAAACAATGGAGGAGGAGGTGCAGAAGGTGCTAAGTGACCTTGATACTTCAACATCTCCCTGTGCATCCTTAGAGAAGGAGCAGAGAAGCTGTGCATGCCACTAACCACAATCTTCAATACATCCTTGAACCTGGGCAACTACCTGAGGTATGGAAGACGGCAAATGTAGTCCCCATTTTTAAGAAAGGAGACAGAAACGAGGCACTAAACTACAGACCAGTGTCTCTGATGTGTATAGTATGCAAAGCCATGGAGAAGATTATCAGGAGGAGAGTAGTGGAGCACCTGGAATGAAACAAGATTATAAATGACAACCAGCACGGATTCATGGAAGGAAAATCCTGTGTCACAAACCTTCTGGAGTTCCATGACAAGGTAACAGAAGTAAGACACAAGAGAGAAGGGTGGGTTGATTGTATTTTCTTGGACTGCAGGAAGGCCTTCGACACAGTTCCTCAAAGGAGATTAATGCAGAAGCTGGAGCACCAAGCATGTATAACAAGAAGGGCACTGCAATGGATCAGAAAATACCTGACAGGGAGGCAACAACGAGTCATGGTATGTGATGAGGTATCACAGTGGGCGCCTGTGACAAACAGAGTCCCACAGGAGTCAGTCCTAGGACCAGTGCTATTTTTGATATATGTTAATGACATGATGGAAGGGATAGACTCTGAAGTGTCCCTGTATGCAGATGATGTGAAGTTAATGAGAAGAATTAAATCAGATGAGGATCAGGCAGGACTACAAAGAGACCTGGAGAGACTGGACACATGGTCCAGCAACTGGCTTCTCGAATTCAACCCTGCCAAATGCAGAGTCATGAAAATTGGGGAAGGGCAAAGAAGACTGCAGATGGAGTATAGGCTAGGTGGACAAAGACTGTGAGCCTCACTCAAGGAGAAAGATCTTGGGGTGACCATAACACTAAGCACGTCTCTGGAGGCACACATCAACCATATAACTGCTGCAGCATATGGGCGCCTGGGAAACCTGAGAAAAGCATTCCGATACCTTAGTAAGGAATCATTCAAGACACTGTACACTGTGTACGTCAGGCCCATACTGGAGTATGCAGCACCAGTTTGGAACCCACACTTGGTCAAGCACGTCAAGAAATTAGAGAAAGTACAAAGGTTGTCAACCAGGCTAGTTCTGGAGCTCTGGGGAATGTCCTACGAAGGAATGTTGAGGGAAATCGGACTGACGACAATGGAGGACAGGAGGGTCAGGGGAGACATGATAACGACGTACAAAATACTGCGTAGAATAGATAAGGTCGACAGAGACAGGCTGTTCCAGAGAGGGGACACAGAAACAAGGGGTCACAATTTGAAGTTGAAGATTCAGATGAGTCACAGGGAGGTTAGGAAGTATTTCTTCAGTCACAGAGTTGTCAGATAAGATAAGATAAGATAAGATAAGATTTCGTTCGGATTTTTAACCCCGGAGGGTTAGCCACCCAGGATAACCCAAGAAAGTCAGTGCGTCATCGAGGACTGTCTAACTTATTTCCATTGGGGTCCTTAATCTTGTCCCCCAGGATGCGACCCACACCAGTTGACTAACACCCAGGTACCTATTTGCTGCTAGGTGAACAGGACAACAGGTGTAAGGAAACGTGTTGAAATGTTTCCACCTGCCGGGAATCGAACCCGGGCCCTCCGTGTGTGAAGCGGGAGCTTTAGCCACCAGGCCACCGGGCCACCAAAAAGTGGAATAGCCTAGTAGTGATGTAGCGGAGGCAGGAACCATACATAGCTTTAAGAAGAGGCATGGCAAAGCTGAGGAAGCAGAGAGAGAGAGGACCTAGTAGCGATCAGTGAAGAGGCGGGGCCAGGAGCTGAGTCTTGACTCCTACAACCACAATTAGGTGAGTACACAGATAGACAGACAGATAAACAGACAGACAGACAGGTAGATAGACAGACAGACAGACATATTTGTGTGTAACAATGAAATCAAATAAAGCCAGGGTTTTCTGGAGCAGTTCACATTCATCAAATGACAATGCCTTGTGAGGAGCTATCTGACACTTGTCATAACACCATTCTTCAAGGAGTTTCATAATCCAGCGTGTCTAAAACATTGCTGAGACCTATAAATACTTTGTATATATATCTAGACATTAGTAAATGACCAAGGCAGGTGAAAATGTTCACTTGTCGGTGCGATTGTGACTATTTGAGTATTATTTCAGTACCTAATATTAGTTGTGGAAAATATTTTAATTTTCCGAAGCTATAGTGCCTAATAGGTGTTTTATGTGTAGATATGGGTCAAAAATGTATTTGAAAATAGGATAGAACCAAGAGTTCCCTTTGCGCATGCGTGGATGTGCGGGGGGAGAGGTCGACTCAGGGCATGGGAGAGGCAGCAGTGTTTTGAAAGGGTTTAGGGGGCTGTGAAAACATGGGACCAGGAAATTGGCATTCACGGCGGCCTAAGGATTAATATAGGCCTCACTTCATAATAGGAAGTGTCGTGACTGTCCCTGGTGAAGAGTGAGGGAACGTGATTGATGGCACCGCTGTAAATAAGGTGGTAAAATGAGTGAATAATGGTAGGACCGGTGGTGACTGGTGCGTCGCCATGGACTGTGTCCTGGGGAAAAATACCCGTGATTTAATCATCACTCATCGGTCTCAAATCTTAATGGAGTGGCCTCCAATGTGTATAATAATTATGAGACATTAAACCGTCTTGTAAATTGTAATGTAATCAGTGATAATAACACTAAGTTAAGGAATCGTTGAAGCGATATGAACTGCCATTCCCAGAGTGTGTGTGCACATGTTTACCTCATTGTTCCTGTCCTGAGGATAGTGAAGGCTTTATGGAGTCATGACTTCTAAACCGGGACAAACCGATGGATACCTCGTCCTGCTGGAATAAGAACCGTGTCGGTGTAGCAGGACATCGAAATGAGATTGTGGAAATTTATTTGGTCCCTAAAGTTCCACAGGACCGATCCGACATGGCCATAATGGAACGGCTGAGCTGGGTGGCCCTTAAACTCACCCAAACAAAAGGTGTTCTTCCCAATCATAAACACATTTCTCTCCCCTGGGGGGGGGGTGGCATGGATGGTAGGCACTTATTTATTTATAGATTTACCCTTCAGGGAAGGAGTAGGTAGTTTTACTGGTAGTACACTAATATTAGGATTATTGAGGCAACTGTAGATAATAATAATGTAGACCTAAGACCTTAACATAGGTAGTAATAGGCCGATAATGTAGGCAAACACTAGGATAAGTTAGCTAGGGAGAACTGGCAGCCCTAGTTTGAATGAAGAGACGAGGGTCTGGAAGAGAGACCAGCTCGTTCCACCAACTGGACAAGACGTGCCAGTGCCGTGATCAGCAAACGGCGCCCCCCATGTGTCTTCACATTTGAGACCTGGGGAAATCTGGTAGAGGCACCTCGATGTACCGTAGATGACCTCCGTCAGGCCCATACAGTAAGACAAGACCTCTACTTTATCTTGTAGATTTCTGGCCAGTGTCTGGGGAGAGTTGTGAGTGAGTTTGATCTGTGGGCCCGGTGTGCAACAGGCAGTGCATGCCCAGTAAGTACCAGTGTCTCAGGGCAGTCTGGAAGCTAGTGTCCGTGTCTGCATAGTTATACTAGGGGATACATACCCTCTTGGATATAGGAATTTCTGAGGTGCAGGCAGGACACTAATAACGATTGAATATTGCAAGAATTAAGGCTCCCGGTTGCACATGGTTTCTGAGGGAAAGTCCAGAAGGGCTAAGGCTAAGCTTAGGGAAGTTGAAGATCAGGATATATGCTGCAACACCAAGTAAGTTAGTCCTTTATACGTGCATGCAGGCGAGTTTCTTGCAACATCAATCATTTGTGAAAATCTGTCCTATAAGCCACTTGTGAGGCTGAGGTACCCACCTCATAGCTCGGTGTCAACAGAGTTTGCCAGGGTAGGCGACTCACTTGGAGGCAGTACACACAAATTTTCACAAAAGTGGTCCTTCGAAAACTGTGATGTGGAATAGCTAGGTTAAGCTATCATAGCTAGGCCACAGTTAGGAACCAGTTTAACAGAGTTAGGTTAAGTTAGCACACCTAGGCCCAGAGCTACACAGCTAGGCCAAGCTGACTATACACAGAAGTTGTTATTTGCAGTAATTTACAGGCAGGCCAGGTAGGCTAGAGAAGTTTGTGAATTTAATTATTTACAGTGATTACAAGTAATCCAGAGTAGGAGACTTGTGTGTTGATTACTTACAGTGGATTTGCAAGGTAGCCACAGTTAGGCTAGGCTTGTGCAATATTTACAACAGTTATAGTAGCTAGGACAGATTTAACCTAGTTATTATTTATAGATTAGATTTTAGATTTTGCCACCGAAGTGGCTAGTTTATTGTGCACCCCATATCCATCCCAGTGATGACCTAATCAAGACCCGCATAACACTAACATGTGTGGATACCCAGAATGATATAAAGCAACTGCAGAAATCACCCAAAAGTTCACAAATTTACCAACTAATAGGACTCGTACTACCACCTCCTACCCCGCTGCCACTGAAGTGATACTCCACAACATTCACCCAACACCCATCGCCTACTATTCACCCGAAGCCACAGCCAATGGACAAGGGTCAGAACAATAAAAGAAGATCCAGTAACCAGCTAAGGACTCCTAACATCAAAGGTGAGAGCAGTAATAACACGAGGAAAACTTGTGGTACTGCCAGCCAGGACACAACCCTCATCACCCACTGGCACCACCACAACACACGACAGACAACAACAAACATGGCCGCCGCTACAGTCCAAGATAACTCCTTCCCAGTATTTGATGTCAAGAAGATCACCGACCCAGAAATAGCTAAACTCCTTATGATTCAGAACCAAACGATCACCAAACTAACTCATGAAATGCAGGAACTAAAGGCTAGCAATGCAGATTATCTCAACAAGATCACTGCTCTAGAACATAAACTAGACACTCTAGAGCAACAAAGCAACACCCATACCCAGTCCCTAGACACCATCAACACTCTAAAAGACCAAGTCACCCTACTTACTACCAACATTACAGAGGAAAGATCAAGAGTGGACCAACAACTTGCCAATGTCATAACCAACTTCCAAGACCATAATGACCAACAGCAGCTATCTGACGCTGTTGTAGTTAACAACAAACATCTCCCACCCACAGTCACCCAAGAGACCTGCATGGAGACCACCCTACAGCTTATTAAGGACCACCTTCGCCTTAACATACGTAGTGATGACTTAAAGGATTGCAAACTGATGGGCTATCAAGCAGGTAAAAAAACAGTGCTGTTAAAATTCCAAACTAGCTTACAGAGAAACAACCTACTAAAAACATCTATTTCTATGAAAACTGATGTTTACGTCAATGAGTGCCTTACCAAAACGAGACAAAACCTTCTTTATCGGCTAAGAAAATTGCGCTATGCCCAAAAAATCCACCAGTGCTTTGTGAGGGATGGAAAAATAGCAGTTAGGAAACAGCCCACTGGGAAGAGATACTTCATCTCCACAGAACATGACCTTAAAACATTCCTAAGTGAGGCTGGACTAACAGAATCAGAGTAAAGTGCAGATATTACCCATAGTCCACCGTTAGTGTTATATTGTCATAAATTTGTGCCCCCCTAAAATTCTAATACTCCAACTACTTTTAATTGTCATTGTTGTATTCAACGACCATTCTACCTCATAGTCTTAATTGTATTTAATATCTACAGAATCTATCTCCTTTTTTACAACTTACCACATCACTGTTCCATCTTATTTTTTTATAAACTAACCATAACTTACCTGGAGTTTACCTGGAGAGAGTTCCGGGGGTCAACGCCCCCGCGGCCCGGTCTGTGACCAGGCCTCCTGGTGGATCAGAGCCTGATCAACCAGGCTGTTGCTGCTGGCTGCACGCAAACCAACGTACGAGCCACAGCCCGGCTGATCCGGAACTGACTTTAGGTGCTTGTCCAGTGCCAGCTTGAAGACTGCCAGGGGTCTGTTGGTAATCCCCCTTATGGGGTGTGCTGCCAGGGATGGGATTTGGTGATTGTTCTTACTGCGGCTTTTTGTTGGGTTGTTGTTGGCTTTGGGTGTGTTGCTGCAGTTGGTCCCCGGGCACAAATGGCATAGCACACATAAGGGGGATTACCAACAGACCCCTGGCAGTCTTCAAGCTGGCACTGGACAAGCACCTAAAGTCAGTTCCTGATCAGCCGGGCTGTGGCTCGTACGTTGGTTTGCGTGCAGCCAGCAGCAACAGCCTGGTTGATCAGGCGCTGATCCACCAGGAGGCCTGGTCACAGACCGGGCCGCGGGGGCGTTGACCCCCGAAACTCTCTCCAGGTAAACTCCAGGTATGTGTGCTGGGAGGCAGTTGAACAGTCTCGGGCCCCTGACACTTATTGTATGGTCTCTTAACGTGCTAGTGACACCCCTGCTTTTCATTGGGGGGATGGTGCATCGTCTGCCAAGTCTTTTGCTTTCGTAGTGAGTGATTTTCGTGTGCAAGTTCGGTACTAGTCCCTCTAGGATTTTCCAGGTGTATATAATCATGTATCTCTCCCTCCTGCGTTCCAGGGAATACAGGTTTAGGAACCTCAAGCTCTCCCAATAATTGAGGTGTTTTATCTCCGTTATGCGCGCTGTGAAAGTTCTCTGTACATTTTCTAGGTCGGCAATTTCACCTGCCTTGAAAGGTGCTGTTAGTGTGCAGCAATATTCCAGCCTAGATAGAACAAGTGACCTGAAGAGTGTCATCATGGGCTTGGCCTCCCTAGTTTTGAAGGTTCTCATTATCCATCCTGTCATTTTTCTAGCAGATGCGATTGATACAATGTTATGGTCCTTGAAGGTGAGATCCTCCGACATGATCACTCCCAGGTCTTTGACGTTGGTGTTTCGCTCTATTTTGTGGCCAGAATTTGTTTTGTACTCTGATGAAGATTTAATTTCCTCATGTTTACCATATCTGAGTAATTGAAATTTCTCATCATTGAACTTCATATTGTTTTCTGCAGCCCACTGAAAGATTTGGTTGATGTCTGCCTGGAGCTTTGCAGTGTCTGCAATGGAAGACACTGTCATGCAGATTCGGGTGTCATCTGCAAAGGAAGACACGGTGCTGTGGCTGACATCCTTGTCTATGTCGGATATGAGGATGAGGAACAAGATGGGAGCGAGTACTGTGCCTTGTGGAACAGAGCTTTTCACCGTAGCTGCCTCGGACTTTACTCTGTTGACGACTACTCTCTGTGTTCTGTTACGCCATGGTCACACTTGTCGAAGGCTTTTGCAAAGTCTGTATATATTACATCTGCATTCTTTTTGTCTTCTAGTGCATTTAGGACCTTGTCGTAGTGATCCAATAGTTGAGACAGACAGGAGCGACCTGTTCTAAACCCATGTTGCCCTGGGTTGTGTAACTGATGGGTTTCTAGATGGGTGGTGATCTTGCTTCTTAGGACCCTTTCAAAGATTTTTATGATATGGGATGTTAGTGCTATTGGTCTGTAGTTCTTTGCTCTTGCTTTACTGCCCCCTTTGTGGAGTGGGGCTATGTCTGTTGTTTTTAGTAACTGTGGGACGACCCCCGTGTCCATGCTCCCTCTCCATAGGATGGAAAAGGCTCGTGATAGGGGCTTCTTGCAGTTCTTGATGAACACAGAGTTCCATGAGTCTGGCCCTGGGGCAGAGTGCAAGGGCATGTCATTTATCGCCTGTTTGAAGTCATTTGGCGTCAGGATAACATCGGATAGGCTTGTGTTAATCAAATTTTGTGGCTCTCTCATAAAAAATTTATTTTGATCTTCGACTCTCAGTCTGGTTAGCGGCTTGCTAAAAACTGAGTCATATTGGGACTTGAGTAGCTCACTCATTTCCTTGCTGTCATCTGTGTAGGACCCATCTTGTTTAAGTAGGGGCCCAATACTGGACGTTGTTCTCGATTTTGATTTGGTATAGGAGAAGAAATACTTTGGGTTTCTTTCGATTTCATTTATGGCTTTTAGTTCTTCCCGCGATTCCTGACTCCTAAAGGATTCTTTTAGCTTAAGTTCGATGCTTGCTATTTCTCTGACCAGTGTCTCCCTACGCATTTCAGATATATTGACCTCTTTTAGCCGCTCTGTTATTCTTTTCCGTCGCCTGTAAAGGGAGCGCCTGTCTCTTTCTGTTTTACATCTACTCCTCCTTTTTCTTAGAGGAATAAGCCTTGTGCATACATCGAGTGCCACCGAGTTAATCTGTTCTAGGCATAAGTTGGGGTCTGTGTTGCTTAGTATATCTTCCCAGCTTATATCGGTTAGGACTTGGTTTACTTGGTCCCACTTTATGTTTTTGTTATTGAAGTTGAATTTGGTGAATGCTCCCTCGTGACTAATCTCATTATGTCGGTCTGGGGCTCCGCGCATACATGACTGAACCTCAATTATGTTGTGATCTGAGTATATTGTTTTTGATATGGTGACATTTCTTATCAGATCATCATTGTTAGTGAAGATGAGGTCTAGTGTATTCTCCAGTCTAGTAGGCTCTATTATTTGCTGGTTTAAATTGAATTTTGTGCAGAGATTTAAAAGCTCGCGTGAGTGTGAGTTTTCATCAGAGCTGCCTCCTGGTGTTATTACTGCAACAATATTATTTGCTATATTCCTCCATTTTAGGTGCCTTAAGTTGAAATCCCCCAGGAGCAAGATGTTGGGTGCAGGAGCTGGAAGGTTTTCCAGACAGTGGTCAATTTTTAACAGCTGTTCCTGGAATTGCTGGGATGTTGCATCCGGAGGCTTGTAGACTACCACAATGACTAGGTTTTGGTTCTCGACCTTTACTGCTAAAACTTCCACTACATCATTTGAGGCATTTAGCAGTTCTGTGCAAACAAGCGACTCTGCAATGTACAGGCCAACCTTCCCCTTTTGCCTGTTCACTCTGTCACATCTGTATGGGTTGTAACCTGGGATCCATATTTCGTTGTCCAAGTGATCCTTTATGTGGGTCTCAGTGAAAGCCGCGAACATTGCCTTTGCCTCTGCAAGCAGTCCACGGATGAAAGGTATTTTGTTGTTTGTTGCTGGCTTTAGACCCTGTATATTTGCAAAGAAGAATGTTATCGGACTGGTGGTATTGTTGGTACTGGGGGGAGGGGATTTTTTTTCCGGGATTAGTATCTGTATCTGTTGGTTTGGAGTGGAGGCCATCGACTGTGGTTCCACTCCAGGAATGACTGGATTTGGTGTACGATTTCTGCCATTTCCTGCCAGTTTTTTTTTCCTTCCTGGCACTAAAAAACCTCTCCCTCTTGAGTGGCTGTGGCTACCCAGGTTTTCCCATGGCCTGGATGTTTTGTATCTTTTTGTCCCCTTTAGATGGTATGCCTGGCAATTTAAGTTATAGCACAGTCTTTCCTGTACTGAAGAGGTACACAGTTCAGGGTGAAAAAGCTTACAGGAAGGGAGTTTGCATTTTCCTGTTGTCATATGGGCATGGCATTTTCTAGGGTGGTCATAGTTGCACGTCCCATCTGTTTTTCCAGATTTCCCATGCCAGCAGATACCGAGTGCATAGTATGTGCACAGGCTTGGTTTCCGTTTGCCTTGGGTTTCTGTGACTGTATTCCCTGTTGGTGCATGTTTCCCTGTCTTACTTCTATCCTCCCTAGCACCAACAATGGAGCTCCCACCAGTTGTTTTTGGTAATATATCCTCACTATTGCTAGTGGAGTTCTCTTGTTTGCTATTTCCTGCGGTATTTCTAGTTTGCAATGTTGGTTTTATCTTATCTTTGACTACACTTGTTTCCCTACTATGGCTCCTGTCCCCTATGAGGTCATTTATATGTATTCCTTCCTGCGTATAATTCCCGACTACCTGGACAAAATCTCCAGCTTCACCCAACATCTTGCTCCTGGGGGATTTCAACTTAAGGCACCTAAAATGGAGGAATATAGCAAATAATATTGTTGCAGTAATAACACCAGGAGGCAGCTCTGATGAAAACTCACACTCACGCGAGCTTTTAAATCTCTGCACAAAATTCAATTTAAACCAGCAAATAATAGAGCCTACTAGACTGGAGAATACACTAGACCTCATCTTCACTAACAATGATGATCTGATAAGAAATATCACCATATCAAAAACAATATACTCAGATCACAACATAATTGAGGTTCAGTCATGTATGCGCGGAGCCCCAGACCGACATAATGAGATTAGTCACGAGGGAGCATTCACCAAATTCAACTTCAATAACAAAAACATAAAGTGGGACCAAGTAAACCAAGTCCTAACCGATATAAGCTGGGAAGATATACTAAGCAACACAGACCCCAACTTATGCCTAGAACAGATTAACTCGGTGGCACTCGATGTATGCACAAGGCTTATTCCTCTAAGAAAAAGGAGGAGTAGATGTAAAACAGAAAGAGACAGGCGCTCCCTTTACAGGCGACGGAAAAGAATAACAGAGCGGCTAAAAGAGGTCAATATATCTGAAATGCGTAGGGAGACACTGGTCAGAGAAATAGCAAGCATCGAACTTAAGCTAAAAGAATCCTTTAGGAGTCAGGAATCGCGGGAAGAACTAAAAGCCATAAATGAAATCGAAAGAAACCCAAAGTATTTCTTCTCCTATGCCAAATCAAAATCGAGAACAACGTCCAGTATTGGGCCCCTACTTAAACAAGATGGGTCCTACACAGATGACAACAAGGAAATGAGTGAGCTACTCAAGTCCCAATATGACTCAGTTTTTAGCAAGCCGCTAACCAGACTGAGAGTCGAAGATCAAAATAAATTTTTTATGAGAGAGCCACAAAATTTGATTAACACAAGCCTATCCGATGTTATCCTGACGCCAAATGACTTCGAACAGGCGATAAATGACATGCCCATGCACTCTGCCCCAGGGCCAGACTCATGGAACTCTGTGTTCATCAAGAACTGCAAGAAGCCCCTATCACGAGCCTTTTCCATCCTATGGAGAGGGAGCATGGACACGGGGGTCGTCCCACAGTTACTAAAAACAACAGACATAGCCCCACTCCACAAAGGGGGCAGTAAAGCAACAGCAAAGAACTACAGACCAATAGCACTAACATCCCATATCATAAAAATCTTTGAAAGGGTCCTAAGAAGCAAGATCACCACGCATCTAGAAACCCATCAGTTACACAACCCAGGGCAACATGGGTTTAGAACAGGTCGCTCCTGTCTGTCTCAACTATTGGACCACTACGACAAGGTCCTAAATGCACTAGAAGACAAAAAGAATGCAGATGTAATATATACAGACTTTGCAAAAGCCTTCGACAAGTGTGACCATGGCGTAATAGCGCACAAAATGCGTGCTAAAGGAATAACAGGAAAAGTCGGTCGATGGATCTATAATTTCCTCACTAACAGAACACAGAGAGTAGTCGTCAACAGAGTAAAGTCCGAGGCAGCTACGGTGAAAAGCTCTGTTCCACAAGGCACAGTACTCGCTCCCATCTTGTTCCTCATCCTTATATCCGACATAGACAAGGATGTCAGCCACAGCACCGTGTCTTCCTTTGCAGATGACACCCGAATCTGCATGACAGTGTCTTCCATTGCAGACACTGCAAAGCTCCAGGCAGACATCAACCAAATCTTTCAGTGGGCTGCAGAAAACAATATGAAGTTCAACGATGAGAAATTTCAATTACTCAGATATGGTAAACATGAGGAAATTAAATCTTCATCAGAGTACAAAACAAATTCTGGCCACAAAATAGAGCGAAACACCAACGTCAAAGACCTGGGAGTGATCATGTCAGAGGATCTCACCTTCAAGGACCATAACATTGTATCAATCGCATCTGCTAGAAAAATGACAGGATGGATAATGAGAACCTTCAAAACTAGGGAGGCCAAGCCCATGATGACACTCTTCAGGTCACTTGTTCTATCTAGGCTGGAATATTGCTGCACACTAACAGCACCTTTCAAGGCAGGTGAAATTGCCGACCTAGAAAATGTACAGAGAACTTTCACGGCGCGCATAAAGGAGATAAAACACCTCAATTATTGGGAGCACTTGAGGTTCCTAAACCTGTATTCCCTGGAACGCAGGAGGGAGAGATACATGATTATATACACCTGGAAAATCCTAGAGGGACTAGTACCGAACTTGCACACGAAAATCACTCACTACGAAAGCAAAAGACTTGGCAGATGATGCACCATCCCCCCAATGAAAAGCAGGGGTGTCACTAGCACGTTAAGAGACCATACAATAAGTGTCAGGGGCCCGAGACTGTTCAACTGCCTCCCAGCACACATAAGGGGGATTACCAACAGACCCCTGGCAGTCTTCAAGCTGGCACTGGACAAGCACCTAAAGTCAGTTCCGGATCAGCCGGGCTGTGGCTCGTATGTTGGTTTGCGTGCAGCCAGCAGCAACAGCCTGGTTGATCAGGCTCTGATCCACCAGGAGGCCTGGTCTCAGACCGGGCCGCGGGGGCGTTGACCCCCGGAACTCTCTCCAGGTAAACTCCAGGTATATCACCATTAAAGACACAGCATCAGCAACACGGCCACTTGATACTGGAGTTCCGCAGGGAAGTGTCCTTGGTCCCCTGCTCTTCCTCATATACATCAATGACCTTCCAAACGTACCCCAACACCTGAAACCCATTCTCTTTGCTGACGACACGACTTATGTCATCTCTCACCCTAATCTTGCCACCCTCAACACCACTGTGAATGAGAAGCTGATCAAAATATCGACTTGGATGACAGCCAATAAACTTACGCTTAACACTGACAAAACCTACTATATTATGTTTGGTAGCAGAGCAGGAGATGCACAAATTAACATTAAGATTGACAACACTCTAATTACCAGAAATAATGGGGGCAAATTCCTAGGCTTATACCTTGACAACAACCTGAATTTCAGCACCCATATCCAGCATATAACCAAAAAAGTATCCAAAACGGTTGGGATCCTCTCTGTGAAAATTTGTGTGGGCTGCCTCCAAGTGAGTCGCCTACCCTGGCAAACTCTGTTGACACCGAGCTCTGAGGTGGGTACCTCAGCCTCACAAGTGGCTTATAGGACAGATTTTCACAAATGATTGGTATTGCAAGAAACCTCGCCTGCATGCACGTATAAAGGACTAACTTACTTGGTGTTGCAGCATATATCCTGATCTTCACTTCCCTAAGCTAGCCTTAGCCCCTTTGGACTCCCCCTCAGAAACCACGTGCAACCGGGAGCATTAATTCCTGCAATATTCAATCGTAATTAGTGTCCTGCCTGCACCTCAGAAATTCCTATATCCAAGAGGGTATGTATCCCCTAGTATAACTATGCAGACTCAGACACTAGCTTCAGACGGCTCTGAGACACTGGTACTTACTGGGCATGCTCTCTCTGTTGCACACCGGGCCCACAGTTAAAACTCACCCACGATCTCCCAAGACACTGGCCAGAATCTACGAGAAAAAAGTGGAGGTTTTGTCTTACTGTATGGCCTGATGGAGGAGGTCATCTACGGTACATCGAGGTGCCTCTACCAGATTTCCCCAGGTCTCAGATGTGAAGACACGTGGGGGTGCCGTCTGTTGTTCACGGCACGTCTTGTCTTGATGGTGTCTGTCGTAAGAAGAACGAGCTGGTCTCCCTTCCAGACCCTCGTCTCTTCGTTCAAACTAGGGCTGCCAGTTCTCCCTAGCTAACTTATCCTAGTGTTTGCCTACATTATCGGCCTATTACTACCTATGTTAAGGTCTTAGGTCTACATTATTATTATCTACATTTGCCTTAGTAAACCTAATATTAATATACTATCAGTAGAACTACCTACTCCTTCCCTGAAGAGTAAATCTATAAATTAAATAAGCTTACCAACAATCGCCAACCAGAGAATGCTTTGTTTGTTTGGGAGGGTTTAAGGGCCGCCCAGCTCGGCCGTCCCATACGGCCATGCTGGATGTGCTGTGGAACTTTAGGGACCAAATAAATTTCCACATCCTCTTGCCGGCAAAGGTAGGCGCTAAGTCTAAATCAAGTTCACCTTCCGCAAGCCCCCACAGCGGACCCTGGACACGAGTGCCGTCTGGCCACTCTCATCGAGCAGACTCTGGTCTAACTTCAACCGTCCAGTTTCCTCTGTGTGGACCTCTGGGGGTGTAAACTTGTTGGTTCCAGTGGTCTTAGCACCCTTTCCCTTAACTTTAACATCTTTCGCATGTCTAGCCTTGACTGAGCGGCTCCGTACTTTCCCACCCAGTGGCCCACATGCCCTGGTAGCCTTTCCTCCCACTGTTACGAGGTTCCCTGGATTTAAAGGCAATCTATCTCCCTCTTCACGTACCCTGTAAAAGTGTTTTCCCAAGGTGGCTGAGCGTTCATCACTTCCTACCTGGTTCAGCTTCCCTGGCGGTTCATCGTGTATACTGGTACTCATTATCACTTCTCCCCCAGCTATCATGGGGACAGCTTCTCCTCTATCTGGCGTGGCAGGGAATTCAGGTGGAATCCTGCCGCCTATGATGTATCCTACTGGGGATCTGTATAAACCAATTCCTTCCTTAAACGTCCGTCGTGTAGACAGGAAGTCATCTATATGATTGGCTCCCACCAGGATACCTACATTTCTGACCGTGTCAGTGGTAATTCCCTGGTCTGCCAGCTTCACGTCAAGGTCTTTCAATCGCTTAGCTGCTGCAGCAAGACCTCTCGCTGTAATTGCCCTGGGTAATGTCTCTACCACCAAAGCTGTAATGTCTCTGCGATGTCCACCTAATTTGACTGTGACATCCACCACATCATAAGATTTGGGTGGGACCTGACTTATAGCCCCTCCCAACATCATACTCACTTTCTTCGTGGCCTTCAAATTTAATTTAGCCACCAACTTCTTTGTTATCAAGGATACTTGTGCTCCTGGGTCAAAGAATAATCGGGTTGCTTCGGACCTGTGCCCATTCACAACCTTTGCCATGACTGTAGGTAGGGCAGCACCTCCGTGATTCTCACTCGGATTAGAGACTTCACTCCCACTAATCACGCTGGCTACCATTTCAGGCTCAGACTCACTTTCTATCTCTACCTGAGAGATATCCCTACTAGCTTGGGGTTCCCTTAAATTATTGGGACATAGCGCAGTATGGTGCTTACCTTTGCAACAGACTCGACACTCACTGAGCTGGGTGCCACAGTCTCTCGCAAAGTGTTCCCCACAACACTTGAAGCAGAGTCTCAACTCCCTTAGTCTCTGTTGCCTACTGCTCAGTGTTATATACTCCAGGCAACTCGTGCTAGCGTGTTCGCCTTCGCAGAACACGCATATTCTGGCATGAGTGCCTCTGAGGTTCTGCTTAGAGGTTCTTACCTTAGACACCTCTTTACCATAGTACACTCCAACGTTAGTCGTACGAGCTTTAGACTGATCTCTCGAGATCTTTGAGCAACTTTCTGGGTTTTTATGTGGCGATGGTGGTGACTCTTCTCTCACACCTATACTCAAATGAGAAACGAGATCTCCCAACCCCTCAACAATTTGTTTTATCGTGAACCTATTCGTCCGATATTTTAAGTGTAACTCATGCACTGTCGTGCTAGCCAGTTTCCTCTGAATCACCTGGCTAAGGACCCATTCTGAATCATCCTCATCATGCAAATCTCTGAAACCATTTGTCAAGCTCATAATTTCAATACGGAACTTCTCTAGGCTTTGACGGTCATGTCGGCAAGCCTCTAGATCCAACAACCGATAAAGTATAGCTACCTTTATCTCCTCAGTGTTGCCAAACATGTCTTCTAATTGGTCTTTGGCATGTTGGTAATTAGTGTCAGTAATCTGGTAGTGCCGGACCAGGTCTAAGGCTTTACCCTTGAGCTGCGACTGCAAATACTGCAACTTGACGGCATCTGACAAATCGTTTCTGTCATCTATCTGGGCTCTAAACTGATCCCAGAAAGCAATGTACTCTGTTAAGGTTCCGTCGAACGTTGGTAAATTCAACTGGGGCAACTTGGGCAACATATTGACAGGTGTGTGGTTGTTTGGGGTACCTGCGGTGTTCAACACCACCCTTGGAATACTAGCCTTTAATGTACTTAACTTATCTTTGTACATATTCATCTCCTGATGACAATCTACATCATCCTTAGTGAATTCGTCCATAGCCTGCTGAAGACTTCCCTGGGATTCATCATCCTCAATAGCCTGTTGCTCATATGCTGAGAATGCTTGTTCATAGGCTTCCCATTTTTCCCCCAAACTCTTCAAGCAGTCTTGCAAATCATCGCAGTCTACATTACTGCGTTGGCAAGTAGCCTTGCACCTGTTACGCATTCTGTTCAGATGCCCTTTGTATGCTGCTACTGATCGTTTTAATTTTGTTAACACTGAACCAGACTCTCCTGAACCCCCATCTGCCATTGTCGAAGTTTAATGAGGAGTGTGACTAATTGTACTTTACCCAGTCCACCCCACAGCACGTCATCTGAACCCTTGTACATATTCATCTCCTGATGACAATCTACATCATCCTTAGTGAATTCGTCCATAGCCTGCTGAAGACTTCCCTGGGATTCATCATCCTCAATAGCCTGTTGCTCATATGCTGAGAATGCTTGTTCATAGGTTTCCTATTTTTCCCCCAAACTCTTCAAGCAGTCCTGCAAATCATCGCAGTCTACATTACTGTGTTGGCAAGTAGCCTTGCACCTGTTACGCATTCTGTTCAGATGCCCTTTGTATGCTGCTACTGATCGTTTTAATTTTGTTAACACTGAACCAGACTCTCCTGAACCCCCATCTGCCATTGTCGAAGTTTAATGAGGAGTGTGACACTAATTGCACTTTACCCAGTCCACCTCACAGCACGTCATGGTGTTAGGCAAGAATGAACGAGTCTTAAGGCTTCTCAACAAGCTTAACAATTCCCTTTGTTATATTGACTCTACTATGAATCAAAAATGTACACTGTTAGCTCTCAAATCCCAATCAAAATGTGTATCGATGTGAAAGCTTAACCTAGCACTTAACTGTACAATGTACCAGCAAATATGCCAGCAAATAATTACAGGACTTAACCTAGTCTCAGGTACAATTCACAAATCCCACATTAACATGAATCAAAGACAATGAAAATCACACACTAAAAGTGCAGTATACAAATTAAAATCACTTGGTTAACAAGTAAATTCAACAATTCAACTTGTGAAACAGTAAATGAATAATATGTAAACAGCTTGGTCTAACTGTGCCCAGCTTACTCTGTCTAGCGTGGATGGTTGAATAAGGTAAATCCTAACCTAGCTAGTGTGCTATAACTTAAACCTGGCTTTATAACTCCCTGTAAATAATAACTAGGTTAAATCTGTCCTAGCTACTATAACCTTTGTAAAAATTTGCACAAGCCTAGCCTAACTGTGGCTACCTTGCAAATCCACTGTAAGTAATCAACACAAGTCTCCTACTCTGGGTTACTTGTAATCACTGTAAATAATTAAATTCACAAGCTTCTCTAGCCTACCTGGCCTGCCTGTAAATTACTGCAAATAACAACTTCTGTGTATAGTCAGCTTGGCCTAGCCTCTGTGTAACTTTGACCTAGGTGTGCTAACTTAACCTAACTTTTTTAAACTGGTTCTTAACTGTGGCCTAGCTATGATAGTTTAACCTAGCTATTCCACATCACAGTTTTCGAAGGACCACTTTTGTGAAAATTTGTGTGGGCTGCCTCCAAGTGAGTCGCCTACCCTGGCAAACTCTGTTGACACCGAGCTCTGAGGTGGGTACCTCAGCCTCACAAGTGGCTTATAGGACAGATTTTCACAAATGATTGGTATTGCAAGAAACCTCGCCTGCATGCACGTATAAAGGACTAACTTACTTGGTGTTGCAGCATATATCCTGATCTTCACTTCCCTAAGCTAGCCTTAGCCCCTTTGGACTCCCCCTCAGAAACCACATGCAACCGGGAGCATTAATTCCTGCAATATTCAATCGTAATTAGTGTCCTGCCTGCACCTCAGAAATTCCTATATCCAAGAGGGTATGTATCCCTTAGTATAACTATGCAGACTCAGACACTAGCTTCAGACGGCTCTGAGACACTGGTACTTACTGGGCATGCTCTCTCTGTTGCACACCGGGCCCACAGTTGAAACTCACCCACGATCTCCCAAGACACTGGCCAGAATCTACGAGAAAAAGTGAAGATCTTGTCTTACTGTATGGCCTTATGGAGGAGGTCATCTACGGTACATCGAGGTGCCTCTACCAGATTTCCCCAGGTCTCAGATGTGAAGACACGTGGGGGCGCCGTCTGCTGATCACGGCACGTCTTGTCCAGTTGGTGTCTGTCGTAAGAAGAACGAGCTGGTCTCCCTTCCAGACCCTCGTCTCTTCGTTCAAACTAGGGCTGCCAGTTCTCCCTAGCTAACTTATCCTAGTGTTTGCCTACATTATCGGCCTATTACTACCTATGTTAAGGTCTTAGGTCTACATTATTATTATCTACATTTGCCTTAGTAAACCTAATATTAATATACTATCAGTAGAACTACCTACTCCTTCCCTGAAGAGTAAATCTATAAATTAAATAAGCTTACCAACAATCGCCAACCAGAGAATGCTTTGTTTGTTTGGGAGGGTTTAAGGGCCGCCCAGCTCGGCCGTCCCATACAGCCATGCTGGATCTGCTGTGGAACTTTAGGGACCAAATAAATTTCCACACTCTCCAAGATACGATACTACGTGCCGCAAAATGCCCTTCTCACACTATACCACTCACTTATTTATCCATACCTCACCTATGCTATTTGTGCTTGGGGATCAACTGCAGCAACACACCTAAAGCCAATAATAACCCAGCAAAAAGCTGCAGTAAGAATAATCACTAAATCTAATCCCTGGCAACACCCCCCCCCACTCTTCATAGACCTAAACTTACTCCCTGTTCAGTACATCCACACTTACTACTGTGCAATCTACATCTACAGGGACTTAAACTCTAATATCAACCTTGACCTAAAACGCTTTCTTGATAGTTGTGACAGAACCCACAGGCATAACACCAGACACAAACATCTCTACGACATTCCCCATGTCCGACTAAACCTTTACAAAAATTCAATGTATGTCAAAGGCCCTAAAATCTGGAATACCCTACCTGAGAACTCTAGAACTGCAGACACATTCATCACCTTCAAAACTACCATTAGAAAACATCTTATCTCCCTGATACACCCTGTCAACTAGCTACACGAATACCACCTGGTGGTTCACACTTACACTCACCGACTCATTTGACCATAAACAGAAATATTAATCTCAATCTTAAAATAATGAATCCTGTGATACTCCAATACTGAAACTATGTATTGTGCCAAAACAAAAGCATTCACATTGCTAAACTCACAAACTAGTATTTAGTCACTTAGCCATAATACCAACTTACCTCATAATTTGTAATATTTTACAATTAAGAATAAAACTAAGTCTGCCTGAAATGCCTAGCCATGCTAAGCGTTCTAGTGGTACACTCTGTAATCACTATTTTACTACATGTAAACCATACAATAACCAAATTTCTGTAAACTCAGCATTGTAATCCTTATAGAGAATAAACTTTGAATTGAATTGAATTGGTGTAACCCTTGCCATCTTGAGTAGTTTCGGGAAGGTGCCAGTCTCTAGTGACTTGTTAAAGAGTAATGAAATAGCATGCAAAAGGACATGGGCCACTCACTTGTACAGTAATGGTGGGACATGAGACAGATTCCCCGAGTTATTTTTAAGTGACTTTATAATCTCGGTGACTTCCGTGGGCTCAGTTGGTGCAAGATAGAAGGAATTAGGGAAATTCCCATCTAGGTAGTCCCCAGCATGGGCATTGGTATGTGGGATTTTACTGGCGAGATTAGATCCTATGGTTGAGAAGAAGTCGTTTATCTTGTTAGCTGTGTCAGTGGGATGTAGTGGTGTTTCATTAGGTTTAGTTAGGACAATATTCTTGGTTTTTCTCAGTTTGTGGGTCCCTAGAATCTGAGAGAGTGTTTTCCAGGTCTTTTTTATATCTCCTCTAGTGTCTGTGAATCTACTGGAGTAGTATAGTTGTTTGGATTTCTTTATTACTTTGGTGAGAGCTGATGAATAGTGTTTAAGAATATCTTTGTGTATTAAGCCTTGTCTATATTGCTTTTCATATTGGTGTTTCTTGTCAATGGATTTCAGAATGGTGCTGGTTAGCCATGGGCAACCAAGCCATTTATGGAAAATTTTATAGGAGTGATTACCTTTATGTACCTCAACATTATATACATACAAGTCATCTCATTGGGAGACAACCATATTGTTTACCGTAGTCACCCCGTGTAGACATGTGAGAAAACTTAACCACCTCTGGTCACGGCAGGTGGTTCCTTCGACCTCACAATCTTATCCATATCTATCCGAGACCAGTATGGATTGGATAGCACCCACAAGTACAGTGCTACTAATTAATTGTGGACTGTATAGATGATATCAGTGTAACCGAATGAAGGGGGGGGGGTAGGTCACACATGGATATATCCATCAAGGAAAACACTTGTACATAATCTCTCCACTTACCAGATATTCTCTGGTGGTCACTTGATGTAGCTGGATCACTCATAACCTATCCAATTACAACATACCTAACTGGCCAGTATCAGTCTGTTATAACTAGAAAGGTTACTTAACTGTGGGTGATTGATACTCCTTATTTCCTCCATTCACCATCTCATTTCGATGTCCTGCTACACTGACACGGTTCTTATTCCAGCAGGACGAGGTATCCGTTGGTCTGTCCCGGTTTAGAAGTCGTGACTCAATGAACTTCACTATCCTCGATACGAGAATCACGCGTTCACTTGGAGCAGGGCGATCTATTTCACAACCCTGCATTCTCTTAACTTAATGTTATTACCACTGATTACATTACCATTCACAAGATGATTTAACGTCTCATAATTATTATACGCATTAGAGGTCACTCCATTAAGATCTGAGACCGATGAGTGAGGATTAACTCACGGGCAATTTCCCCTGGACACATTCCATGGCGGCGCACCCGTCACTCACGGTCCTACTATTATCCACTTATTTTACCACTTTATCACGGTGGTCACGTAAATCTAGTTCCCTCACTCTTCACCAGGAACAATTACGACACTTCCTATTAGGAAGTGAGGCCTATATTAATCCTTAGGCCGCCATGAACGCCAATTTCTTCATCCCATGTTTCACAGCTTCCTCACTACATTCAAAACACTCCCGCCACCTCGTGCCCCAGTTCCACCTCGATCGCCGCACATCTGCGCAGGCACAGTGGGAACCCAGTTGGTTCTATTCAAAATACAAATACATTTTGACCCAAATCAACACATTAAACACTTATTAGGCACTATAGCTTCGGAAATTAAATAATTTCCACACCGTTTGTTTGTGATCTGTTTTGTTTTTATAGGACAATGTTTGTTGTATAGTCTAAGTAATTTGTTAAGAAAAATGTCTGTCCAGTCATCAATACCATTGGCCTTGGAGAATTCTGTAGGCCAGTCAACAGTCTCTAGGTCAGCTGTGAACTTCCTTACTGAGGCCTCGTCATGGAGTCTAAATGAGACTTTGTTGTATTCAAGTGGTGGTTTACTAATGTTTGTCAGGAGGAAGGTAGGGTAGTGGTCTGTAGTGCTATCTGTGATTATCCCTGATTTAAGGGGGGCTAGTATATTGGTCCATATGTGGTCTATTATGGTTGCACTTGTCTCAGTGAGCCTGGTTGGTTTAGTTATTGTTGGTATGAGAAGTGTGTTGTTCATATTGTTGATGAAATCAGTTACAGGCTGATCATCTAGTAAGCCAAGGTTGATGTTGAAGTCTCCAGCTAAGAGAAGGTGGTGCTTATTCATTTGTCTGTTTGTTATTAGTGACTTTAATTTCTCACTGAAATTTGGGATGTTTATGTGAGGTATCCGGTAAATGGCACCGATTGTTATAGGCGTCTTAAGGTTTTTTACAGTAAAATTAGCAAAAATGTATTCCCCATATTCATCACTAAAGCAAGTGGTGCTAATACAAGATAATTGGTTAGAGTAATAGATTGCAATACCACCCCTAACTTGGTTTGGTCTGCAGTTGTGAATTGCTGTGTATCCTGGTAGAGGGTAGATATCTATTGTGTCCTGCTTAAGCCAGGTCTCAGTAAGAATAATGCAGGAGAAGGGTGTCTTTAGTGATTCAAGGAGTGCTAGGAGGTCATCATAGTGTTTGCTTAAGGACCTGATGTTGTAGTTAAGTACTGATAGACTTTTAGCATTGTTTAGGATAGTGCTGGCTTGTGATGCTGTGTAATAAAGGCAGTTACTTTCCAATAGGTTTTGATTGGGTGTCAGATTATGGAGGTTTAGATCAGGGTCAACGTGATCAATCATCTTCTAGGTTTAAATTATGGGTATTTATATCCTGAGTTGTGTGTTGAGTTCTAGTACTGATATCTGCAGTGGTAGGAAGTTTGGACAAGTATATAGCTAGAGTATTTTGGTCATGTAGAGTATAGTCACTACTACACATAATGAAGTTGATGTTGTCTATGTGTTGTGCTGGAATGAACTAAAGTACAACTAGGTATAAACTAGTAATATAAAAATACAAATTAAAATTAGAACAAGACCCTCACTTGTAATTGCACTAAGGTCTAATAATGACTTTTGTGGAGTCTATGTTTTGAGCTAGAATAAGCTATAGTACAATAGGATTAATCTAATAATATAAAAATACAAATTAAAAATAGCACTAGTCTCTCACTAGTAATTGCACTATGGTCTAATATAGTGAATTTGGTATTGACTATGTATTGAGTTAGAATGAGCTATGGTACAACTGAATTTAATCTAATAATATAAAAATACAAATTAAAAATAGCACCTGTCTCTCACTAGTAATTGCACTATGGTCTAATATAGTGAATTTGGTATTGACTATGTATTGAGCTAGAAAGAGCTATAGTACAACTAGGTTTAGTCTAATAATATAAAAATACAAATTACAAATAGCACCAGTCTCTCACTAGTAATTGCACTATGGTCTAATATAGTGAATCTGGTATTGACTATGTATTGAGCTAGAATGAGCTAGAGTAAAACTGTGATTAATCTAATACTATAATAAAGGCACAAGACTCTCAATTGTAATTGCACTAAGGTCTTATATAAGTTGTTTACAAGAATTAGAGTATAATTAGATTTAAATTGACAGGATAAAATACACAAATTAAGGTAGCAAAAGAATAAAAAAAAATGATAAAAATAAAAATGGCAATGACTTGGTTATAATATGCTAGTAAGATGGTAGACAGGATAATATAAAAGTTGTAGTTGAAAATACTAGTTTAAAAAAGTATGGAATAAAAATGGTCAATAAAAGAAGTTTACAATAAGTTTGATCAATATAGTTTAAAGTAAAATTGGGCAATAATAGGGATTTAGAATAAAATTGGGCAATTGAGTATTTTTTAAAGTGAGGTAGAATTATTGAAGACAAGTTATGGTAAGTTTATAATAAAATAAGATAGAACAGTGATGTGGTAAGTTGTAAAAAAGGAGATAGATTCTGTAGATATTAAACACAATTAAGACTATGAGGTAGAATGGTCGTTGAATACAACAATGACAATCAAAAGTAGTTGGGGTATTAGAATTTTAGGGGGGCACAAATTTATGACAATATAACACTAACGGTGGACTATGGGTATTATCTGCACTTTACTCTGATTCTGTTAGTCCAGCCTCACTTAGGAATGTTTTAAGGTCATGTTCTGTAGAGATGAAGTATCTCTTCCCAGTGGGCTGTTTCCTAACTGCGATTTTTCCATCCCTCACAAAGCACTGGTGGATTTTTTGGGCATAGCGTAATTTTCTTAGCTGATAAAGAAGGTTTTGTCTTGTTTTGGTTAGACACTCATTGACGCAAACATCAGTTTTCATAGAAATAGATGTTTTTAGTAGGTTGTTTCTTTGTAGGCTAGTTTGGAATTTTAACAGCACTGTTTTTTTTACCTGTTTGGTAGCCCATCAGTTTGCAATCCTTTAGGTCGTCACTACGTATGTTAAGGCGAAGGTGGTCCTTGATAAGCTGTAGGGTGGTCTCCATGCAGGTCTCTTGAGTGACTGTGGCTGGGACATGTTTGCTGTTAACTACAACAGTGTCAGATAGCTGCTGTTGGTCATTATGGTCTTGGAAGTTGGTTATGACATTGGCAAGTTGTTGGTCCACTCTTGATCTTTCCTCTGTAATGTTGGTAGTAAGTAGGGTGACTTGGTCTTTTAGAGTATTGATGGTGTCTAGGGACTGGGTGTGGGTGTTGCTTTGTTGTTCTAGAGTGTCTAGTTTATGTTCTAGAGCAGTGATCTTGTTGAGGTTATCTGCATTGTTAGCCTTTAGTTCCTGCATTTCTTGAGTTAGTTTGGTGATCGTTTGGTTCTGAATCATAAGGAGTTTAGCTATTTCTGGGTCGGTGATCTTCTTGACATCAAATACTGGGAAGGAGTTATCTTGGACTGTAGCGGTGGCCATGTTTGTTGTTGTCTGTCGTGTGTTGTGGTGGTGCCGGTGGGTGATGAGGGTTGTGTCCTGGCTGGCAGTACCACAAGTTTTCCTCGTGTTATTACTGCTCTCACCTTTGATGTTAGGAGTCCTTAGCTGGTTACTGGATCTTCTTTTATTGTTCTGACCCTTGTCCATTGGTTGTGGCTTCGGGTGAATAGTAGGCGATGGGTGATGGGTGAATGTTGTGGAGTATCACTTCAGTGCCAGCGGGGTAGGAGGTGGTAGTACGAGTCCTATTAGTTGGTAATTTGTGAACTTTTGGGTGATTTCTGCAGTTGCTTTATATCATTCTGGGTATCCACACATGTTAGTGTTATGCGAGTCCTGATTAGGTCATCACTGGGCTGCTGGGAACCTCAGGTAGAAGTAAAAATAGAGGACAAGGTTCCTGTTGCCGCTGCCGCTGCCGCGGCATTTTATAAGTAGAATTGATAAGTGTTAGAAGCATTGGTAAGCTTTAGAATTACTGGTATTTACCGGTATTTATTAGAAGTATGAATTCTTAGAAGTGGGGGCACACACACGTACACACAGACACATACTGAGAGGAATTGACAAGGTGGACAAAGACAGGATGTTCCAGAGATTGGACACAGTAACAAGGGGGCACAGTTGGAAGCTGAAGACACAGATGAATCACAGGGATGTTAGGAAGTATTTCTTCAGCCACAGAGTAGTCAGTAAGTGGAATAGTTTGGGAAGCGATGTAGTGGAGGCAGGATCCATACATAGCTTTAAGCAGAGGTATGATAAAGCTCACGGCTCAGGGAGAGTGACCTAGTAGGGATCAGTGAAGAGGCGGGGCCAGGAGCTCGGACTCGACCCCCGCAACCTCAACTAGGTGAGTACAACTAGGTGAGTACATACATACACACACACATGCACACATACACACACACACACACACACACACACACACACAGGATCCATACATAGCTTTAAGCAGAGGTATGATAAAGCTCACGGCTCAGGGAGAGTGACCTAGTAGCGATCAGTGAAGAGGCGGGGCCAGGAGCTCGGACTCGATCCCCGCAACCTCAACTAGGTGAGTACACACACACATACACACACACACACATACATGGGAAGACCAGAACGAGCCCCTGGTTTACCCGATGGTGTAAGGAGGCAAAAACAAAGTGCAATAGAGAATGGAAAAAGTACAGAAGGCAGAGAACACACGAAAATAGGGAGATCAGTCGCAGAGCCAGGAACGAGTATGCACAGGTAAGGAGGGAGGCCCAGCGACAGTATGAAAATGACATAGCATCGAAAATCAAGACTGACCCGAAACTGTTGCATAGCCACATCAGGAGGAAGACAACAGTCAAAGACTAGGTGATAAGATTGAGGACAGAAGGTGGAGAACTCACAAGAAATGATCAGGAAGTATGTGAGGAGCTAAACAGGGGATTTAAGGAAGTTTTCATAGTAGAGACAGGTAGGGCTGTGGGAAGACAGCACAGAAGGGAACATCAAGAGGGAATATACCAACAAGTGTTGGAGGACATACGAACAACTGAGGAGGAGGTGCAGACAGTGCCGGATTAAGAAGTCTCCGGGCCCTAGGCTATTCAGATTGGCGGGGCCCCTTTGAGTTATGGGTAAGCGAAGCGACCCCTTCCAGCTTGGGAGTGGGGGGAGGGGGTCGGTGTGAGCCTGTTTAAGGTCTAATTAAATACATTCTGGCTATTTAGATTAAATTTAATAGGGAAAGTACATCAAGACAACCAAAACCATTTACCAACAGCCATTATAACTATCTTGTTAAATCATGCATTTTAAAGAGAATAAACTCAAGACAGCATAGTATTACTAGATTAGGCTATTAAAGTAGTGACATCATGTACCTATTATATTCAGCATAACCACTACAGCACTATTAATCCCTTTATAAATCACTGACCATTATTGTTATCATTGCATCATGCATAAGACTATCAAATCATATAAACTCAAGAAAGTAAAGAATTGTTTATATTCACAGGCACTTCTTAAATAAACTTTTTTCTGGATTTCATATTGGCAAAATCATCAATTATATTCTGAAAATCAATATTTCTTGTTAGATCAGACTCAATGGTCAACAAGGCTAGGTTACACAATTTGTCGTGGCTCATTGTTGAACGGAGCTGGTTTTTCACTCTTTTCAAAACAGAAAATGAACGTTCTCCTTCACAGTTAGTAGCTGGAAGTGTTTTAGGTAAAGGCGATACACTATGTCAACATTAGGGAAGGTTTCTGAGATACCTGCATTTCTTAAATGTTTCAAAGCAGCTGAGGGCGCACATTTTTCAGGTGGAGCTTTAATCTGATTCATATACCCAGAAAAATGAACTATTTCTTCAACAAATGTGTCCTGAACATCTGCTGAAAGGTGTTGTTGCAACTTTAATGCAGCTTCTCTCAATTCTGCATCTGGCATAGTAGTAATTTTGAACAGAAATCCAAACTTGTCATTGAGATTCTGGTAGATTTCTTTTCTTTTCACCAATTCTGTAATCAGTGAATCCAGAATGACGAAGTATGTAGCTGTCTTACATTTCTGCCTTGGTAGCAACACAATTTCATTATCTGACTCTTCAAAATTGCGTTTCCTCTTCCTTGACCGCTGATGATCAGCCCGGTAACTGTAGTCTTTCACCAGCAGTTTAGCTTTCTCTTCAAACATTTCAAAAGCTTCATCATTGCGAAGTGAGCTTACAAATTCCACTAAGCCTGCATAGAGGTTAGCACAAGTAGCCATTTCATTTTCAATTATGGCATCACGTTCACGAGATGCCATAATGAGGATGTATCACTGTCTGTAATCATGCAAATACAAATTTTTCATTATCAATTATTATTAATTTTTTAATTATTATTAATTTTTTTTTCTGTCAATTGGGGGGATATGGCCCTTGTAGCCCCCTTTGCTCTGGCTGCGCATCTAAAAATTCAAAACGTTACCAGAAAGGAGTCATATACAGAACTTTTACCATAGATTAGGTTAGTGATTTGGGCTACGAATATTTTACTAATTCATCCTCCTTGATCTCCAATTTACTTAAACAGAAATCATACTGAGTCCAAGAACAATGCACAATGGTATTTATATTACCATTTTCATAACTAAACTAATCGTTATGTGTAATTACTACAGAAAATTGGAGAGGAATCTCTCATACTCACCCATTAGCGGGAAAACACAGCTGTTCTGATGTAAACAAAGGCGTGTTGAGTGTTGCCATCTATGGTTAGGTTTATTTGTTTTTATTTTATTTTATTTCATTATTTATTTTTGTTTTTCATTAATTTTTAATAATAAATTTTACTCTCCAAACACTTGAACTTTTTAGGTAGGGACCCCTTTGCACTTGCACCATATGCACAGTCTTGGATGAGCCCCTGAACCCCTTGGACCACGGGGCCCCTAAATGCGCGGGGTCCTTGGCAAATGCCTAGTTTGCCTATGCGGTAATCCGGCCCTGGGTGCAGAAGCTGCTAAGTGACCTTGATACCCCAAAGGCGATGGGACCGGACAACATCTCCCTATGGGTTCTAAGAGAAGGAGCAGAGATGCTGTGTGTGCCACTAACCACAATCTTCAACACATCCCTTGAAACTTGGCAACTACCTGAGAAATGGAAGACAGCAAATGTAGTCCCCATATTTAAGAAAGGAAACAGAAATGATGCACTAAACTACAGACCTGTGTCTCTGACATGTATTGTGTGCAAAGTCATGGAGAAGATTATCAGGAGGAGAGTGGTGGAACACCTGGAACGGAACAAGATTATAAATGAAAACCAGCATGGGTTCATGGAAGGCAAATCCTGTGTCACAAACCTCCTGGAGTTTTATGACAAGGTAACAGAAGTAAGACACGAGAGAGAGGGGTGGGTTGATTGCGTTTTCCTAGACTGCAGGAAGGCCTTTGACACAGTTCCCCACAAGAGATTAGTGCAGAAGCTGGAGGATCAGGCGCATATAACAGGGAGGGCACTGCAATGGATCAGGGAATACCTGACAGAGAGGCAGCAACGAGTCATGGTACGTGAAGAGGTATCACAGTGGGCGCCTGTGACGAGCAGGGTCCCACAGGGGTCAGTTCTAGGACCAGTGCTATTTCTGATATATGCAAACGACATGATGGAAGGAATAGACTCTGAAGTGTCCCTATTTGCAGATGTTGTGAAGTTGATGAGAAGAATTAAATCGGATGAGGATGAGGCAGGACTGCAAAGAGACTTGGACAGGCTGGACATGTGGTCCAGAAACTGGCTTCTCGAATTCAATCCTGCCAAATGCACAGGATGGGTATGGGGTGCATAATAAACATATTAAACTAACCAAATGCAAAGTCATGAAGATTGGGGAGCGACAAAGAAGACCGCAGACAGAGTATAGGCTTGGTGGACAAAGACTACATATCTTACTAAGGGAGAAAGACCTTGGGGTGACCATAACACCGAGCACGTCACCAGAGGTACACATCAACCAAATAACTGCTGCAGCATACGGGCGCCTGGCAAACCTGAGAATAGCGTTCCAATCGTTCAAGACACTGTACACTGTGTATGTTAGGCCAATACTGGAGTATGCAGCACCAGTCTGGAACCCACACCTGGTCAAGCACGTCAAGAAGTTAGAGAAAGTACAAAGGTTTGCAACAAGGCTAGTCCCTGAGCTCAGGGGAATGTCGCACAAGAAAAGGTTGAGGGAAATCGGACTGACGACACTGGAGGACAGAAGGGTCAGGGGAGACATGATAACGACATACAAGATACTGCGGGGAATAGACAAGGTGGACAGAGATAGAATGTTCCAGAGAGGGGACACAGAAACAAGGGGTCACAACTGGAAGCTGAAGACTCAGACGAGTCACAGGGACGTTAGGAAGTCTTTCTTCAGTCATAGAGTCGTCAGGAAGTGGAATAGCCTAGCAAGTGAAGTAGTGGAGGCAGGAACCATACATAGTTTTAAGAAGAGGTATGACAAAGCTCAGGAAGCAGAGAGGGAGAAGACCTAGTAGTGATCAGTGAAGAGGCGGGGCCAGGAGCTGAGTCTCGACCCCTGCAACCACAATTAGGTGAGCAATTAGGTGAGTACATACACACACACACACACACACATACACATACACACACACATACACATACACATACACACACACACACACACACACACACACACACACACACACACACACACACGCACACGAGCTCGGACTCGACCCCCGCAACCTCAACTAGGTGAGTACACACACACACACACACACACACACACACAACTTTCGGGGCCAGGAGCTGAGTCTCGACCCCTGCAACCACAATTAGGTGAGTACACACACAGACACACACAGAGGTTACTGCAAAAGCTAGAAGATCAGGCACACATAACAGGGAAGGCACTGCAATGGATCAGAGAATATCTGACAGGGAGGCAACAACGAGTCATGGTACGCGACGAGGTGTCAGAGTGGGCGCCTGTGACAAGCGGGGTTCCACAGGGGTCAGTCCTAGGACCTGTTCTGTTCTTGGTATATGTGAACGACATAACGGAAGGGATAGACTCAGAAGTGTCCTTGTTTGCAGATGATGCGAAGTTAATGAGAAGAATAAAATCGGACGAGGATCAGGCAGGACTACAAAGAGACCTGGACAGGCTACAAGCCTGGTCCAGCAACTGGCTCCTTGAATTTAACCCTGCCAAATGCAAAGTCATGAAGATTGGGGAAGGGCAAAGAAGACCGCAGACACAATATAGTTTAGATGGCCAAAGACTGCAAACCTCACTCAAGGAAAAAGATCTGGGGGTGAGTATAACACCGAGCATATCTCCTGAGGCGCACATCAATCAGATAACTGCTGCAGCATACGGGCGCCTGGCAAACCTACGGATAGCGTTCCGATACCTCAGTAAGGATTCGTTTAAGACTCTGTATACCATCTACGTCAGGCCCATACTGGAGTATGCAGCACCAGTTTGGAATCCATACCTAGTCAAGCACGTCAAGAAATTAGAGAAAGTGCAAAGGTTTGCAACAAGACTAGTCCCAGAGCTACGGGGATTGTCCTATGAAGAAAGGTTGAGGGAAATCGGCCTGACGACACTGGAGGCCAGGAGGGTCAGGGGAGACATGATAACGACATATAAAATACTGCACGGAATAGACGAGGTGGACAAAGACGGGATGTTCCAGAGATGGGACACAGACACAAGAGGTCACAATTGGAAGTTGAAGACTCAGATGAATCAAAGGGATGTTAGGAAGTATTTCTTCAGTCATAGAGTAGTCAGGCCATGGAATAGCCTAGAAAGTGATGTAGAGGAGGCAGGAACCATACATAGTTTTAAGGCGAGGTATGATAGAGCTCATGGGGCAGGGAGAGAGAGGACCTAGTAGCAATCAGCGAAGAGGCGGGGCCAGGAGCTGTGACTCGACCCCTGCAACCACAAATAGGTGAGTACAAATAGGTGAGTACATACACACACATACACACACATACACCTTCCTTTGAACTGACCATGTAAACCTCACTCCTCTCTCTCTCTCTCTCTCTCTCTCTCTCTCTCTCTCTCTCTCTCTCTCTCTCTCTCTCTCTCTCTCTCACTACCTGTCTCCCTCTCTACCTATCTCTCTACCTATCTCTCTCTACCTATCTCTACCTATCTCACTCTTTACCTATCTCTCTCTACCTATCACTCTACCTGTCTCTCTCTCTCTCCCCTCTCCCCTCTCTCCCCTCTCCTATCTCTCCCCTCTAACATCTCTTCCCTCTAACACCTCCCCCCTCTTACATCTCTCCCCCTCTAACATCTCTCCCCTCTCCCTTTTCTCATTTCTCTTCCCTCCTCCCCTCTCTCTCCCCCTATCCTCTCTCTCCCCTCTCTCTCTTCCGTCTCCCCCTCTTTCCCCCCTTCTCCCCCTCTCTCTCTCTCCCCCTCTCTTTGCCCACTCTCTCTCTCTCTCTCTCTCTCTCTCTCTCTCTCTCTCTCTCTCTCTCTCTCTCTCTCTCTCTCTCTTTCTTTCTCTCTCTCTCTCTCTCTCTCATTCTCTCTCTTCCCCCTTTATCCTTCTCACTCTCTCTTTCTACCTTTCCCTTCTCTCTCTCTCTCACCCTCTTTCTCTCACTCTCTCTCTCCCCCCTTTTCCCTCTTTCTCTCTCCTTCTACCTTTCCCTTCTCTCTCTCTCTCTCTCTCTCTCTCTCTCTCTCTCTCTCTCTCTCTCTCTCTCTCTCTCTCTCTCTCTCTCTCTATCTCTCTCTCTTCCCCATTTTCCCTTCTCACTCTCCCCCTCTCCTACCCTTCCCTTCTCTCTCTTTCCCCCTCTCTCTCTCTCACTTTCTCTCTCTCCCCCTTTTTCCTTCTCACTCTCCCCCTCTCTCTCTCCTTCTACCTTCCCTTCTCTCTCTCTCTCTCTCTCTCTCTATCTCTTCCTCATTTTCCTTTCTCACTCTCCCCCTCTCCTACCCTTCCCTTCTCTCTCTTTCCCCTTCTCTCACTCTCTCTCTTCCCCTTCCCTTCTCACTCTCCCCCCTCTCTACTCCTTCTCCTTTCCTTCTCTCTCTCTCTCTCTCTCTCTCTCTCTCTCTCTCTCTCTCTCTCTCTCTCTCTCTCTCTCTCTCTCTCTCTCTCTCTCACACTCACACTCAAAAAAAAAAAAAAAAAAAAAAAAAAAAAAAAAATATAAAAAAAAATCGTGGGGAGGGACTTGCAGGAATGAGGATCAGATGAGAATGGTTCTGTAGGGAGGAGTGGATGAACTGAGCAGTGGAAAAGGATGGAACAAGAGTGGGAGAGAAAATTAGGAGAGCTTTCTGAAAAAATGGAGAAAGAGCTCTTTGTGAAATTGGAAAAGAGGTTGGAGTAGGAGACAAAGAATTGGGAGGCACAAGTCGAAACTGCAGTGGCCAGGATGAGGGTCCTAGAAGTTGAGATAAATAGGCTGAAGCGAGTTACAGGGGCAGTGACCAGAGAAGACACAACAAATAAAGCTGAGAGGCCGAACAGGAAGGAAGGAGATATGGATTATGCTAAGGTCATATCAGCCTGCCAAGAAGGGCCAAGGAGTGAAAGGGAAGAACAGCTGGGTGCAGATGGAAAGGGTGATAGGTTGAATGCAGAGGCACAACCATGTTATCAAGAGCCACTGGAAAAATCAAGGGAGAAAATGACCACATACAGGCAGGATCCAGAGTCACAGAGGGTGAGGCAATGGGAGGAGGAAAGGGCAAAATCAGTGTTTATCCATGGGCTTCACGAGAGAGAGAAAAGGACACACACTGAAAGGTGGCAGGAAGAAAGAAAGGAGATTGAGAAAATCATCATGGAAATAGGTGAAGAAGAAATGGGCGAGATTGTAAATTTTCAGAGAATAGGGGGGTACTCAAAGGGGAGAAACTGACCGATCAAGCTGATTCTCAGGACGGAAACAGTGTGGAACAGGATCCTCCAAGAGAAAAAACGATTGAAATACTTGGAAGAGTACAAGAGGGTGCTCCTAGACAGAGACAGAACACAAGCAGAATGACAGCAGCTGAGGTAGAGGACAAAAAAGCGAAAGGAGCTAGGAAAGGAGACAAGGATGGAACCAGCAGAGGTCAGTCAGAGCAGAACAGAGCAGCAAGGGCAAGCACACACACAACTATCCACAGAACCCCACAACCTATCACACCATCCCAACACACACTACAATCCATACCCACAGCTTCCACCCAACACCGAGCTATAGAATCCCACAGTATGCTACCAGGTCTCCCACACTCACAGACCCCCCCAAATCACAGTGTTGGAAAGGAAACTGAAGGTATGGTACACAAACTCTGATAGAATAACAAATAAGTGGGAGGAGTGGCACGAAAGAGTCAAAGAGGCATCACCGGACATCATAGCTCTCACAGAAACCAAGCTTACAGGTATGATAACAGATGCCATCTTTCCAATGGGATACCAGATCCTGAGGAAAGACAGAGGGAACAGGGGGGGGAGGAGGAGTGGCATTGCTGATCAAAATCCGATGAAATTTTGATGAGCTGGAGAGAGGAGACAGCGGAGAAGAAAGTGATTACATAGCTGGAACTCTTCACTCTGGAGATCCCTAGGTGGTAATAGCAGTGATGTATAATCCACCACAGAACAGCAGCAGGCCAAGGCAAGAGTATGACGAGAGCAATAGAGCGATGGTTGACACACTGGCTGCAGTGGCCAGAAGAGCTCATGCATGCAGGGCAAAGCTCCTGATCATGGGTGACTTTAACCACAAGGAGATAGATTGGGAGAACTTGGAGCCACATGGGGGCCAAGATACATGGAGGGTTAAGATGATGGAGGTGGTACTGGAAAACTTCAAGTACCAACACATAAGGGACACTACAAGAGAGAGAGGAGAGGATGAATCAGCAAGACTGGACTTAATATTCACCTTGAGTAGTGCAATTATCGAGGACATCACATATGAAAGACCCCTTGGCACCAGCGACCATGAGGTTTTAAGCTTTGAATACACAGTAGAGCTACAAGTGGAGGGAGAAGCAGGAAGGCATGGACGAATGGAGCCAAACTACAAGAAAGGGGACTACACGGGAATGAGGAACTTCCTGAATGGGGTTCAGTGGGACAGAGAACTGGCAGGGAAGCCAGTTAATGAGATGATGGAATTGTAGCAACAATATGCAAGGAGGCTGAGGAGAGGTTTGTACCCAAGGGTAACAAGAATAATGAAAAAGCCAGGATGAGCCCATGGTTCACCCAAAGGTGCAGGGAGGCAAAAACCAAGTGTGCTAGGGAATGGAAGAAATATAGAAGGCAAAGGAGAATAAAGAGAGCAGTCGTAGAGCCAGAAACGAATATGCACAGATAAGAAGGGAGGCACAAAGACAATATGAAAACGACATAGCAGCGAAAGCCAAATCTGACCCGAAACTGCTATACAGCCACATCAGGAGAAAAACAACAGTCAACGACCAGGTAATCAGGCTAAGGAAGGAAGGAGGAGAGACAACAAGAAATGACCGAGAAGTATGTGAGGAACTCAACAAGAGATTCAAAGAAGTGTTCACAGAGGAGACAGAAGGGGCTCCAGAAAGACGGAGAGGTGGGGCACACCACCAAGTGCTGGACACACTGCACACAACCGAGGAAGAAGTGAAGAGGCTTCTGAGTGAGCTAGATATCTCAAAGGCAATGGGGCCAGATAACATCGTTACATAAGAACATAAGAACATAAGAACGAAGGAACACTGCAGAAGGCCTACTGGCCCATGCGAGGCAGGTCCAAGTCTCCTACCGGCTTAAGCCAATGCACCCAACCTAGTCAGGTCAGGTCACATTGACTTAAGGGAGGAACACGGCAACCGACCTGTTAGCACAAGCTATCAGGTCTAACTCACACCCACCCACATCTACTCATGTATTTATCCAACCTATTTTTAAAGCTACACAACGTTCTGGCCTCTATAACGGTACTTGGGAGTTTGTTCCACTCATCCACAACTCTATTACCAAACCAGTACTTTCCTATATCCTTCCTGAATCTGAATTTTTCCAACTTAAAACCATTGCTGCGAGTCCTGTCTAGGCTAGATATTTTCAGCACACTATTTACATCCCCTTTATTTATTCCTGTCTTCCATTTATACACCTCAATCATATCCCCCCTAATTCTACGTCTTTCTAGAGAGTGCAGATTCAGGGCCCTTAGTCTATCCTCATAGGGAAGATTTCTGATACATGGGATCATCTTTGTCATCCTCCTTTGTACATTTTCCAGAGCATTTATATCCATTCTGTAATACGGTGACCAAAACTGTGCAGCATAATCTAAATGAGGCCTAACCAAGGATGTATAGAGTTGAAGAACAACCTGAGGACTCCTATTATTTATGCTTCTTGATATGAAGCCAAGAATTCTGTTAGCTTTATTGCGAACACTTATGCACTGTTGTCTTGGTTTCAGATTACTGCTAACCAGAACTCCTAAATCTTTTTCGCAATCCGTAATATTAAGATCTACATTATTTAGTTTATATGTGGCATGGTTATTGTCCAGTCCAACATTTAGAACTTTGCATTTGTCTATATTAAACTGCATCTGCCACTTCTCCGACCACTGCATCAGTCTATTCAAATCTTCCTGGAGTGCTCGAATGTCCTCGTCAGAATGAATTCGACGGCCTATTTTGGTGTCATCGGCAAACTTGCCGATGTCGCTCTTTATGCCCTCATCTATGTCGTTTATGTAGATTGTGAACAGCAGGGGGCCCAACACTGACCCCTGTGGAACACCGCTCGTGACGCTACCCCACTCTGATTTCTCCCCATTTATGCAAACTCTCTGCTGCCTATTTGTCAACCATGCCTCTATCCAGGAAAAAATTTCTCCTCCTATTCCATGTGCTTTAATTTTCCTCAATAGTCTCTGATGTGGGACACTGTCAAAAGCCTTACTGAAGTCCATATACACAATATCATATTCATTACCATGATCTACCTCCTCAAATACCTTAGTGAAAAAAGTTAATAAATTCGTAAGGCAGGAACGCCCCTTTGTAAAACCATGCTGAGATTCGTTGATTAATTTATGCTTTTCAAGGTGGCTACGAACTGCCTCGGCAATTATTGATTCCATAAATTTTCCCACTATGGAGGTTAGGCTTATTGGTCTATAGTTCGAAGCTAAGGACCTGTCACCTGTTTTGAAAATAGGTATCACATTTGCCATTTTCCACTTATCTGGCACCATGCCAGTTTGTAGTGATATGTTGAAAAGATTAGCCAAAGGTGTGCTAAGCTCCTCTTTACATTCCTTTAGAACCCTTGCATACAGTTCATCAGGGCCTGGGGATTTGTTAGGTTTTAATTTATCTATTTGCCTAAGGACCATGTCACTTGTGACCCTAATAGTGCACAGTTTATTATCGTCCTGTTCTACATAATTTATCATTACTGGAATATCGCTGGTATCCTCCTGTGTAAAAACTGAGAGGAAGTATGTGTTAAAAATTCTACACATTTCCTTATCACTGTCAGTGAGCTGACCCGAGGAACTTTTGAGTGGGCCTATCTTGTCCCTGATCTTGCTTCTGTATACCTGAAAGAATCCTTTTGGGTTAGTCTTCGATTCTCTTGCAACTTTAACCTCATAATCTCTTTTTGCTTTTCTAATTCCCTTTTTTATTTCTCTCTTTAACTGAATATATCGATTTCTTAATTGCCCCTCTCCTCTTTTGATTTGCCTATATATGCCTCTCTTTTGACCAATCAGATATTTTAATCTATTGTTCATCCATTTAGGATCATTTTTGTTTGATCTGATTTCCCTATTTGGAACATAATTTGACTGAGCAGCTAGAACTATGCCCTGGAAAGCATCATATCGGCAACCATCACCACCTACCTGACCCTTAGTCAGGTCATTCCAGTTCAGCCCACCTAAGTAATTTTTCAGTCCTATGAAATCAGCCAAGCGAAAGTCAGGGACGGAGACTTGATTGCCATTATTAGGGGAATTCCATGATATATTAAAACTGAGTGATTTGTGATCACTCTCCCCAAGCTCATCATTAACCTCAAGATTATTAATTAGTGTTTCCCTACTGGCAAGAACCAAGTCAAGGAGGTTATTTCCCCTAGTTGGCTCTGTCACAAACCGTTTTAAAAAACAATCCTGGATCGTATCAAGAAAGTCACCCGACTCTAAATTTCCTGTCAAATTGCTCCAGTCAATCTGTCTATAGTTGAAATCTCCCATTAGCACAACATTTTCGTATGTAGATGCCTTACGAATTTCGTCCCATAGAAGTTTACTGCACTCCCTTTCAAGATTTGGGGCCCTGTAAATCACACCCAAAATTAGTTTTTCTCGGCCCTCGAGAAGCTGTAACCAAACAGATTCAGTGGCTGACGCTTCTAATTTAATATCTTGTCTAACACAACAATTTAAATTGTCTCTGACTTACATCGCTACTCCACCACCTTTCCTGTTGACCCTGTCAGTGTGGAATAATTTATAGCCTTGTATGTGACATTCAGAGGGCATCTCTCTATCTTTCAGATTGAGCCAGGTCTCTGTTATAGCAATAATATCTATGTTTCCTGCACTTGCAATTAATCTTAGCTCATCTATCTTATTTCTAACACTCCTGCTATTAGTATAGTAAACCTTAAGGGAGCTAGTCCCTTGCTGCCCTCTGCTGTCCCCCTTTGTTTGCTGACCTGTTCTATTGTCTTTATTTATAACTTCATGCTGAATGCCTTTTATACATTTACTGTTTCCAACCCTAGTGTTGCAACCTGCTTGTTTCCCACACACACCCATACCTCTATCTTCCATCAGTTTAAAATCATAGGCATTTCACCAATGGCCTTCTCAATCGAGTCTGCAAGTGCTACCACCCCTGCCCCAGAGAGATGTACCCCATCCCTTGCATACATATCATGTTTGCCATAAAAGTTGTTCCAGTTGTCAATGAATGGGATTGCAAGTTCCTTGCAGTATCTGTCTAGCCAGCAATTTACACCAATTGCCCTAGACAACCATTCATTTCCTACTCCCCTTCTAGGCAAGATGCTACATATGATTGGGATCCCTCCCTTAGACTTAATGAAATCTATAGCTGACCTGTACTTATCTAGCAGCTCTTCTCTCCTACCCTTCCCAATATCATTTCCACCAGCACTGAGACAGATAATGGGCTTGTTCCCATTACCTGACATGATATTATCCAGCCTGTTGACAATGTCCCCAACACCAGCTCCAGGGAAGCACACTCTATCTCTCATCTTCTTATTCCTATTACAAAAAGCACGGTCAATATATCTTACCTGAGAGTCACCAACCACAAGAATGCGCTTACCTTCATTAGCAGGGGCAGTAGTACCCTTACCTTCACTGGCCACTGAAGTACATTCATCCTGGAGAACAGAGAAGCGATTTCCTACCTTCAGATCTTCACTCTTAACTTTCCTTACTCTGATGCGCCTCCCATTACTGTGAACCACTCGCCACTTGTAGCAGGTGCTGGGCTGCACCTCACTGCTGGTAGCCGTTGCTACCTCCCCAACTACAGCCTCCTCACAGCAAGAGACAGACTGCACCTCACTGCTAGAAGTCTCATTCCCCACAACTCCAGCCACCTCACACTCTCTCCCAGACCCATTGAGGTGGACCTTCAGCCTCCTAATCTCCTCCTGGAGAAGCAAGACCTCCTCCTTCAACTCTCCAACCTCAGTTTTTAAAACACTGCAGAAGCCATGCTTTGTAACCGTCCACGCTAATCCCCAAAGCAGCTCAGGGTCTGTGACCTCACGTGACGACTGACCACTGACGACGACTGACCACTGACAAAGGTAATGAATCAGCCTCACTCCTATACATGGTTACAATCATGAATAAATTACAAAGTAATGAACCACTGATATGTCCACACCTGGTCACAATTGTAATGAGTTATATATACAAATATTAAGTGGGTCATACACCCACACTAGCGCACGCACACACACACATACACACACGAGGGTGCACACACAGACATATGCACACAAGCATACAAATATATGCATACACACAAGCACGCGCACACACACACACACAGTCAGCAGACGTGGGTGACAAGGCTCTGAGAACTTTAGTGTTTGTAAGGCGTGCAGTAACTGCTAGCAGTAATCAGTGGTAGTGACAACGTCAGTGAACAATACTACGAGTGATAACCAGAGTTATTAGTTAAAAAAAAGTCGAGAGGAAGCCTGAAATCATTAATATTTCAAAGTGTCAAACCGTTAGTGGCTAGTAAGCTTCTGTTGCTACACAGATTCAAATATACAAAGATTCAAGTGAGTGTGGAAGTAGGTGTTCAGGAATTTCGAGAGATTGGATAATAAGTGAAATGTGGGGCACCATACAGTGAGAGTGAAAAAGTTAATAAACAAAAGTAGAAAGGAAAAAAATAAAATATATAACAAGGGAAGGTGGCAGTAGGCCTGCTGAAGCAGTGATGTCACAACAGTGTAACACCGAATGTGAAGTGTATTCTATTATAAGTGAAGTGTATTCTATCATAAGTGAAATCACTTGAGATATGCGGGATGTATGAGCATATATGGTTACAAACATCACGGGTGAAGAATTTTCAAAATAGTGATAGAAGGCGTATGTACGATGACTATGTCATCAGCATCTGGCAACTTGTCATCGCACCACTGCCAGCGCAAGTATCACTCATCTGTTGGGGGTTGTTGTGGGGTTCTGAATCCTGGTCTTGCGTCACTGTTAGATACTGGTCACTCACTCCTGCAAGCTATTACCAGAATTAGAGTAGAAAGAGCATAGATAAGGTGAAGATAGTGTTGACTAGCGAGGGGCAGCCTAGCGAGGGGAAACCTAGCGAGGGGAAGCCTAGCGAGGGGTGATGTCAGACACTCCTAGAAGCTGAGACAAGCTAAATTTTACAACCTAGTTACTTTCTGTGTTTTATAAGTAGAAGTGATAAGTGCTAGAATCACTATTGGTAGTTTTAGAAACACTGGTATTACCACTGATATTTATTAGCAGTATGAATACTTAGAAGTGGGGGCACACATACACAAGCACACACACACACATACACAGGATTTCATACCTTCCTGTTAACTGACCTGAAATCCTTCCCTCTCTTTCTTTCTCAATGCCTATCTCTCTACCTCTCTTTATCCATCTCTCTCTACCTATCTCTCAGTACCTGTTTCTCTCTACCTCTACCTATCTCTCTACCTATCTCTCTCCCTCTCTACCTATCTCTCTCACTATCTCTATCTATACCTCTCTCTACCTATACCTCTCTTTACCTATATCTCTCTACCTATACCTCTCTCTACCTATCTCTCTCTACCTATATTTCTCACTACCTACCTCTCTCTCTACCTATCTCTCCCTTTCCCTATCTCTCGCTCTTCCCTCTCCCAACTCTCCATTTTTCCCATCTCTCCCCTATAACATCTCTTCCCTCTAACAGCCCCCCCCCCCTCTAACGTCTCTCCCCCTCTAACATCTCTCCCCCTCTCACTATCTCTCCCCTCTCCCATTTCCCATCTCTCTCTCTCCCCTCTCCCATTTCCCATCTCTCTCTCTCCCCTCTATGTTCCCCTATCCTCTCTCTCTTCCATCTCCCCCTCTCTCCCCCCTTCTCCCCTGTCTCTCCCCCTCTCTCTTCCCTCTCTTTGCCCCTCTCTCCCCTCTCTCCTCTTTCTCTCTCTCTCTTTCTCTCTCTCCTCTCTTTTCCCTTCTCACTCTCCCCCTCTTTCCTCCCTTTTCCCTTCTCACTCTCTCCCTCTCTCCTACCTTTCCCTTCTCTCTCTTTTTCTCTCTCTCTCTCTCACTCTTTTCTCTTAAAAAAAAAAAAAAAAACATGGTGGGGACTCGCAGGAACCAGGGATCAGATGAGAATGGTTCTGGTAGGGAGGAGTGGGTGGAGGAGCAGTGGAAAAGGATAGAACAAGAGTGGGAGAGAAAATCAGGAGAGCTTTCTGAAAAAATGGAGACAGAGCTTTCTGTGAAATTAGAAGAGAGGTTGGAGAAGGAGAAGAAGAATTGGGAGGCACAAGCCAAAATTGCAATAACCAGGATAAGGGTCCTAGAAGATGAAGTAAACAGGCTGAAGCAAGTTACATGGGCAATGACCAGAGAAGACACAGCATATAAAGCTGAGAGGCCAAACAGGAAGGAGGGAGATATGAATTATGCTAAGGCCATATCAACCTGCCAAGAAGGGCCAAAGAGTGAAAGGGGAGAGCAGCTGGGTGCAGGCAGAGTGGGGGTTAGGTCAAATGCAGAGGCACAACAATGCTACCAAGAGCCACTGGAAAAAACAAGGGAGAAAATGACCATGTACAGACAGGAACCAGAGTCACAGAGGGAGAGGCAATGGGTGGAGGAAAGGGCTAAATCAGTGTTTATCCACGGGTTTCAGGAGAGAGAGGAAAGGACACACACTGAAAGATGGCAGGCAGAAAGAAAGGAGATTGAGAGCATCATCAAGGAAATAGGTGAAGAAGACATGGACGAGATTGTAAATTTTCAGAGAATAGGGGGTTACTTCAAGGAGAGAAAACGACTGATCAGGCTGATTCTCAGGACAGAAACAGTACGGAACAGGATCCTCCAAGAGAAATCACGGTTGAAATACTCGGAAAAGTACATGAGGGTGTTCCTAGACAGAGACAGAACACAAACAGAAGGACAGCAGTTGAGGGAGAAGACAAAAAAGCGAAAGGAGCTACGAAAGGAGACAAGGTTAGAACCAGCAGAGGTCAGAGCAGAACAGAGCAGCAAGGGCAAGCACACACAGAACTATCCTCAGAACACCATCCCAACACAAACTACAATCCACACTCACAGCTTCCAGCCAACACCCAGCTATAGAATCCCACAGTATGTTACCAGGTCTCCCACCCTCACAGGCCCCCCAAACCACAGTGTTGGAAAGGAAACTGACGGTATGGTACACAAATGCTGATGGAATAACAAATAAGTGGGAGGAGTGGCACGAAAGAGTCACCGGACATCATAGCTCTCACAGAAACCAAGCTAACAGGTATGATAACAGATGCCATATTTCCAACGGGATACCAGATCCTGAGGAAAGACAGAGGTAACGGGGGGGGGGAGGAGTGGCACTGTTGATCAAACACCAATGGAATTTTGATGAGCTGGAGAGAGGAAACAGTGGAGAAGCAAGCGATTACATAGCGGGAAGACTTCACTCTGGAGGTCCCAAGGTGGTAATTGCAGTGATGTATAACCCACCACAGAACAGCAGGAGGCCAAGGCAAGAGTATGACGAGAGCAATAGAGCAATGGTTGACACACTGGCTGCAGTGGCCAGAAGAGCTCATGCATGCAGGGCAAAGCTTCTAATTGTGGGCGACTTTAACCACAAGGAGATCGATTGGGAGAGCTTGGAGCCACATGGGGGCCAAGACGCATGGAGGGCTAAGATGATGGAGGTGCTACTGGAAAACTTCATGCACCAACACATAAGGGACACTACAAGAGAGAGAGGAGAGGATGAACCAGCAAAACTGGACCTAGTATTCACCTTGAGTCGTGCAGATATTGAGGACATCACATATGAAAGACCCCTTGGGGCCAGCGATCATGTGGTTTTAAGCTTCGAATACACAGTAGAGCTACAAGCGGAGGGGGAAGCAGGAAGGCCAGGACGAATGACGCCAAACTACAAGAAAGGGGACTACAGGGGACTGAGGAACTTCCTGCACGGGGTTTAGTGGGACAAAGAATTGGCAGGGAAGTCAATTAATGAGATGATGGAATATGTAGCAACAATGTGCAAGGAGGGTGAGGAGAGGTTTATACCCAAGGGTAACAGGACTAATGAAAAAGCCAGGATGAGCCCATGGTTCACCCAAAGGTACAGGGAGGCAAAAACCAAGTGTGCTAGGGAATGGAAGAAATATAGAAGGCAAAAGACCCAGGAGAATAAGGAGAGCAGTTGCAGAGCCAGAAATGAATATGCACAGATAAGAAGGGAGGCCCAACGACAATATGAAAACGACATAGCAGCAATAGCCAAATCTGACCCAAAACTGTTATACAGCCACATCAGGAGGAAAACAACAGTAAAGGACCAGGTAATCAGGCTAAGGAAGGAAGGAGGAGAGACAACAAGAAATGACCATTAAGTAAGTGAGGAACTCAACAAGAGATTTAAAGAAGTGTTCACAGAGGAGACAGAAGGGACTCCAGAAAGACAGAGAGGTGGGGCACACCATCAAGTGCTGGACACAGTACACACAACCAAGGAAGGAGTGAAGAGGCTTCTGAGTGAGAAAGATACCTCAAAGGCAATGGGGCCAGATAACATCTCTCCATGGGTCCTGAGAGAGGGAGGAGAGGCGCTATGTGTACCCTTAACAATATTCAATACATCTTTTGAAACAAGGAGATTGCCTGAGGCATGGAAGACAGCAAATGTAGTCCCAATCTTTAAAAAAGGAGACAGACATGAAGCACTAAGCTACAGACAAGTATCACTAACATGTATAGTATGCAAAGTCATGGAGAAGATTATCAGGAGAAGAGTGGTCGAACATCTAGAAAGGAATGATCTCATCAACAGCTGCCATCATAGTTTCAGGGACTGGAAATCTTGTGTCACAAACCTACTGGAGTTCTATGACATGGTGACAGCAGTAAGACAAGAGAGAGAGGGGTGGGTGGACTGCATTTTCTTGGACTGCAAGAAGGCGTTTGACACAGTTCCACACTTGAGATTAGTGCAAAAACTGGAGGACCAAGCATGGATAACTAGGAAGGCACTACAATGGATCAAGGAATACTTGTCAGGAAGACAGCAGCTAGTCATGATACGTGGCGAAGCGTCAGAGTGGGCACCTGTGACCAGCAGGGTCCCACGGGGGTCAATCCTAGGACCAGTGCTGTTTCTGGCATTTGTGAACGACATGACGGAAGGAATAGAATCCGAAGTGCCCCTGTTTGCAGATGACGTGAAGTTGATGAGAAGAATTCATTCGATCGAAGACCAGGCAGAACTACAAAGGAATCGGGACAGGCTGCAGACCTGGTCCACCAATTGGGTCCTGGAGTTCAACCCCCACCAAGTGCAAAGTCATGAATATTGGGGAAGGGCAAAGAAGACCGCAGACGGAGTACAGTCTAGGGGGCCAGAGGCTACAAACCTCACTCAAGGAAAAAGATCTTGGGGTATGTATAACACCAGACACATCTCCTGAAGTGCACATCAACCAAATAACTGCATATGGGAGCCTAGGTAACCTCAGAACAGCATTCCAACATCTTAATAAGGAATCGTTCAGGACCCTGTACACCGTGTACGTTAGGCCCATATTGGAGTATGCGGCACCAATTTGGAACCCACACCTAGCCAAGCACGTAAAGAAACTAGAGAAAGTGCAAAGGTTTGCAACAAGACTAGTCCCAGAGCTAAAAGGTATGTCCTACGAGGAGAGGTTAAGGGAAATCAACCTGACGACAATGGAGGACAGGAGAGATAGGGGGACATGATAACGACATACAAAATACTGAGAGGAATTGACAAGGTAGACAAAGACAGGATGTTCCAGAGATGGGACACAGCAACAAGGGGACACAGTTGGAAGTTGAAGACACAGATGAATCACAGGGATGTTAGGAAATATTTCTTCAGCCACAGAGTAGTCAGGAAGTGGAATAGTTTGGGAAGCGATGTATTGGAGGCAGGATCCATACATAGCTTTAAGCAGAGGTATGATAAAGCTCACGGTTCATGGAGAGTGACCTAGTAGCGATCAGTGAAGAGGTGGGGGCCAGGAGCTTGGACTCGACCCCTGCAACCTCAACTAGGTGAGTACAACTAGGTGAGTACACACACACACACACACACACACACACAAAGACCTTCATACAGACAGAGCATTACACCATGTCAAAACATGGTATGTTAGAATGATAAATGCGATATTACCACAGCCTAAACCCAGAACCATGCACTCTGGACTGAGGCTGTAGCCACCAACAGGAGCAATACACTGGGTTCCTTTGCCTGAACATACAAAATTCTAAATTTCCACCTCAACACAATACCCCAAAACCATCTGGCATCAGCCTCATCCTGGAACATGATGCACACTCTTGTCACATATGTCAAGTAATCCCTGGTGTATTCAAAAGACTCACACAAGAAACACACCAAAACAAAAGTTATCCCACGTTGCAACACCCACTAGTAGCCACCATCGCCGCACTAGCCGACAACATCCATTCCGCAAACAATCCATCACTCACCACCAGATACCATCCCCTTGCCATCCTACCCCAGCACCAACCATAGCAGTTGTGCCACCGTCAGATCCCGATAACTCTCCGGAAAAGAAGTAACCCACTGACCCCCATATAAGCATCTATTCCTACCCACCGACCTATAAAAACTTGCCGCTAATGCCTTGATTCTGACATTACCCCCCCCCCCTTTCCCACCTTCCTCATACCCCAAGAGACATACAAAAAATCAACCATAATATATGTTAATGCCCTCACTACTTCACATGACACCCCTTCCACGTCTAAAAGTAAAGCCCTGAGGACCCCCACCCTCCCCCCCAATATCTCAAAAACACCCATCAACCACAACCTTACATTTTCCAAAAAAAGACAAAAATACACCGTATGGAAGGACATTTCCACATCCCCACAATGCACACAAGATGCATCTCTCACATATCCCATCTGCCTCAACACCTCTTTTGACGCCAATGTTCCCATGAGGAATCTGTACACCACTTCTCTCACCCTGGCGGGTATTCTTAGCTTTCAAAATTCCTCCCATATTACCTTCCAATCATATGTGGGGAAGACAGCCACCCCTTGCAGCGTATCCCGATGATGCTCCACTCCCACTAGCCTCCCTATTCTCAGACGACGTACATCATGGACTCTTAACATATACCTCAACATGTCCTCACACACCTCCAGGTCCCGCCCCCTCCACCAACAACGAACGTCCCTCATCACCTCCCCCACACGACGACCCCTGACCCCCCCTCTGAGGTATCACATCTTAATATAACTCGCCCTCATCCTGGGCCCCAATGCCAACAAACCCAATTCCCCCTGATGCACCCCAGTCATTACCACATCTCGTCCCAACCACGCCCTCCCATAACCCCAAAGATACCTTAACGCCCTCCGCTGGATTTCTATTACATCACTGTTCCTCAAGGGGTATACTGCCGCCACCCCCAAACTTTACTGTATACCAGCGAATTCACTACCACTGCCCTTTGGTGCAATGTGACATCTTTGACCCGATGACCACGTAGTGTGGCCACCGCCCTGTCCCTAACTGCTTCTGAATTAACCTTTCTACTCTCCTGCATGTCCGCCATATACAAAATCTCACAAATCTTGATCCTCTCCATGATGTTCCATCCAAACCCCCCGACCCAATCTCCAGCCCACCCAAGTGCCCACCTCTAACAACATCAACTTGCTCTTATTAACCCTCATCCCCATAATGGCCCCGAACCTCTTGATGACACCACACACCCTGGGAAAAACCTCCTTTCCACTAAGTAAGATCGTCATATTATCAACGTAACCCACAACCCCCCCATTCCCCTCAGCCCCCTCACCACTCAACTCTCGGTCTACAAGCTCGTAAAACAGATTCTGTACACATGCAAACAAAGGTTGGAAAAGCAGGCAACCCTGCTGCAAACTCCTCTTCATACTAATCTTACAACCCAACCTACCGTTCACCTGCACCCGCATCTTCGCTCCCACACACAAGGCATCCACTCACCTTACCACCTTGGCACCAAAGCCCAAACCACTCAAGCTCTCATGCATAAACACCCTGTCCACACAGTCATACGCATTCTCCCAATCCAACCCAAGAACCCCCCACCCTCCACAACCCTCAAAGAAATCCCTGATGCATCTGTGTCCTTCCTGCATACTCCTCCCTGGAATTCCAAACTGACCCCTGTGTAAAACTGACCCCAGAACCTCCTTCAACCTATTACCTAGAATCTTTGCAAACACCATGTAATCCATGCACATCAAGGAAATTGCCCAGAAAGCACTCAGCGCCCGCACCCCCTCCTTCTTCAGTACTAATACTACTATACCCATACATTGTGACTCACCCATCCTCCCATCATCTAGCATATCGTTCAAAACCCCAACAAAGCAATGCCTTATGCACCCCCAATGAGCCCTGTAAAAATCAATAGGCAGACCATCAATCCCTGGTGACTTGTCCATGCTCATGCTGAAGACTGCATCCGCCACCTCAGCTTCACTAATGTCACCCTCCAACCCCACCCTGTCCTGTTCTCCTATAACATTATGAACCCCTCATACTAAAAAGCTCCTGCCAGGTGCCTCGTCTTGCACACCCTCTCCATTTTTCCCTGAACCACTCGTCGGCATAAACACTCATACTGTCCGTGGAGACAAGGGCCGTGCCTTCCGGGTATCCCCCCACCCCCGAGCTAGCCACTAACTGCAATAACGTGGTCACTTTCCTACATTCCCTAAACTTATGCAAGACATACCCAGACGGTTTATCACCCCACAACACATCCTCCAACCCCAATCAAAACTGTACCATGTCAAAACGTTTGTTATGAATATCCACAATCCTACCTTGAAGAAGTGTGATGTCCTCCCCCCTCCCCCTCTCGTAATAAGCCTGCAACTGTCCCTCCAAATAATTCTGCAGTCCATATCGCCATCTTGCCTCCACACGTCCCTTAACCCTACAAAAATCTGCAATCCCTGGCTTTGCTCTCAACTCCCACCAGTCTTTAAGCTCCATTGTCTGATCCCTTGCATCCCAAAACCTTAACCACCACTCCTCAAATCCCATACCCCCACCCTCCCCCAAAGCAACAGCATGTTCAACTTTCAGTAACTGGGGTAAATACACACAGCACCCTCCCACAACAGATCTACTATCACCACCCTATGATCTGAGAAACCCACATCGAATGTCTGCACCCTCCCCACCTCCAACCCCTGCATGACATAAATTCTGTCTAGTCTTGCCTCATACCCCAAATGTGCAAACATGTGTTTCACCATATAACCTCCCCCCCTGCAACATCTACGACTCCCACGTCCCTCAACACATCCCTCAGGACACTTAAAACACAACCCGCCCCCCATGGTTCCACATCCCGGCCACGTATCACACAATTCCAATCCCCACCAATGATCGTGATGGCAGGCAATCCCCTCAAATGATACAATAATTCGTCCATCACAAAATCTTCTTTCACCCACATGTTGCCCGATGCTGGCATATGCACTCATGTAAAGCATGCCCTTCTATCACCCCACACCCCATCGACCCGCACAACCCTCCCCCCTCCTCCCAACTCGTGACATGCAAGGGCTGGTCTCCTTTATCACTACCACCACCCCCCCTTTCAACTGCCAAGCGCAACTAATGTGCAACTTATACCCATTCAACCGCAACTCACTACCAAACTTATGATTGTGCTCTCCTGCAAGAAACACACATCCACCTTGAATCTGCGTAAAAACCAAACCAACCACACAGTTTTGATCTCAGACCTGAGACCGTTCACATTAAGGGTGACACACCTGGAAGTTACATGAACAGCAGCTTCCCTCTATGCCGCTGTGGCTTGCCTACCACACCTTTACCAGTACGTCGACCCGGCACTTCACCAGGCTTTCCCTGGACCCCCTCCTCTCCCCTCCCCCATTCACTGCATAACTCTGTCTCCCCTGGATCCTTCCAGTCCAACAGCTCCTCCTCCATTTCCCAAGCTTTTTTCCCTGGCCTCTGCCCCGGCGTGAGAACCTCTTTGACTTCAGCCATGCCAGCCGTCCTCTTCCTCGAGCCGCCACCCACACACATGTCCACATCTGTCGAATTCTCCTGATGGACCTCCACCTCCACCACTTGCTCCAAGCGAGTCCCACACGAGGTCCTTACCACAGGCGACTGTTCCTCCATCATGTCGGCCTCACCATCACTTAAGGCACAGGTCCCTGACCCATCCAAAAAAACCTTGCAACACCTCCTCCAGTAAGCCCTCCTGAGGCACTTTGTTCCATTCCGTTGGAGTCACCAACAGTTGTCCTTGCTTCTCCATCTCCCAACTCCGACATCAACTCACAAGGACACTGCTCTACAGCCGACATCCCAGGCTCCCTGGGAGCCTGTCTCCTAGGACACTGTGCTGCCATATGATCGTAAGAGCTACACAAGTGGCAGGTCCATCTCTGGCCAGCATAGTTAGTTTAGTTTAATATGTTTATTATGCACCCCATACCCATCCTGTGGGCGGTAGTCAAAAGATTACAGAGGTACATAATTGGTCCAGGGACTGGACTCCAAAGTTTTGATAGCTGAGCAAGTTACAAAGGTAATGAACTAGATCTGGTCATAATCATGACCAAGGTTGTTCTTCAACTCTATACATCCTTGGTTAGGCCTCATTTAGATTATGCTGCACAGTTTTGGTCACCGTATTACAGAATGGATATAAATTCTCTGGAAAATGTACAAAGGAGGATGACAAAGATGATCCCATGTATCAGAAACCGTCCCTATGAGGATAGACTAAGGGCCCTGAAACTGCACTCTCTAGAAAGACGTAGAATTAGGGGGGATATGATTGAGGTGTATAAATGGAAGACAGGAATAAATAAAGGGGATGTAAATAGTGTGCTGAAAATATCTACCCTAGACAGGACTCGCAGCAATGGTTTTAAGTTGGAAAAATTCAGATTCAGGAAGGATATAGGAAAGTACTGGTTTGGTAATAGAGTTGTGGATGAGTGGAACAAACTCCCAAGTACAGTTATAGAGGCCAGAACGTTGTGTACCTTTAAAAATAGGTTGGATAAATACATGAGTATATGTGGGTGGGTGTGAGTTAGACCTGATAGCTTGTGCTAACAGGTCGGTTGCCGTGTTCCTCCCTTAAGTCAATGTGACCTGACCTGACTAGATTGGGTGCATTGGCTTAAGCCGGTAGGAGACTTGGACCTGCCTCGCATGGGCCAGTAGGCCTTCTGCAGTGTTCCTTCGTTCTTATGTTCTTATGTTCTCTTAAGTTACAAAGGTGATGAGCTCCAGGTAGAGCTGGTCACACTCATGAATAATTGCAAAGGTAATGAATCATAAACACATTAATCATGAGAATTTACAAAGGTAATGAGTTCCAGGTAGAGCTGGTCAAAATCATGACAAGTTTCAAAGGTAATGAATGATAAACACGTTATCACATGATCACAATCATAGACAAATTACAGAGTAATGAGCAGTTAACAAACATAGCAGGGAATTCATCCATTACCCCAACAACAGATGTTGCTAGGTGCCTGTCTCTCCTTGGCAGACAGCCATTGCAAACAGCAGCAAGTTGCCCCAGGATCTGCTGCTTGCACGAGCACCATCGACTCTCCCCAAGAGGTCCAAGAAGCCAGTGAATCCGTTAACAGCCCGATGGAGAGCTCCCCTAGGGACATGGCAACGTCCTGGTGGGCGCCAAGTTGACTGAAGATCCCAGGCTCTCGTGTGCACGGATGTTGAAGTACACACTGCCTGTGACACACCTGACAGCTGCCTCGCGGTCGAACTCCACGATGCTGTCCCTGTAGTGGAAGTTCCTGTGAGCCCGGCACTCCCTGCAGTGCCATAGCTGACATTGTGGGTTAGGGGAGAAGTACCCTCTATAGATGGGGTGGCGCTGGGAGTTGGGTGGGTGAGGCGGGGGAGACGGGCAGGGGTGAGGCGGGGGAGACGCGCAGGGGTGAGGCATTATGAGAGGGTCACTGTTTACTACACACGCCCTCCCCCTCCCCACCAGCTGAGAGTGGGGGAGGCGCTGACTGGTCCTGACTCAACAACACCAAACCTTCTGCACAACACTTCAACTATTTACGCTGAAACGATGCACTGGGATGTCCGTTCGCTGCTCTGGTATCTTCTCAGCTGTATAATCCTTGTGGCTTAGCGCTTCTTTTTGATTATAATAATAATGGTATCTTCTCAAAGCATTCACACTGAGTTCTGTTAAGTAGGGACCTGGTCAGCCTCTTTGACCAGGAGCTATCCTTGAAAATCCCTCAGCTAGCCCGCTACACAACCTGCCCCGTCGGCCATGTTGAGGCAGCATAGTACATGAAGACTTGCATCCTGTAACCCACCAACATGACATAGGACGGTATAGGCCGAGCCAGAGTCATTTTGAGGGTATAGGAGCCCTCCGGTAGCCCCTCATACGGCCCATCCTTCCATACTCCCATAGTAGCAGAATGTACCTTTCCATAACTGTTAAACGCCTCTTGTATGTCATACGCAGTCGCGTTTACCCATGTATAGTACTTAGATATGTCTTGCAACACGACGTCTACCGCCGAGTTCACAGTCATCCTCAGCTCTTGGTACTCGTCAACGATCCTGTCCTAGAAGCCGGCATAATTCAATTTCATGAAGACTCTGGACATCCCGTTCAAAGCCACACCATATACTTCCTCATTGGGAACACCATAAACGTCTCTGATGATGGCAGGTAGTAAGGTGTTCATTGTAGTGCCATTGAGCGTGCCACGTTCCAGCTCAATACAAGCTGTCCTCCTCGAACTGCCATCTTGGCGTCTAGATGCAAAAAGTCACCACCAGAGGGCAGGCGTAGCAGACTAGGCGAGCGTCTCTCTCCCCGGAGGACGAGAGACAAATGATACCCATCAATTACACAACCCAGGGCAACATGGGTTTAGAGCATGTTGCTCCTGATTGTTCCAATTACTGGACCACTATGACAAGGTCCTGGATGCTCTAGATGTAGTATACACAGCCTTTGACAAGTGTGACCATGGTGTAATATCGCACAAAATGCGTGATAAAGGAATAACAGTATAGTTGGTAGATACCTGGAGTATTGAACATTAAAATGGTATAAAATACCGACAGGTTGTTAGGTAAGACACATGCAACAGTTAGGTATCTTTATTTCGAAACGTTTCGCGAAACGTTTCGAAATAAAGATACCTAACTGTTGCATATGTGTCTTACCTAACATACCTGGAGTATACCTGGAGAGGGCTTCGGGGGTCAATGTCGATGGAGTAGGTGTGACCCACTTAATATTTGTACTTACAACTCATCACAGCTGTGACCGGGTATGGGCGTGTGAATGGCTCATTACTTTGTAATTTGTTCATAATTGTAACCATGTTCAAGAGTGTAGATGATTCATTAGCTTTGTAACTTCTTCATCTATCATAACTTTGGAGTCCAGTCCCTGGACCCATTATGTGCCTCTGTAATCTTCTGACTACCATCCACACCATGGGTATGAGGTGCATAATAAAGATATTAAAGTAACTAACTGTCGACGGAGCCTTAAACAGTTGGCTATGGCTGTTGTACATCAGCTGCGCGCAGTGCACTCATGTTCATCCTGTTAGCAGTAGCACCAAGTGAACAGGATTACAAGGATTAGTCATTTTATATATTACAGGTAACCTCACACGTCTGATCTACACAATACATTGTGGAAATTTTAAGTATCTTGTAACCACTCAAAAAATAAAACTGGCCTTTCTTGGGTTGTGATCTTGTCAGTAGTTCATTCATCTTGCCAATGCAAAATCGGGATCCATCTCAAGATTTCAGATATTTTTTCATTAACAATGAAGTTGTTTGCAATTTTCTGTATGGAAATAGACGTTTGGCCCTGGGTCATAATTTTGCAGTGTACTGAAATATTTATTTTACCCACAGACAAATTTTTCTTGACACATTTCATTATGAATTAACAGGGATTCGAACTGTGGTCGATGCGAGTAGGAGGCGCAGCGCTATGAGAACTCTCGAAGCTGAACTAATACAGTTCTGGGTTTGCTACTCGCATGAACTACAGTTTGAGTCAGTGCGATAAATTTAATGGATTCAGAGACAATTCACTCATATATGTTCAAGAAATATCGGAATACATGTATTTTATCCACAGTGGCATATTAACCAGTCATTCTGGTAAAATACCCTGATTTTGTGTATTTAAATTCAAGCATAATTTGCTAAAATATAAGGTAGCATGAATAATTCAAACCCACATATAAACTACACTGTAATCTTTTTGTGACCGAATTATGTCTGCATAAATAACTCGATACGAATGTAACCAGATAACCATATAAATAGTTCATTACCACTGTAATTTGCTTAGCTATCAGAACTTTGAGCTCCAGTAACCAGACTCATTATGTGACAATTTAATCTTTTGACTGCCGCTCTCAGGATGGGTATGTGATACATAATACTACCAATAAACTAACTATCCATTCTTCTCTTTTTTGTCAGACATTCATAATGTTTTATCATGGATTTATAGACTATATGGCTTTCAGGGGACTGAGAATAGATGCGCCAAGCTCTGGGGTGTGTGAGATGAGACAGTAGCATCACACCTGGTGGTGGGTACTGTTTCAGAAGTTCTATTTATAAAATCATTATATTGAACCTTCATGGCTGAATGGTACAGCACAGGGCCTGCATAGCTTTACCAACAATAAACCTGCCACGGGGATTTTGGATACCCGTTTCACAGGGGCAGCTCCGTGCTAATATGAATTCTAAGACTTAGTCCATGCTTCCACGATAGTGTTCAAAAAATACTCTTCTAATACCTTGTGTCATAAATCAAGTTAATTCCAGCCTTAATGGTGTCTCATTAGCATTAAGTGAGACAGTACTGGCCCAGCATCGCGGGGGATCCTCCCGGCTACTCAAAGATTCCAGAGTTTTTTTTTTTTTTGGCCACACTATAAGATGTGCAAACGTATATGTATGTGCCTCCCTCTTACTGCGAAACGAAGTTGGGGGGAAACTGCGCTGTGACTACCAAAGTTATGGGTGCTCTACCATCTCAACTAATACAAAAACCAGGATCCTTTGAGGATGAGGGTGGGAGGTCCTTGTGGGACCACCTCAGAGGGGGTGGGGGGGAGGGACCGGTCATCACAGAACACTTTAGTTGACTGACAAATTGGCTGTAAATAGTACGATATCCTGAGGCCACTTCGCCACCACGGCCTTTCATATGGAAATATGATGGTGATAGGCCTATAGACCCAGCCGCCTCGACCTTCCAGCCAGCTCCAGTAGAATAGGCCTACTGCAGCTACGCCGCAATCACTATAAAAAAAAAAGCCCAGAAAGAGAAGAAAGAATGAAGAAAAAGAGGAAGGGAAGCAGTTAGCTTGTGAAAAGATAAGATTAACAATGAAGTAATAATTGAAGTACAAACATCTCAGCAGAACAAGATGTTGCCCGTAATATAAAACTCCTTCACAGTGTGCAGAAAAGAATCAAGAAAATATTTCATTAAATTTGAGTGTAATCATATTATACGTATTCTCTGCACAATCCCCCCCCCCACCATCTCTTATGTATCAGGTGTGTAATGTTAGTGACTCAGTGTGTAATGTTAGTGACTCAGTGTGTAATGTTAGTGACTCAGTGTGTAATGTTAGTGACTCAGTGTGTAATGTTAGTGACTCAGTGTGTAATGTTAGTGACTCAGTGTGTAATGTTAGTGACTCAGTGTGTAATGTTAGTGACTCAGTGTGTAATGTTAGTGACTCAGTGTGTAATGTTAGTGACTCAGTGTGTAA
>NC_091297.1:51487821-51670321 GCF_038502225.1 Cherax quadricarinatus
CACAAATGAGTCAGAGAGATAGTAGGAAGTATTTCTTCAGTCATAGAGTTGTAAGGCAGTGGAATAGCCTAGAAAATGACGTAGTGGAGGCAGGAACCATACACAGTTTTAAGACGAGGTTTGATAAAGCTCATGGAGCGGGGAGAGAGAGGGTCTAGTAGCAACCGGTGAAGAGGCGGGGCCAGGAGCTAGGACTCGACCCCTGCAACCACAAATAGGTGAGTACACACACACACACACACAGGAGCTCGGACTCGACCCCCGCAACCTCAACTAAATGAGTACACACACACACACACACACACACACACACACACACATATATATAAAATGCTGAGAGTAATTGACAAGGTGGATAGAGACAGAATGTTTCAGAGATGGGACACAGAAACAAGGGGTCACAATTAGTAGTTCAAAGCTCAGATAAGTCACAGGGATGTTAGGAAGTATTTCTTCAGAGTTGTAAGGAAGTGGAACAATCTAGAGAGTGATGTAATGGAGGTAGGATCCAAACATAGCTTTAAGAGAAGGTGCGATAAATCTCATGGAACAAGGAGAGAGTGGACCTAGTAGCGACCAGTGAAGAGGCGAGGCCAGGAGCTGTGACTCGACTCCTGCAAAAACAAATAAATGAATGCAAATAGGTGAGTACACACACACACAAACACACGCATACACACACACACACACACACACACACACACACACACACACACACACACACACACACACACACACACACACACACACACACACACACACACATTGTTACAAATATACAAAGTACAAGAGCTCACTCGAGCAGAGCAAAGTTACTGGTAATGGGCGATTTCAACCACAGGGAGATCGACTGGGAAAACCTGGAGCCACATGGGGGTCCCGAAACATGGAGAGCCAAGATGATGGATGTGGTACTTGAAAACCTCATGCATCAACATGTCAAGGACACAACCAGAGAGAGAGAGGGGAGGATGAGCCAGCAAGACTGGATCTTGTGTTCACCCTGAGCAGTTCAGATATTGAGGACATCACTTACGAGAGGCCCCTTGGAGCTAGCGATCACGTGGTTCTGAGTTTTGATTATATAGTAGAGTTACAAGTGGAGAAGGTAACAGGAACTGAAGGGGACAGGCCAAACTATAAAAGGGGGGACTACACAGGTATGAGAAACTTCCTGCAGGAGGTTCAGTGGGACAGAGAAATGGTAGGAAAATCAGTAAACGAGATGATGGAATATGTGGCAACAAAGTGCAAGGAGGCAGAGGAAAGTTTTGTTCCCAAGGGAAACAGAAATAATAGGAAGACCAAAACGAGTCCTTGGTTTACCCGAAGGTGTAGGGAGGCAAAAACTAAGTGCAACAGAGAATGGAAAAGGTACAGGAGGCATAGGACCCAGGAAAACAAGGAGATTAGTAGAAGAGCCAGAAACGAGTATGCACAGATAAGGAGGGAGGCCCAGCGACAGTATGAAAACGACATAGCATCGAAAGTCAAATCTGACCCGAAACTGCTGTATAGCCACATTAGGAGGAAGACAACAGTCAAGGACCAGGTGATAAGGCTGAGGAAAGAAGGTGGAGAACTCACAAGAAACGATCAAGAGGTATGTGAGGAGCTCAACACGAGATTTAAGGAAGTATTTGCAGTAGAGACAGGAAGGGCTCTGGGGGGACAGACCAGATGGGGACACCAGCAAGGAATACACCAACAAGTGTTGGACGACATACATACAGATGAGGAGGAGGTGAAGAAACTGCTAAGGGACATCGATACCTCAAAGGCAATGGGACCGGACAACATCTCCCCGTGGGTCCTTAGAGAGGGAGCAGATATGTTGTGTGTGCCACTTACCACAATCTTCAACACGTCCCTGGAAACTGGGCAACTACCTGAGGTATGGAAGACGGCAAATGTAGTTCCCATTTTTAAAAAAAGGAGACAGAAAAGAGGCACTAAACTATAGACCTGTGTCATTGACGTGTATAGTATGCAAAATTATGGAGAAGATTATCAGGAGGAGAGTGGTGGAGCACCTGGAACGGAACAAGAGTATAAATGCTAACCAGCACGGATTCACGGAAGGCAAATCCTGTGTCACAAACCTTCTGGAGTTTTATGATAAAATAACAGAAGTAAGACACGAGAGAGAGGGGTGGGTTGATTGCATCTTCTTGGACTGCAAGAAGGCCTTTGACACAGTTCCTCACAAGAGATTAGTGCAGAAGCTAGAGCATCAGGCGCATATAACAGGAAAGGCACTGCAATAGATCAGAGAATACCTGACAGGGAGGCAACAACGAGTCATGGTACGTAATGATGTATCACAGTGGGCACCTGTGACGAGCGGGGTCCCACAGGGGTCGGTCATAGGACCAGTGCTATTTTTGGTATATGTGAACGACATGATGGAAGGGTTAGACTCAGAAGTGTCCCTGTTTGCAGATGATGTGAAGTTAATGAGGAGAATTAAATCTGATGAGGACCAGGCAAGACTTCAAAGAGACCTGGACAGACTGGACACCTGGTCCAGCAAATGGCTTCTCGAATTTAATCCTGCCAAATGCAAAGTCATGAAGATAGGGGAAGGGCACAGAAGACCACAGACACAGTATAGGCTAGGTGGCCAAAGACTGCAAACCTCACTCAAGGAGAAAGATCTTGGGGTGAGTATAACACCGAGCATGTCTCCAGAAGCACACATCAATCAGATAACTGCTGCAGCATATGGGCGCCTGGCAAACCTGAGAACAGCATTCCGATACCTTAGTAAGGAATCGTTCAAGACACTGTACACCGTGTATGTCAGGCCCATACTGGAGTATGCAGCACCTGTTTGGAACCCGCACTTGATAAAGCACGTCAAGAAACTAGAGAAAGTACAAAGGTTTGCCACAAGGTTAGTTCCAGAGCTAAGGGGAATGTCCTATGAAGAAAGATTAAGGGAAATCGGTCTGACGACACTGGAGGACAGGAGGGTCAGGGGAGACATGATAACGACATATAAAATATTGCGTGGAATAGACAAGGTGGACAAGGACAGGATGTTCCAGGGAGGGGACACAGAAACAAGAGGCCACAATTGGAAGTTGAAGACACAAATGAGTCAGAGAGATAGAAGGAAGTATTTCTTCAGTCATAGAGTTGTAAGGCAGTGGAATAGCCTAGAAAATGACGTAGTGGAGGCAGGAACCATACACAGTTTTAAGACGAGGTTTGATAAAGCTCATGGAGCGGGGAGAGAGAGGGCCCAGTAGCAACCGGTGAAGAGGCGGGGCCAGGAGCTAAGACTCGACCCCTGCAACCACAAATAGGTGACTACACAGGGACAGAACCAGCAGAGGTCAATCAGAGTGGAACAGAGCAGCAAGGGCAAGCACACGCAGAACCATCCTCAGAACCCCATAACCTATCACACCATCACAACACAAACTACAATCCATACTCACAGCTTCCACCCAACATCCAGCTATAGAATCCCACAGTACACTACCAGGTCTCCCACCCTCAAAGGCCCCCCAAACAACCGTGTTGGAGAGGAAACTGAAGGTATGGTACACAAACGCTGATGGAATAACAAATAAGTGGGAGGAGTGGCACGAAAGAGTCAAAGAGGCATCACCGGACATCATAGCTCTCACAGAAACCAAGCTTACAGGTATGATAACAGATGAGGTCTTTCCAGTGGGATACCAAATCCTCAGGAACAGGGGGGGGGGTGGAGGAGTGGCACTGCTGTTCAAAAACCGATGGAATTTTGATGAGCTGGAGAGAGGAGACAGCGGAGAAGCAAGCGATTACATAGCAGGAATGCTTCACTCTGGAGGTCCCAAAGTGGTAATTGCAGTGATGTATAACCCACCACAGAACAGTAGGAGAGCAATAGAGCGATGGTTGACACACTGGCTGCAGTGACAAGAAGAGCTCATGTATGCAAGGCAAAGCTCCTGATCATGGGTGACTTTAACCACAAGGAAATCGATTGGGAGAACTTGGAGCCACATGGGGGCCAAGATACATGGAGGGCTAAAATGATGGAGGTGGTACTGGAAAACTTCATGTACCAACACGTAAGGGACACTACAAGAGAGAGAGGAGAGGATGAACCAGCAAGACTGGACCTAGTATTCACCTTGAGTAGTGCAGATGTTGAGGACATCACATATGAAAGGCCCCTTGGGGCCTTTCATATGTGATGTCCTCAACACAGTAGAGCTACAAGTTTAGGGGAAAACAGGAAGGTTATTGCAAATGAAGCAAAACTACAAGAAGGGGGACTACACAGGAATGAGGAACTTCCTGAACGGGGTTCAGTGAGACAGAGAACTGGCAGGGAAGCCAGTTAATGAGGTGATAGAATGTGTAACAACAATGTGCAAGGAGGCTGAGGAGAGGTTTGTACCCAAGTGTAACAGGAATAATGAAAAAGCCAGGATGAGCCCATGGTTCACCCAAAGGTGCAGGGTGGCAAAAACCAAGTGTTCTAGGATATGGAAGAAATATAGAAGGCAAAGGACCCAAGAGAATAAGGAGAGCAGTCGTAGAGCCTGAAATGAATATGCACAGATAAGAACGGAGGCCCAACGACAATATGAAAATGACATAGCAGCAAAAGCCAAATCTGACCTGAAGCTGTTATACACCCACATCAGGAGGAAAACAACAGTCAAGGACCAGGTAATCAGGCTAAGGAAGGAAGGAAGGAGGAGAGACAACAAGAAATGACTGTGAAGTATGTGAGGAACTCAAGATTCAAAGAAGTGTTCACAGAGGAGACAGAAGGGGCTCCAGAAAGACGGAGAGGTGGGGTACACCACAGTACACACAACCGAGGAAGAAGTGAAGAGGCTTCTGAGTGAGCTAGATACCTCAAAGGCAATGGGGCTGGATAACATCTCTCCATGGGTCCTGAGAGAGGGAGCAGAGACACTATGTGTACCCCTAACAACAATATTCAATACATCTATTGAAAACATAAACACATATGCAGTTTAATGTGATCCTTTATTGACAACGTTTCACCCACACAGTGGGCTTTCTCAAGTCACACACAGATCTACCTGGGGTGGAAGGTACGGGAGTATTTATAGTCATGTTCAGAATGTTGAGGTCAGGTGGAGAATGCCGCATCTGATGAACTACCGGGTGGGGTTATAGAGTCTTGGGTAGCTTGGCAGGGGTATTGGACAAGTTGTGAGTAGACCTTCTGCAGTGTTCTATGTTCTTATGTGGGATAGCGATGAAGAAGTTTCTTGGCGAGTGGTTCAGCTATGTTATAGAAGCCGTTGTTCTGGTTGAAATTGTTGGTTATAGAGATAAGCGATGATTCCAGGATTCCTCGGTATTGAGTGTTGTCTTCTGTGGTGATAAGTTTTGAGTTTCTGTAGTTAATTAAGAACATAGAACACTGCAGAAGGTCTACTCACAACTTGTCCAATACCCCTGCCAAGCTACCCAAGAATCTATAACCCCACCCGGTAGATCATCAGATGCGGCATTCTCCACCTGACCTCAACATTCTGAACATGACTATAAATACTCTCGTACCTTCCACCCAAGGTAGATCTGTGTGTGACTTGAAAAAGCCCACTGTGTGGGTGAAACGTTGTCAATAAAGGATCACATTAAACTGCATATGTGTTTATGTTTCCATTGTGTCGGTATTTTATACAATTTATTTTCACATCTATTGAAACAGGGAGATTGCCTGAGGCATGGAGGACAGCAAATGTAGTCCCAATCTTTAAAAAAGGAGACAGACATGAAGCACTAAACTACAGACCGGTGTCACTGACATGTATAGTATGCAAAGTCATGGAGAAGATTATGAGAAGAGTGGTTGAACACCTAGAAAGGAATGATCTCATCAACAGCAGCCAACATGGTTTCAGGGACGGGAAATCCTGTGTCACAAACCTACTGGAGTTCTATGACATTCAAATTCAAATTTAAATTCAAATTCAAAGTTTATTCTCTATAAGGATTACAATGCTGAGTTTACAGAATTTGGTTATTGTGTGGTTTACATGTAGTAAAGTACTAATTACAGAGGGTGCCACTAGAACACCTAGCATGGCTAGGCATTTCGGGCAGACTTAGATTAATTCTTAAATTTAAAATATTACAAATTATGAGGTAAGTTGGTATTATGGCTAAGTGACTAAATAATAGTTTGTGAGTTTAGCAATGTGAATGCTTTTGTCTTGGCACAATACATAGTTTCAGTATTGGAGTATCACAGGCCAACTAATGACTAGTTAGGATTCGTTATTTTAAGATTGAGATTGATATTTCTGTTTATGGTCAAATGGGTGAGTGAGTGTAAGTGTGAACCACCAGGTGGTATTCGTGTAATTAGTTGATGGGGTGTATAAAGGAGATAAGATGTTTTCTAATGGTAGTTTTGAAGGTGATGAATGTGTCTGCAGTTCTAGAGTTTTCAGGTAGGGTGTTCCAGATTTTAGGGCCTTTGTCATACATTGAATTTTTGTAAAGGTTTAGGTGGACATGGGGAATGTCATAGAGATGTTTGTGTCTGGTGTTATGCCTGTGGGTTCTGTCACAACTATCAAGAAAGCATTTTAGGTCAAGGTTAATATTGGAATTTAAGGTCCTGTAGATGTAGATTGCACAGTAGTAAGTGTGGATGTACTGAACAGGGAGTAAGTTTAGATCTATGAAGAATGGGGGGAGTGGTGTGTTGCCAGGGATGGGATTTAGTGATTATCCTTACTGCGGCTTTTTGTTGGGTTATTATTTGCTTTAGGTGTGTTGCTGCAGTTGATCCCCAAGCACAAATAGCATATGTGAGGTATGGATAAATAAGTGAGTGGTATAGTGTGAGAAGGGCATTCTGCAGCATGTAGTATTGTATCTTGGAGAGGATCCCAACCATTTTGGATACTTTTTTGGTTATGTGTTGGATATGGGTGCTGAAATTCAGGTTGTTGTCGAGGTATAGGCCTAGGAATTTGCCCTCATTATGTCTGGCAATTAGAGTGTTGTCAATCTTATTGTTAATTTGCGCAAGTCCTGCTCTGCTACCAAACATAATATAGTAGGTTTAGTCAGTGTTAGGCGTAAGGTTATTGGCTGTCATCCAAGTCAATATTTTGATCAGCTCCTCGTTAACAATGGTGTTGAGGGTGGCAAGATTTGGGTGAGAGATGACATAAGTCGTGTCGTCAGCAAAGAGAATGGGGTTCAGGTGTTGGGATATGTTTGGAAGATCATTGATGTATATGAGGAAGAGCAGGGGACCAAGGACACTTCCCTGCAGAACTCCAGTATCAAGTGGCCGTATTGATAAGGCTGTGTCTTTAATGGTGACATACTGATAACTATTAGTAAGGTAAGATTTGAAATATGCAAGCGCATGGCCTCTTATACCACAATGGTCAAGTTTGTGGAGTAGGATGCCGTGGTCTACTGTGTCAAAAGCTTTTCTTAGGTCAATAAAAATTCCTAGTGGATATTCCTTATTTTCCAATGCTGTGTAAAGCAGATCTAGCATTTTTATAATTGCATCATTAGTGCTTTTATTTTTCCTGAATCCAAATTGGCAGTGGTTGAGTATGCTTTGTGCCATTATAAATAAATATAGTCTCCTGTGCACGAGTTTCTCAAAGATTTTGGATAGCAATGGTAAGTTTGATATTGGCCTATAGTTGTTTAACTCTGTAAGGTCACCACCTTTATGTATTGGTGTAACCCTTGCCATCTTGAGTAGTTTCGGGAAGGTGCTAGTTTTTAGTGACTTGTTAAAAAGTAATGAAATAGCATGCGAAAGGACATGGGCCACTCGCTTGTACAATAATGGTGGGGCATGAGACAGTTATTTTTAAGTGACTTTATAATCTCGGTGACTTCTGTGGGCTCAGTTGGTGCATGATAGAAGGAATTTGGGAAATTCCCATCTAGGTAGTCCCCGGCATGGGCATTCGTACGTGGGATTTTATTGGTGAGATTAGATCCTATGTTTGAGAAGTTGTTTATCTTGTTAGCTGTGTCAGTGGGATGTAGTGGTGTTTCATTAGGTTTAGTTAGGACAATATTCTTGTTTTTTTTTCAGTTTGTGGGTCCCCAGAATCTGGGAAAGTGTTTTCCAGGTCTTTTTTATATCTCCTCTTGTGTCAGTGAATCTGCTGGAGTAGTATAGTTGTTTGGCTTTCTTTATTACTTTCAAGAGAATTGATGAATAGTGTTCAAGAAAATCTTTGTGTATTAAGCCCTGTCTATATTTTTTTCATATTGGTGTTTCTTATCAAAGGATTTCAGAATGGTGCTGGTTAGCCATGGGCAACCAAGCCATTTGTTTGTGATCTGTTTCGTTTTTATAGGACAATGTTTGTTGTATAGTCTAAGTAATTTTTTAAGAAAAATGTCTGTACAGTCTTGGAGAATTCTGTAGGCCAGTCAACAGTCTCTAGATCAGCTGTGAAATTCCTTATTGAGGCCTCATCATGGAGTCTAAATGAAACTTTGTTGTATTCAAGTGGTGGTTTACTAATGTTTGTCAAGAGGAACAGCCTGGTTGATCAGGCTCTGATCCACCAGGAGGCCTGGTCACAGACCGGGCCGCGGGGGCGTTGACCCCCGGAACTCTCTCCAGGTAAACTCCAGGCAAGAGGAAGGAAGGGTAGTGGTCTGTAGTGCTATCTGTGATTATCCCTGATTTAAGGGAGGCTAGTATATTGGTCCATATGTGGTCTATTATGGTTGCACTTGTCTCAGTGAGCCTGGTTGGTTTAGCTATTGTTGGTATGAGAAGTGTGTTGTTCATATTGTTGATGAAATCAGTTACAGGCTGATCATCTAGTAAGCCAAGGTTGATGTTGAAGTCTCCAGCTAAGAGAAGGTGGTGCTTATTCATTTGTCTGTTTGTTATTAGTGCCTTTAATTTCTCACTGAAATTTGGGATGTTTGTGGGGGGTATCCGGTAAATGTCACCGATTGTTAAAGTTTTTTACAGTAAAATTAGCAAAAATGTATTCCCCATATTCATCACTAAAGCAATTAGTGCTAATTCAAGATAATTGGTTAGAGTAATAGATTGCAATACCACCCCCAACTTGATATGGTCTGCATTTGTGGATTACTGTGTATCCTGGTAGAGGGTAGATATCTATTGTGTCCTGCTTAAGCCAAGTCTCAGTAAGAATAATGCAGGAGAAGGGTGTCTTTAGTGACTCAAGGAGTGCCAGAAGGTCATCATGGTGACAGCAGTAAAACAAGAGAGAGAGGAGTGGGTGGACTGCATTTTCTTGGACTGCATGAAGGCATTTGACTCAGTTCCACATAAGAGATTAGTGCAATAACTGGAGGACCAAGCAGGGATAACAGGGAATGCTCTACAATGAATCAGGGAATACTTGTCAGGAAGACAGCAGCGAGTCATGGTACGTGGCGAGGTGTCAGAGTGGGCACCTGTGACCAGCGGGGTCCCACAGGGGTCAGTCCTAGGACCAGTTCTGTTTCTGGTATTTGTGAACGACATGATGGAAGGAATAGACTCCGAAGTGTCCCTGTTTGCAGATGACGTGAAGTTGATGAGAAGACCAGGCAGAACTACAAAGGGATCTGGACAGGCTGCAGACCTGGTCCAGCAATTGGCTCCTGGAGTTCAACCTCACCAAGTGCAAAGTCATGAAGATTGGGGAAGGGCAAAGAAGACTGCAGACGGAGTACACTCTAAGGGGCCAGAGACTATAAACCTCACTCAAGGAAAAAGATCTTGGGGTGAGTATAACACCAGGCTCATCTGAAGCGCACATCATCCAAATAACTGCTGCAGCATATGGGCGCCTAGCAAACCTCAGAACAGCATTCCGACATCTTAATAAGGAATCGTTCAGGACCCTGTACACCGTATACGTTAGGCCCATATTGGAGTATGCGGCACCAGTTTGGAACCTACACCTAGCCAAGCACGTAAAGAAACTAGAGAAAGTGCAAAGGCTTGCAACATGACTAGTCCCAGCGCTAAGAGGTATGTCCTACGAGGAGAGGTTAAGTGAAATCAATCTGACGACACTGGAGGACAGGAGAGATAGGGAAGACGTGACAACGACATACAAAATACTAAGAGGACTTCACAAGGTGGACAAAGACAGGATGTTCCAGAGAAGGGACACAGCAACAAGGGGACACAGTTGGAAGTTGAAGACACAGATGAATCACAGGGATGTTAGGAAGTATTTCTTCAGCCACAGAGTAGTCAGTAAGTGGAATAGCTTGGGAAGCGATGTAGTGGAGGCAGGATTCATACATAGCATTAAGCAGAGGTATGATAAAGCTCACTGTTCAGGGAGAGTGACCTAGTAGTGACCAGTGAAGAGGCGGGGGCCAGGAGCTTGGACTCGACCCCTGCAACCTCAACTAGGTGACTACAACTAGGTGAGTACACACACACACACACACACACACACACACACACACACACACACACACACACACACAGAAAAGAGGCACTAAACTTTAGACTTGTGTCACTTATGTGTATAGTATGCAAAGTTATGGAGAAGATTATCAGGAGGAGAGTGGTGGAGCACCTGGAACGGAACAAGAGTATAAACTCCAAGCAACAACGAGTCATGGTACGAGATGAGGTATCACAGTGGGCACCTGTGACGAGCGGGGTCCCACAGGGGTCGGTCCTAGGACCAGTGCTGTTTTTGGTAAAGCTCATGGAGCAGGGAGAGAGAGGACCCAGTAGCAACCAGTGAATAGGCGGGGCCAGGAGCCAAGACTCGACCCCTCCAACCACAAATAGGTGAGTACACACACACACACACACACACACACACACACACACACACACACACACACACACACACACACACACACACACACACACACACACACACGGAAGGAATAAACTCCGAAGTGTCCCTATTTGTAGATGGTGTGAAGTTGAAGAGAAGAATTCAATCGGATGACGACCAGTCAGAACTCAAAGGGATCTGGACAGGCTGCAGACCTGGCCCATCAACTGGCTGCTGGAGTTTAACCACACCAAGTGCAAAGTGATGAAGATTAGGGAAGGGCAAAGAAGACCACATACTGAGTGCAGTGTAGGGGGCCAGAGACTACAAACCTCACTCAAGGAAAAGGACCTTGGGGTGAATATAACACCGGCACATCTGAGGCGCACGTCAACCATATAACTGGTGCAGCTTACAGGCGTCAGCAAACTTACGAACATCATTCCGACATCTTAATATGGAATCGTTAAGGAATGTGTAAGCTGTGCATGTTAGGCCCATATTGGAATATGCAGAGCTAGTTTGGAACCCTCACCTAGCCAAGCATGTAAGGAAACTAGAGAAAGTGCAAGAGTTTGCCACGAGAGTAGTCCCGGAGCTATGGGGTATGTCCTACGAGGAGAGGTTAAGGGAAATTTAAGGGAAATCGACCTGACGACATTGGAAGACAGGAGAGATAGGGGGGGATATGATAACGATATACAAAATATTGAGAGGAATCGACAAGGTGGACAGAGACAGGATGTTCCAGAGATGCAACACAGCAACAAGGGTTCAAAATTGGAAGTTGAAGACTCAGATGAGCCACTGGGATGTTACGAAGTATTTCTTCAGTCATTAAGTTGTCAGGAAGTGGAATAGTCTGGAGAGTGATGTAGTGGGGCCAAGATCCATACATAGCTTTAAGAAGAGGTACGGCAAAGCTCATGAAGCAGGGAGAGAGTGGACCCAGTAGCGACCAGCAAAGAGGCTGGGCCACGAGCTGTTACTTGGCCCCTGCAACCACAATTAGGTGAGTACAATTTGGTGAGAACACACATACACAACACAATTCACATACACGTCTAGAAGACCAAAGACTACAAACCTCACTGAAGGAAAAGGGTCTTGGGGTGAGAATAATACCGAATATATCTTCTGAGGTGCACATCAACCAGATAATTGCTGGGGCATACGGGAGACTAGGAAACCTAAGAATAGCATTCCGACATCAGAGTAAGGAATTGTTCAGGACTCTACACAGTGTACATTAGGCCCATACTTCAGTATGCAGTATCAGTTTGGAACCCACACCTGGTCAAGCCACAGGGATGTTAGGAAGTATTTCTTCAGTTACAGAGTTGTCAGGAAATGGAATAGTCTGGAAAGGGAGGTGGTGGAGGCAGGATCAGTACATAGCTTTAAGAAGAGGTATGATAAGGCTCACAGAGCCGGGAGGGAGTGACCTAATAGTGACCAGTGAAGAGGCGGGGCTAGGAGCTATGACTCAACCTCTTCAACCACAATTAGGTGAGTACAGTTAGGTGAGTACACACACATACACACACTCACAGACCAGTGTCACTGACGTGTGTAAGTCATGGAGAAAATTATCAGAAGAAGAGTGGTGGAGCACCTAAAAAACTTATGAACGACAGCCAGCACGGTTTCAGGGACGGGCAATCCTGTGTCACAAACCTACTGGAGTTCTATGACAGGGTGATGGCTGTAAGACAAGAGAGAGAGGGGTGGGTAGATTGCATTTCCTTGGACAGTAAAGTGTTTGACACAGTTCCACACAAGAGATTAGTGCAGAAGCTGGATTACCAGGCAGGGATAACAGGGAAGGCACTACAATGGATCAAGGAATACCTGTCAGGTAGACAACAACAAGTCATGGTACGTGGCGAGGTGTCAGAGTGGGCGCCTGTAACGAGCAGGGTGCCACAGGGATCAGTCCTAGGTCTAGTGCTGTTTCTGGTATTTGTGAACGACATGACGGAAGGAATAGACTCCGAACTGTTACTGTTTGCAGACGATGTGAAGTTGATGAGAATTCAATCGGACGAGGACCAGGCAAAACTACAGAGGGATCTGGACAGATTGCAGGCCTGGTCCAGAAACTGGCTCCTGGAGTTCAACTCCACCAATTGCAAAATCATGAAAGTTGGGGAAGGGCAAAGAAGACTACAGACGGAGTACAGTCTAGGGGGGCCAGAGCCCACAAACCTCACTCAAGAAAGAGGATTTTGGTGTATGTATATAACCCTGGAAATATCTCCTGAGGCTCACATCAACCAAATAACTGCTGCAGCATACGGGCGTCTGGCAAACCTAAGAACAGCATTCTGACATCTAAATAAAGAGTCATTCAGGACCCTGTACAATGTTTACGTTAGGCCCATATTGGAATATGCAATGCCAGTTTGGAACCCTCACCTTGCCAAGCATGTAAGGAAACAGAGAAAGTGCAAAAGTTTGCAACGAGACTAGTCCCGGAGCTAAGGGGTATGTCCTACGAGGAGAGGTTAAGGGAAATCGACCTGACGACACTGGAAGACAGGAGAGATAGGGGGGATATGATAACGACATATAAAATACTGAGAGGTATAGACAAGGTGGACAGAGACAGGATGTTCCAGAGATGGGACACAGAAGCAAGTTGTCACAGTTGGAAGTTGAAGGCTCAGACAAACCACAGGGATGTAAGGAAGTATTTCTTCAGTCACAGAGTTGTCAGGAAGTGGAATAGCCTGGGTAGTGATGTAGTGGAGGCTAGTGTGTAAGGCGGCGTTGCCAAGTGTCACCCAAGAAAGGTAATAAAGTGAAACAATCGTGTGACCAGTGAAAGAAATACAGTGAATAGGGTACATTATTAACGAGAAGAAATTGAGGTGGATCTACGCCAGGACGTACATCGAGCTGGATCTACGCCAGGACGTACATCGAGCTGGATCTACGCCAGGACGTCACATCGACCTGGACAATCTACAGTGCTACAGCTGCACTACAAGTACTGTATCACCTATGAGTGGTTGTTTGGGTGTGGGGTTCAGGTTCCAATTAACCGCCAAGCTGAATGTGAATGGTCTAACTCTCATAGCACGATAAAGAATAGGTACTCAAGTATTCAATAAGGTTTAGCAAATGGTAATCCATTGAACAAGGTGATTAACTCACTATAAGCAGGTCGAGCATAGCAACACTGTAAGGGTTGGAGTCAGGTCACAAGAGGTTGTGGACACAAGCGACAACTGAGAATCTACATTACACTCCAAGCACAAGCCACCTACTTTTCAGACACATAATAAACCCACACATAATTCGACACATAATTACACACACACACACACACACACACACACACACACACACACACACACATATATACACACACATACACAAACACACACACACACACACACACGCACACACACACACACATACACACACACACACACACACACCCACATACACACACCCACATACACACACCCACATACACACATACACACACACACACACACACACACACACACACACACTGCAAGAAGGCCTTCGACACAGTTCCTCACAAGAGGTTACTGCAAAAGCTAGAGGATCAGGCACACATAACAGGAAAGACACTGCAATGGATCAGAGAATACCTGTCAGGGAGGCAACAACGAGTCATGGTACGCGACGAGGTGTCAGAGTGGGCGCCTGTGACAAGCGGGGTTCCACAGGGGTCAGTCCTAGGACCTGTGCTGTTCTTGGTATATGTGAACGACATAACTGAAGGGATAGACTCAGAAGTGTCCTTGTTTGCAGATGATGCGAAGTTAATGAGAAGAATCAAATCGGATGAGGATCAGGCAGGACTACAAAGAGACCTGGACAGGCTACAAGCCTGGTCCAGCAACTGGCTCCTTGAATTTAACCCTGCCAAATGCAAAGTCATGAAGATTGGGGAAGGGCAAAGAAGACCGCAGACACAATATAGTTTAGATGGCCAAAGACTGCAAACCTCACTCAAGGAAAAAGACCTTGGGGTGAGTATAACACCGAGCATATCTCCCGAGGCGCACATCAATCAGATAACTGCTGCAGCATACGGGCGCCTGGCAAACCTACGGATAGCGTTCCGATACCTCAGTAAGGATTCGTTTAAGACTCTGTATACCATTTATGTCAGGCCCATACTGGAGTATGCAGCACCAGTTTGGAATCCACACCTAGTCAAGCACGTCAAGAAATTAGAGAAAGTGCAAAGGTTTGCAACAAGACTAGTCCCAGAGCTACGGGGATTGTCCTACGAAGAAAGGTTGAGGGAAATCGGCCTGATGACACTGGAGGACAGGAGGGTCAGGGGAGACATGATAACGACATATAAAATACTGCACGGAATTGACAAGGTGGACAAAGACGGGATGTTCCAGAGAAGGGACACAGACACAAGAGGTCACAATTGGAAGTTGAAGACTCAGATGAATCAAAGGGATGTTAGGAAGTATTTCTTCAGTCATAGAGTAGTCAGGCCGTGGAATAGCCTAGAAAGTGACGTAGTGGAGGCGGGAACCATACATAGTTTTAAGGCGAGGTATGATAAAGCTCATGGAGCAGGGAGAGAGAGGACCTAGTAGCAATCAGCGAAGAGGCGGGGCCAGGAGCTGTGACTCGACCCCTGCAACCACAAATAGGTGAGTACAAATAGGTGAGTACTGTAAGTAAGTGCCAGTAAGTCCCAGGAGGTTGGGGGTCAGGTCACAAGAAGGTGTGGGCAGCCAAGGACCACTGAGACTTACCTTAAATGCACAAGCCACCTACCTTTCAGTACATAATAAACCCACACATAATTCCACACACAATTACACACAAAATTACACACACACACACACACACACACACACACACACACACACACACACACACACACACACACACACACACACACACACACACACACACACACACACACACACACACACACACACACACACACATATCCAGACACACATACACTCCCCCCCTCACCACCGACATCTCACTACTTCCCCTGATCCCTCCCCTTCCTCGATCACCCTCCCCTACCCCGTTCACCCTAAACCCTCCCCACCCCTCCCCACTCAGCTCCCACATAGCCACAGTTCCTCCACTACTTCCCCCCCCCACACTCTGACATACACACTACTAACCTAACATACAGAACTACATAGGTTTCCCACTCTGAGGCAATCAGGATAAAACAAAAATGGGTTGCCAGAGAGCAACAAGAAAAAGCAAGGGACAGGAGGAGGAAAATGCAAAGGAAGATTGGGCAGCAGAGCTCATAAAAAGGGATCATGAATGGGAAAAGAAACTAGAAGAACTTAGCATGAGAATGGAAGAGAGGATAGATATGGAATGCAGGAAGTGGGAGGTGCATGTCAAAGCAGCAGAAGCTAGGATACAGAGTTTAGAAAGGAATTGAAAAATCTGAAACAGCCTAAAGAACTAAAGAACATTTTGGGATTGACAACAGAGACTGCTACCTCAGCCACAAATAAGGGGACTGTAGGGAAAGAAGGGGCACAACTGCATGGATATGCTCTATCGGAGGAGACTGTAGCAAATGAAAGAGCTAAGCTTTATGTGGAGGCCCTAACAGACAACAACAGAGCCCAAGGAAAGCCGAGAAGGGAAAATGACAGGCCACTGAGCCCAAGTACATTAGCCAGTGAAACTGATGAAAGGAAAGCTGCAGTGGAGGAAACCAAATTAAATGAGGGGATACACAGGGATATGCAGTGGGAGAATGAAAGGGTGAGGTCAGTCTTTGTGTATGGGCTCCAGGAAGTCGAAGGGGAAACATATGAAGCAAGAAAACAAGGGGAAAAAAAAGCAATTGAAAGCATCATGAAAGCAATAGGAGAAGACGATATGACCCACCTGGAAAATTTTCGGAGAATAGGGGGGTTTGTAAAAAAAAGAACCCGGCCAGTGAGAGTGACCTTCAAGGCAGAAGCGACTCGGACCAGGATCATGCAGGAGAAAGCACGATTAAGGGACATGACGGCATACAGGAAGGTGTATCTCGACCGCGACAGAACACAAGAAGAAAGGAAGAAACTGAGAGAGATGGTACAAAGGCGAAAGGAGGAAAGAGAGAGGATGGAGAAGACAGACAGGAGATCCCAGACCCAGGAAGAAGATCAAATACAGCCTCCCTCACAACTTCCTATAGAAGCCTCCCAACCAGGTCAACCCCAGTGCAACCAAACACTCTAAATCAAAACACCCATGCCACATCCAATGCCCCCACCCACTACATTACAAACTTCACCCCCACAGCACCAACCCATAGTTCCTTACCAGGTCTCCCACTTCCCCAACCCCAATATACTTCCCAGACCACAGTCTTAGAAAAGAAGTTGAAGGTGTGGTATACAAATGCAGATGGAATAACAAACAAGTATGAGGAGTGGCACGAAAGAATCAAAGAGACATCCCCAGACATAATAGCACTCACAGAAACAAAACTCACCAGAATAATAACAGATTCAATCTTTCCATCCGGATATCAAATCCTCAGGAAAGACAGAGGGAGGAGAGGGGGAGGAGGAGTTGCACTGCTCATTAAAAACCAGTGGGGTTTTGAGAAAATGGAAGGAATGGATGGCATGGACGAAAGGGACTACTTAGTAGGAACAATCCAGTCTGAGGGACATAAGGTGATAATTGCAGTAATGTACAACCCACCACAGAACTGCAGGAGGCCAAGAGAAGAATACGATGAGAGCAACAGAGCAATGATCGACACACTAGCCGAGGTGGCCAGGAGAGCACACATGGGGGGAGCAAAGTTACTAGTTATGGGTGATTTCAATCACAAGGAGATTGACTGGGAAAACCTGGAGCCCCATGGGGGTCCCAAAACATGGAGAGCCAAGATGATGGATGTGGTACTGGAGAACCTCATGCATCAACATGTTAGAGACACTACCAGAGAGAGAGGAGAGGATGAACCAGCAAGGTTGGACCTTGTATTCACCATGAGTAGTTCGGACATCGAGGGTATCATGTATGAAAGGCCCCTGGGAGCTAGTGATCATGTGGTTCTGTGCTTCGACTACATAGTTGAGCTCCAAGTGGAGAGAGTAGCAGGAATAGGCTGGGAAAAACCAAACTACAAAAGGGGGAACTACTCAGGCATGAGGAACTTCCTTCAAGACATTCAGTGGGAGAGGGAACTGACAGGAAAACCAGTACAAGAAATGATGGACTATGTAGCAACAAAATGCAAGGAGGCAGAGGAGAGGTTTGTTCCCAAGGGAAACAGAAATAATGGGAAGAACAGAACGAGTCCTTGGTTCACCCAAAGGTGTAGGGAGGCAAAAACTAGGTGTACTAGAGAATGGAAAAGGTACAGAAGACAGAGAACTCAGGAAAATAAAGAAATCAGCCGAAGAGCCAGAAACGAATATGCACAGATAAGAAGGGAGGCTCAGAGACAATATGAAAATGACATAGCATCAAAAGTAAAGACTGACCCGAAGCTGTTGTACAGCCACATCAGGAGGAAAACAACAGTCAAGGACCAGGTAATCATGAAACAGCCTTGTACGGTTTCAAAATAACTCAGACCAGTTGAGTACATTCATTCCAAGTCAATGTAACCAGTGTAAATAGTGTAAATGTGTATAAATTGTGGACACAATGCACCACGTGGATGAAAAACAATTAAGGGAGAGCAGACACTGTACAACACGGGTGAAGAACAGTTGACGGAGACCAGACAGTGTCCCACAAGAGTGAAGAGCAAGAGAATGAGACCAGACAATGTTCAGTTTGAGTGAAGAGGAATAGGAGAACAGGCATTGTACCACATCGATGAATCTAGCAGCAAGGAACACCTAGATATGAACATCACACATCCAATTATCAGCTCAGGCAAACTTATGCATAAGGTCAGTCACACACACACTAACCTAGCAAAATTACGAATGGCTTTTAGAAGAACCTAAACAAATACATTTAGGACACATTATAGGGAAATATATCAAACCAGTTCTTGAATTCGCAGCACCAGGATAGAACTCCCACATAGGAAGACACGTAAATAAGTAGCAGAAGGTCCAGTGACTTGCGACAATGCTGGGTCCAGAATTAAGAAATAAAAGTTACAATGGAAGACTGCAATACCAGATCCCATATCACTAGAAGAAAATATGCATGAAGACAGACCACAACACACTGGATACTCAGGGGCCAGGAGCTAAAACTAGACCACTACAGCAACACAGGTGAATACTCTGGAGGCTAGACAAAGTAGATACCTACATGCTGTTCACAGCAACGAGGACCAGAGCGAGGCTACTCTGGAGGCTAGACAAGGTAGATACCTACATGCTGTTCACAGCAACGAGGACCAGAGCGAGGCTACTCTGGAGGCTAGACAAGGTAGATACCTACATGCTGTTCACAGCAACGAGGACCAGAGCGAGGCTACTCTGGAGGCTAGACAAGGTAGATACCTACATGCTGTTCACAGCAACGAGGACCAGAGCGAGGCTACTCTGGAGGCTAGACAAGGTAGATACCTACATGCTGTTCACAGCAACGAGGACCAGAGCGAGGCTACTCTGGAGGCTAGACAAGGTAGATACCTACATGCTGTTCACAGCAACGAGGACCAGAGCGAGGCTACTCTGGAGGCTAGACAAGGTAGATACCTACATGCTGTTCACAGCAACGAGGACCAGAGCGAGGCTACTCTGGAGGCTAGACAAGGTAGATACCTACATGCTGTTCACAGCAACGAGGACCAGAGCGAGGCTACTCTGGAGGCTAGACAAGGTAGATACCTACATGCTATTCACAGCAACGAGGATCAGAGCGAGGCTACTCTGGAGGCTAGACAAGGTAGATACCTACATGCTGTTCACAGCAACGAGGATCAGAGCGAGGCTACTCTGGAGGCTAGACAAGGTAGATACCTACATGCTGTTCACAGCAACGAGGACCAGAGCGAGGCTACTCTGGAGGCTAGACAAGGTAGATACCTACATGCTGTTCACAGCAACGAGGATCAGAGCGAGGCTACTCTGGAGGCTAGACAAGGTAGATACCTACATGCTGTTCACAGCAACGAGGACCAGAGCGAGGCTACTCTGGAGGCTAGACAAGGTAGATACCTACATGCTGTTCACAGCAACGAGGACCAGAGCGAGGCTACTCTGGAGGCTAGACAAGGTAGATACCTACATGCTGTTCACAGCAACGAGGACCAGAGCGAGGCTACTCTGGAGGCTAGACAAGGTAGATACCTACATGCTGTTCACAGCAACGAGGACCAGAGCGAGGCTACTCTGGAGGCTAGACAAGGTAGATACCTACATGCTGTTCACAGCAACGAGGACCAGTGCGAGGCTACTCTGGAGGCTAGACAAGGTAGATACCTACATGCTGTTCACAGCAACGAGGACCAGAGCGAGGCTACTCTGGAGGCTAGACAAGGTAGATACCTACATGCTGTTCACAGCAACGAGGACCAGAGCGAGGCTACTCTGGAGGCTAGACAAGGTAGATACCTACATGCTGTTCACAGCAACGAGGACCAGAGCGAGGCTACTCTGGAGGCTAGACAAGGTAGATACCTACATGCTGTTCACAGCAACGAGGACCAGAGCGAGGCTACTCTGGAGGCTAGACAAGGTAGATACCTACATGCTGTTCACAGCAACGAGGACCAGAGCGAGGCTACTCTGGAGGCTAGACAAGGTAGATACCTACATGCTGTTCACAGCAACGAGGACCAGAGCGAGGCTACTCTGGAGGCTAGACAAGGTAGATACCTACATGCTGTTCACAGCAACGAGGACCAGAGCGAGGCTACTCTGGAGGCTAGACAAGGTAGATACCTACATGCTGTTCACAGCAACGAGGACCAGAGCGAGGCTACTCTGGAGGCTAGACAAGGTAGATACCTACATGCTGTTCACAGCAACGAGGACCAGAGCGAGGCTACTCTGGAGGCTAGACAAGGTAGATACCTACATGCTGTTCACAGCAACGAGGACCAGAGCGAGGCGGCAAAGATAGAAACTAAACAGTTTCTATATCAACATTGTATCATAATGAAATAAATTATTATTATTATTATTATTATTATTATTATTATTATTATTATTATTATTATTATTATTATTATTATTATTATTATTATTATTATTTTTGTTATTATTATTATTATTATTATTATTATTATTATTATTATTATTATTATTATTATTATTATTATTATTATTATTATTATTATTATTATTTTTGTTATTATTATTATTATTATTATTATTATTATTATTATTATTTATTATTATTATTATTATTATTATTATTATTATTATTATTATTATTATTATTATTATTATTATTATTATTATCATTTTTATTATTATTATTATTATTATTATTATTATTATTATTATTATTTTTATTATTATTATTATTATTATTATTATTATTATTATTATTATTATTATTATTATTATTATAGCAAGATAAAATATTCGTTGAGCGTCAACAGAGCAGGGAAGAGGGACTGACAAGTGAGTTACGTATTAGAAACTAAAACAATTTATTACTTGAGAATTAAACGTAAATCAAGATTAAGGCAGCCATCAGGTAAGTGAAGAGTCGGGTCCAAGAGCTTGAAGCTAAAAAACATGCTAACCAAGTAGGTGATTACACACACTGGAACCGAGACTCAACCCCCCGGAACCACAACGAGGAAGTACAGACACATTCAACCGCTGGTGACGTCAGAACTAAGTTAAACAGTTTTTCTATGGAAGTTGGTATGATCAATTTCTGCAACCAGAATCTCCACAAAATAAACACTGACTTGCTTTTATCTGCTGTTACCACTTTAACCAATCAGGATCCAGGCAGAGGAGACTTGCAGAGACCCACCAGCCAATGAGAGAGGTGAAAGTGAGGCCCAAGGCGAGCCTACGCTAGTTCACTCACTCCGGGTATAGCTCTCGCCTCCTGTCAGTTCAGTTCTTCTTGACACACTCTCCTCCTTTCGCTGGGTTTAACCGTGGAAATAGTCACTTGGGGGGTTATCCTGGATGATTTACATACATATTACTATGTATGATAACTGGTGTAACTATATTTATGTGTACCTGTACCTAAATAAACTTATTTACTTACTAACCTTTGCTCTCACCAAGTTACTCTTGCAGTATCCCCACTTCCACACTCACCTCACCTGCAGTATCCCCACTTCCACACTCACCTCACCTGCAGTATCCCCACTTCCACACTCACCTCACCTGCAGTATCCCCACTTCCACACTCACCTCACCTGCAGTATCCCCACTTCCACACTCACCTCACCTGCAGTATCCCCACTTCCACACTCACCTCACCGGCAGTATCCCCACTTCCACACTCACCTCACCTGCAGTATCCCCACTTCCACACTCACCTCACCTGCAGTATCCCCACTTCCACACTCACCTCACCGGCAGTATCTCCACTTCCACACTCACCTCACCGGCAGTATCACACTCACCTCACCTGCAGTATCCCCACTTCCACACTCACCTCACCTGCAGTATCCCCACTTCCACACTCACCTCACCTGCAGTATCCCCACTTCCACACTCACCTCACCGGCAGTATCCCCACTTCCACACTCACCTCACCTGCAGTATCCCCACTTCCACACTCACCTCACCGGCAGTATCCCCACTTCCACACTCACCTCACCGGCAGTATCCCCACTTCCACACTCACCTCACCGGCAGTATCCCCCCACTTCCACACTCACCTCACCTGCAGTATCCCCACTTCCACACTCACCTCACCGGCAGTATCCCCACTTCCACACTCACCTCACCGGCAGTATCCCCACTTCCACACTCACCTCACCGGCAGTATCCCCACTTCCACACTCACCTCACCGGCAGTATCCCCACTTCCACACTCACCTCACCGGCAGTATCCCCACTTCCACACTCACCTCACCGGCAGTATCCCCACTTCCACACTCACCTCACCGGCAGTATCCCCACTTCCACACTCACCTCACCGGCAGTATCCCCACTTCCACACTCACCTCACCGGCAGTATCCCCACTTCCACACTCACCTCACCGGCAGTATCCCCACTTCCACACTCACCTCACCGGCAGTATCCCCACTTCCACACTCACCTCACCGGCAGTATCCCCACTTCCACACTCACCTCACCGGCAGTATCCCCACTTCCACACTCACCTCACCGGCAGTATCCCCACTTCCACACTCACCTCACCTGCAGTATCCCCACTTCCACACTCACCTCACCGGCAGTATCCCCACTTCCACACTCACCTCACCTGCAGTATCCCCACTTCCACACTCACCTCACCGGCAGTATCCCCACTTCCACACTCACCTCACCTGCAGTATCCCCACTTCCACACTCACCTCACCTGCAGTATCCCCACTTCCACACTCACCTCACCTGCAGTATCCCCACTTCCACACTCACCTCACCTGCAGTATCCCCACTTCCACACTCACCTCACCGGCAGTATCTCCACTTCACCTGCAGTATCGCCACTTCCACACTCACCTCACCTTCAGTATCCCCACTTCCACACTCACCTCACCTGCAGTATCCCCACTTCCACACTCACCTCACCTGCAGTATCCCCACTTCCACACTCACCTCACCGGCAGTATCCCCACTTCCACACTCACCTCACCTGCAGTATCCCCACTTCCACACTCACCTCACCTCACCTGCAGTATCCCCACTTCCACACTCACCTCACCGGCAGTATCCCCACTTCCACACTCACCTCACCGGCAGTATCCCCACTTCCACACTCACCTCACCTGCAGTATCCCCACTTCCACACTCACCTCACCGGCAGTATCCCCACTTCCACACTCACCTCACCTGCAGTATCCCCACTTCCACACTCACCTCACCTGCAGTATCCCCACTTCCACACTCACCTCACCTGCAGTATCCCCACTTCCACACTCACCTCACCTGCAGTATCCCCACTTCCACACTCACCTCACCTGCAGTATCCCCACTTCCACACTCACCTCACCTGCAGTATCCCCACTTCCACACTCACCTCACCGGCAGTATCCCCACTTCCACACTCACCTCACCGGCAGTATCCCCACTTCCACACTCACCTCACCGGCAGTATCCCCACTTCCACACTCACCTCACCTGCAGTATCCCCACTTCCACACTCACCTCACCGGCAGTATCCCCACTTCCACACTCACCTCACCTGCAGTATCCCCACTTCCACACTCACCTCACCTGCAGTATCCCCACTTCCACACTCACCTCACCTGCAGTATCCCCACTTCCACACTCACCTCACCTGCAGTATCCCCACTTCCACACTCACCTCACCGGCAGTATCCCCACTTCCACACTCACCTCACCTGCAGTATCCCCACTTCCACACTCACCTCACCTGCAGTATCCCCACTTCCACACTCACCTCACCTGCAGTATCCCCACTTCCACACTCACCTCACCTGCAGTATCCCCACTTCCACACTCACCTCACCTGCAGTATCCCCACTTCCACACTCACCTCACCTGCAGTATCCCCACTTCCACACTCACCTCACCGGCAGTATCCCCACTTCCACACTCACCTCACCGGCAGTATCACTTCCACACTCACCTCACCTGCAGTATCCCCACTTCCACACTCACCTCACCTGCAGTATCCCCACTTCCACACTCACCTCACCTGCAGTATCCCCACTTCCACACTCACCTCACCTGCAGTATCCCCACTTCCACACTCACCTCACCTGCAGTATCCCCACTTCCACACTCACCTCACCTGCAGTATCCCCACTTCCACACTTCCACACTCACCTCACCTCACCTGCAGTATCCCCACTTCCACACTCACCTCACCTGCAGTATCCCCACTTCCACACTCACCTCACCTGCAGTATCCCCTTCCACACTTCACACACTCACACTCACCTGCAGTATCCCCACTTCCACACTCACCTCACCTGCAGTATCCCCACTTCCACACTCACCTCACCGGCAGTATCCCCACTTCCACACTCACCTCACCTGCAGTATCCCCACTTCCACACTCACCTCACCGGCAGTATCCCCACTTCCACACTCACCTCACCTGCAGTATCCCCACTTCCACACTCACCTCACCTGCAGTATCCCCACTTCCACACTCACCTCACCGGCAGTATCCCCACTTCCACACTCACCTCACCTGCAGTATCCCCACTTCCACACTCACCTCACCGGCAGTATCCCCACTTCCACACTCACCTCACCGGCAGTATCCCCACTTCCACACTCACCTCACCTGCAGTATCCCCACTTCCACACTCACCTCACCGGCAGTATCCCCACTTCCACACTCACCTCACCTGCAGTATCCCCACTTCCACACTCACCTCACCGGCAGTATCCCCACTTCCACACTCACCTCACCTGCAGTATCCCCACTTCCACACTCACCTCACCGGCAGTATCCCCACTTCCACACTCACCTCACCTGCAGTATCCCCACTTCCACACTCACCTCACCGGCAGTATCCCCACTTCCACACTCACCTCCACTTCCACACTCACCTCACCGGCAGTATCCCCACTTCCACACACTCACCTCACCCCACTTCCACACTCACCTCACCTGCAGTATCCCCACTTCCACACTCACCTCACCTGGCAGGATCTCCACTTCCACACTCACCTCACCGGCAGTATCCCCACTTCCACACTCACCTCACCGGCAGTATCCCCACTTCCACACTCACCTCACCTGCAGTATCCCCACTTCCACACTCACCTCACCTGCAGTATCCCCACTTCCACACTCACCTCACCTGCAGTATCCCCACTTCCACACTCACCTCACCTGCAGTATCCCCACTTCCACACTCACCTCACCTGCAGTATCCCCACTTCCACACTCACCTCACCGGCAGTATCCCCACTTCCACACTCACCTCACCGGCAGTATCCCCACTTCCACACTCACCTCACCTGCAGTATCCCCACTTCCACACTCACCTCACCTGCAGTATCCCCACTTCCACACTCACCTCACCGGCAGTATCCCCACTTCCACACTCACCTCACCTGCAGTATCCCCACTTCCACACTCACCTCACCGGCAGTATCCCCACTTCCACACTCACCTCACCTGCAGTATCCCCACTTCCACACTCACCTCACCTGCAGTATCCCCACTTCCACACTCACCTCACCTGCAGTATCCCCACTTCCACACTCACCTCACCTGCAGTATCCCCACTTCCACACTCACCTCACCGGCAGTATCCCCACTTCCACACTCACCTCACCTGCAGTATCCCCACTTCCACACTCACCTCACCTGCAGTATCCCCACTTCCACACTCACCTCACCTGCAGTATCCCCACTTCCACACTCACCTCACCGGCAGTATCCCCACTTCCACACTCACCTCACCTGCAGTATCCCCACTTCCACACTCACCTCACCGGCAGTATCCCCACTTCCACACTCACCTCACCGGCAGTATCCCCACTTCCACACTCACCTCACCTGCAGTATCCCCACTTCCACACTCACCTCACCGGCAGTATCCCCACTTCCACACTCACCTCACCTGCAGTATCCCCACTTCCACACTCACCTCACCGGCAGTATCCCCACTTCCACACTCACCTCACCGGCAGTATCCCCACTTCCACACTCACCTCACCGGCAGTATCCCCACTTCCACACTCACCTCACCGGCAGTATCCCCACTTCCACACTCACCTCACCTGCAGTATCCCCACTTCCACACTCACCTCACCTGCAGTATCCCCACTTCCACACTCACCTCACCGGCAGTATCCCCACTTCCACACTCACCTCACCTGCAGTATCCCCACTTCCACACTCACCTCACCGGCAGTATCCCCACTTCCACACTCACCTCACCTGCAGTATCCCCACTTCCACACTCACCTCACCTGCAGTATCCCCACTTCCACACTCACCTCACCTGCAGTATCCCCACTTCCACACTCACCTCACCGGCAGTATCCCCACTTCCACACTCACCTCACCTGCAGTATCCCCACTTCCACACTCACCTCACCTGGTATCAGTATCCCCACTTCCACACTCACCTCACCTGCAGTATCCCCACTTCCACACTCACCTCACCGGCAGTATCCCCACTTCCACACTCACCTCACCGGCAGTATCCCCACTTCCACACTCACCTCACCGGCAGTATCCCCACTTCCACACTCACCTCACCGGCAGTATCCCCACTTCCACACTCACCTCACCGGCAGTATCCCCACTTCCACACTCACCTCACCGGCAGTATCCCCACTTCCACACTCACCTCACCTGCAGTATCCCCACTTCCACACTCACCTCACCGGCAGTATCCCCACTTCCACACTCACCTCACCGGCAGTATCCCCACTTCCACACTCACCTCACCTGCAGTATCCCCACTTCCACACTCACCTCACCTGCAGTATCCCCACTTCCACACTCACCTCACCGGCAGTATCCCCACTTCCACACTCACCTCACCTGCAGTATCCCCACTTCCACACTCACCTCACCTGCAGTATCCCCACTTCCACACTCACCTCACCGGCAGTATCTCCCTTCCACTTCACACACTCACACTCACCTCACCGGCAGTATCCCCACTTCCACACTCACCTCACCTGCAGTATCCCCACTTCCACACTCACCTCACCTATCCCCACTTCCACACTCACCTCACCGGCAGTATCCCCACTTCCACACTCACCTCACCGGCAGTATCTCCCACTTCCACACTCACCTCACCTGCAGTATCCCCACTTCCACACTCACCTCACCGGCAGTATCCCCACTTCCACACTCACCTCACCGGCAGTATCCCCACTTCCACACTCACCTCACCTGCAGTATCCCCACTTCCACACTCACCTCACCTGCAGTATCCCCACTTCCACACTCACCTCACCTGCAGTATCCCCACTTCCACACTCACCTCACCTGCAGTATCCCCACTTCCACACTCACCTCACCTGCAGTATCCCCACTTCCACACTCACCTCACCGGCAGTATCCCCACTTCCACACTTCCACACTCACCTCACCTCACCTGCAGTATCCCCACTTCCACACTCACCTCACCGGCAGTATCCCCACTTCCACACTCACCTCACCGGCAGTATCCCCACTTCCACACTCACCTCACCGCAGTATCCCCACTTCCACACTCACCTCACCTGCAGTATCTCCACTTCCACACTCACCTCACCGGCAGTATCCCCACTTCCACACTCACCTCACCGGCAGTATCCCCACTTCCACACTCACCTCACCGGCAGTATCCCCACTTCCACACTCACCTCACCTGCAGTATCCCCACTTCCACACTCACCTCACCGGCAGTATCCCCACTTCCACACTCACCTCACCGGCAGTATCCCCACTTCCACACTCACCTCACCGGCAGTATCCCCACTTCCACACTCACCTCACCGGCAGTATCTCCACTTCCACACTCACCTCACCGGCAGTATCTCCACTTCCACACTCACCTCACCTGCAGTATCCCCACTTCCACACTCACCTCACCTGCAGTATCCCCACTTCCACACTCACCTCACCGGCAGTATCCCCACTTCCACACTCACCTCACCGGCAGTATCTCCACTTCCACTTCACAGTATCACTTCACACTCACCTCACCGGCAGTATCCCCACTTCCACACTCACCTCACCGGCAGTATCACCACTTCCACACTCACCTCACCGGCAGTATCCCCTTCCACACTCACCTCACCTGCAGTATCCCCACTTCCACACTCACCTCACCGGCAGTATCCCCACTTCCACACTCACCTCACCGGCAGTATCCCCACTTCCACACTCACCTCACCGGCAGTATCTCCACTTCCACACTCACCTCCACACTTCACACTCACCTCACCGGCAGTATCCCCACTTCCACACTCACCTCACCGGCAGTATCTCCACTTCCACACTCACCTCACCGGCAGTATCCCCACTTCCACACTCACCTCACCGGCAGTATCCCCACTTCCACACTCACCTCACCGGCAGTATCTCCACTTCCACACTCACCTCACCTGCAGTATCCCCACTTCCACACTCACCTCACCGGCAGTATCTCCACTTCCACACTCACCTCACCGGCAGTATCTCCACTTCCACACTCACCTCACCTGCAGTATCCCCACTTCCACACTCACCTCACCGGCAGTATCTCCACTTCCACACTCACCTCACCGGCAGTATCCCCACTTCCACACTCACCTCACCTCACCGGCAGTATCCCCACTTCCACACTCACCTCACCGGCAGTATCCCCACTTCCACACTCACCTCACCGGCAGTATCTCCACTTCCACACTCACCTCACCTGCAGTATCCCCACTTCCACACTCACCTCACCGGCAGTATCCCCACTTCCACACTCACCTCACCTGCAGTATCCCCACTTCCACACTCACCTCACCGGCAGTATCTCCACTTCCACACTCACCTCACCTGCAGTATCCCCACTTCCACACTCACCTCACCGGCAGTATCTCCACTTCCACACTCACCTCACCTGCAGTATCCCCACTTCCACACTCACCTCACCGGCAGTATCTCCACTTCCACACTCACCTCACCTGCAGTATCCCCACTTCCACACTCACCTCACCGGCAGTATCCCCACTTCCACACTCACCTCACCTGCAGTATCCCCACTTCCACACTCACCTCACCGGCAGTATCCCCACTTCCACACTCACCTCACCTGCAGTATCCCCACTTCCACACTCACCTCACCGGCAGTATCCCCACTTCCACACTCACCTCACCGGCAGTATCCCCACTTCCACACTCACCTCACCGGCAGTATCCCCACTTCCACACTCACCTCACCTGCAGTATCCCCACTTCCACACTCACCTCACCGGCACTCCACTTCCACACTCACCTCACCGGCACACTCACCTCACCTGCAGTATCCCCACTTCCACACTCACCTCACCGGCAGTATCCCCACTTCCACACTCACCTCACCTGCAGTATCCCCACTTCCACACTCACCTCACCTGCAGTATCCCCACTTCCACACTCACCTCACCTGCAGTATCCCCACTTCCACACTCACCTCACCTGCAGTATCCCCACTTCCACACTCACCTCACCTGCAGTATCCCCACTTCCACACTCACCTCACCTGCAGTATCCCCACTTCCACACTCACCTCACCTGCAGTATCCCCACTTCCACACTCACCTCACCGGCAGTATCCCCACTTCCACACTCACCTCACCTGCAGTATCCCCACTTCCACACTCACCTCACCGGCAGTATCCCCACTTCCACACTCACCTCACCTGCAGTATCCCCACTTCCACACTCACCTCACCTGCAGTATCCCCACTTCCACACTCACCTCACCTGCAGTATCCCCACTTCCACACTCACCTCACCTGCAGTATCCCCACTTCCACACTCACCTCACCGGCAGTATCCCCACTTCCACACTCACCTCACCGGCAGTATCCCCACTTCCACACTCACCTCACCGGCAGTATCCCCACTTCCACACTCACCTCACCGGCAGTATCCCCACTTCCACACTCACCTCACCGGCAGTATCCCCACTTCCACACTCACCTCACCTGCAGTATCCCCACTTCCACACTCACCTCACCTGCAGTATCCCCACTTCCACACATCATCATGCTGCACTAACTATATAATTAACACCAATATATTAATATTGTAATTAATTAAAACAACTATTACCCATAAGTGACAACAGTACCCATTATAATCTGTGGGAGTACAATGAACTACCACCCACAGTGTCATCTGTGGGAGTACAATGAACTACCACCCACAGTGTGATCTGTGGGAGTACAATGAACTACCACCCACAGTGTCATCTGTGGGAGTACAATGAACTACCACCCACAGTGTCATCTGTGGGAGTACAATGAACTACCACCCACAGTGTCATCTGTGGGAGTACAATGAACTACCACCCACAGTGTCATCTGTGGGAGTACAATGAGCTACCACCCACAGTGTCATCTGTGGGAGTACAATGAGCTACCACCCAGTGTCATCTGTGGGAGTGCAATGAACTACCACCCACAGTGTCATCTGTGGGAGTACAATGAACTACCACCCACAGTGTCATCTGTGGGAGTACAATGAGCTACCACCCACAGTGTCATCTGTGGGAGTACAATGAACTACCACCCACAGTGTCATCTGTGGGAGTACAATGAACTACCACCCACAGTGTCATCTGTGGGAGTACAATGAGCTACCACCCACAGTGTCATCTGTGGGAGTACAATGAACTACCACCCACAGTGTCATCTGTGGGAGTACAATGAACTACCACCCACAGTGTCATCTGTGGGAGTACAATGAACTACCACCCACAGTGTCATCTGTGGGAGTACAATGAACTACCACCCACAGTGTCATCTGTGGGAGTACAATGAACTACCACCCACAGTGTCATCTGTGGGAGTGCAATGAACTACCACCCACAGTGTCATCTGTGGGAGTACAATGAACTACCACCCACAGTGTCATCTGTGGGAGTACAATGAACTACCACCCACAGTGTCATCTGTGGGAGTACAATGAACTACCACCCACAGTGTCATCTGTGGGAGTACAATGAACTACCACCCACAGTGTCATCTGTGGGAGTACAATGAACTACCACCCACAGTGTCATCTGTGGGAGTACAATGAACTACCACCCACAGTGTGATCTGTGGGAGTGCAATGAACTACCACCCACAGTGTGATCTGTGGGAGTGCAATGAACTACCACCCACAGTGTGATCTGTGGGAGTGCAATGAACTACCACCCACAGTGTGATCTCTGGGAGTACAATGAACTACCACCCACAGTGTCATCTGTGGGAGTACAATGAACTACCACCCACAGTGTCATCTGTGGGAGTGCAATGAACTACCACCCACAGTGTCATCTGTGGGAGTACAATGAACTACCACCCACAGTGTCATCTGTGGGAGTACAATGAACTACCACCCACAGTGTCATCTGTGGGAGTGCAATGAACTACCACCCACAGTGTCATCTGTGGGAGTACAATGAACTACCACCCACAGTGTCATCTGTGGGAGTGCAATGAACTACCACCCACAGTGTCATCTGTGGGAGTGCAATGAACTACCACCCACAGTGTCATCTGTGGGAGTACAATGAACTACCACCCACAGTGTCATCTGTGGGAGTGCAATGAGCTACCACCCACAGTGTCATCTGTGGGAGTGCAATGAACTACCACCCACAGTGTCATCTGTGGGAGTACAATGAACTACCACCCACAGTGTCATCTGTGGGAGTACAATGAACTACCACCCACAGTGTCATCTGTGGGAGTACAATGAACTACCACCCACAGTGTCATCTGTGGGAGTACAATGAACTACCACCCACAGTGTCATCTGTGGGAGTGCAATGAACTACCACCCACAGTGTCATCTGTGGGAGTACAATGAACTACCACCCACAGTGTCATCTGTGGGAGTGCAATGAACTACCACCCACAGTGTCATCTGTGGGAGTACAATGAACTACCACCCACAGTGTCATCTGTGGGAGTGCAATGAGCTACCACCCACAGTGTCATCTGTGGGAGTGCAATGAGCTACCACCCACAGTGTCATCTGTGGGAGTACAATGAACTACCACCCACAGTGTCATCTGTGGGAGTGCAATGAGCTACCAATGAACTACCACCCACAGTGTCATCTGTGGGAGTAAATGAACTACCACCCACAGTGTGATCTGTGGGAGTACAATGAACTAACACCCACAGTGTCATCTGTGGGAGTACAATGAACTACCACCCACAGTGTCATCTGTGGGAGTGCAATGAACTACCACCCACAGCGTCATCTGTGGGAGTACAATGAACTACCACCCACAGTGTGATCTGTGGGAGTACAATGAACTACCACCCACAGTGTGATCTGTGGGAGTGCAATGAACTACCACCCACAGTATGATCTGTGGAAGCACAATGAACTACCACCCACAGTGTGAACTCTGGGTGAGTACAATGAACTACCACCCACAGTGTGAACTGTGGGTGTACAATGAACTACCACCCACAGTGTGATCTGTGGGTGTACAATGAACTACCACCCACAGTGTGAACATCTGTGGGAGTACAATGAACTACCACCCACAGTGTGAACTGTGGGAACTAAGGGTGCAATGAACTACCACCCACAGTGTGAACTATGTGGGTACAATGAACTACCACCCACAGTGTGAACTATGTGAACTACTACCCACAGGTGAACTGTACAATGAACTACCACCCACAGTGTGAACATCTGTGGGAGTGCAAATGAACTACCACCCACAGTGTGAACTGTGGGTGTACAATGAACTACCACCCACAGTGTGAACTGTGGGTGTACAATGAACTACCACCCACAGTGTGAACTGTGGGAGTACAATGAACTACCACCCACAGTGTGAACTATGTACTGTGGGTGAACTAGTGCACAATGAACTACCACCCACAGTGTGATCTGTGGGAGTACAATGAACTACCACCCACAGTGTGAACTGTGGGAGTAATGAACTACCACCCACAGTGTGAACTGTGGGTGCATAATGAACTACCACCCACAGTGTGAACTGTGGGTGTACATAATGAACTACCACCCACAGTGTGAACTGTGGGTGCATAATGAACTACCACCCACAGTGTGAACTGTGGGTGTATAATGAACTACCACCCACAGTGTGAACTGTGGGTAGTACATGAACTACCACCCACAGTGTGAACTGTGGGTGCATAATGAACTACCACCCACAGTGTGAACTGTGGGTGCATAATTAACTACCACCCACAGTGTGAACTGTGGGTCCATAATGAACTACCACCCACAGTGTGAACTGTGGGTGTAATGAACTACCACCCACAGTGTGAACTGTGGGTGCATAATGAACTACCACCCACAGTGTGAACTGTGGGTGCATAATGAACTACCACCCACAGTGTGAACTGTGGGTGCATAATGAACTACCACCCACAGTGTGAACTGTGGGTACATAATGAACTACCACCCACAGTGTGAACTGTGGGTGCATAATGAACTACCACCCACAGTGTGAACTGTGGGTGCATAATGAACTACCACCCACAGTGTGAACTGTGGGTGCATAATGAACTACCACCCACAGTGTGAACTGTGGGTACATAATGAACTACCACCCACAGTGTGAACTGTGGGTGCATAATGAACTACCACCCACAGTGTGAACTGTGGGTGCATAATGAACTACCACCCACAGTGTGAACTGTGGGTGCATAATGAACTACCACCCACAGTGTGAACTGTGGGTGCATAATGAACTACCACCCACAGTGTGAACTGTGGGTGCATAATGAACTACCACCCACAGTGTGAACTGTGGGTGCATAATGAACTACCACCCACAGTGTGAACTGTGGGTGCATAATGAACTACCACCCACAGTGTGAACTGTGGGTACATAATGAACTACCACCCACAGTGTGAACTGTGGGTGCATAATGAACTACCACCCACAGTGTGAACTGTGGGTGCATAATGAACTACCACCCACAGTGTGAACTGTGGGTGCATAATGAACTACCACCCACAGTGTGAACTGTGGGTGCATAATGAACTACCACCCACAGTGTGAACTGTGGGTGCATAATGAACTACCACCCACAGTGTGAACTGTGGGTACATAATGAACTACCACCCACAGTGTGAACTGTGGGTGCATAATGAACTACCACCCACAGTGTGAACTGTGGGTGCATAATGAACTACCACCCACAGTGTGAACTGTGGGTGCATAATGAACTACCACCCACAGTGTGAACTGTGGGTGCATAATGAACTACCACCCACAGTGTGAACTGTGGGTACATAATGAACTACCACCCACAGTGTGAACTGTGGGTGCATAATGAACTACCACCCACAGTGTGAACTGTGGGTGCATAATGAACTACCACCCACAGTGTGAACTGTGGGTGCATAATGAACTACCACCCACAGTGTGAACTGTGGGTGCATAATGAACTACCACCCACAGTGTGAACTGTGGGTGCATAATGAACTACCACCCACAGTGTGAACTGTGGGTGCATAATGAACTACCACCCACAGTGTGAACTGTGGGTACATAATGAACTACCACCCACAGTGTGAACTGTGGGTGCATAATGAACTACCACCCACAGTGTGAACTGTGGGTACAATGAACTACCACCCACAGTGTCAACTGTGGGTACAATGAACTACCATCCAGTGTCATCTATGGGAGTGCAATGAACTACCACCCAGTGTCATCTGTGGAAGTGCAATGAACTACCACCCACAGTATGATCTGTGGAAGCACAATGAACTACCACCCACAGTGTCATCTGTGGGAGTGCAATGAATTAACACCCACAGTGTCATCTGTGGGAGTACAATAAACTACCACCCACAGTGTCATCTGTGGGAGTGCAATGAACTACCACCCACAGTGTAATCTGTGGGAGTGCAATGAACTACCACCCACAGTGTCGTCTGTGGGAGTGCAATGAACTACCACCCACAGTGTCATCTGTGGGTGTATAATGAACTACCACCCAGTGTGAACTGTGGGAGTGCATATGAACTACCACCCAGTGTGATCTGTGGGAGTGCATATGAACTACCACCCACAGTGTGAACTGTGGGTGCATAATGAACTACCACCCACAGTGTGAACTGTGGGTACATAATGAACTACCACCCACAGTGTGAACTGTGGGTACATAATGAACTACCACCCACAGTGTGAACTGTGGGTGCATAATGAACTACCACCCACAGTGTGAACTGTGGGTGCATAATGAACTACCACCCACAGTGTCATCTGTGGGAGTGCAATGAACTACCACCCACAGTGTCATCTGTGGGAGTACAATGAACTACCACCCACAGTGTCATCTGTGGGAGTGCAATGAATTAACACCCACAGCGTCATCTGTGGGAGTACAATGAACTACCACCCACAGCGTGATCTGTGGGAGTACAATGAACTACCACCCACAGTATGATCTGTGGAAGCACAATGAACTACCACCCACAGTGTGATCTGTGGGAGTGCAATGAACTACCACCCACAGTATGATCTGTGGAAGCACAATGAACTACCACCCACAGTGTGAACTAAGGGTGTACAATGAACTACCACTCACAGTGTGAACTAAGGGTGTACAATGAACTACTACCCACAGTGTGAACTAAGGGTGTACAATGAACTACTACCCACAGTGTGAACTAAGGGTGTACAATGAACTACTACCCACAGTGTGAACTAAGGGTACATAATGAGCTACCACCCACAGTATGAACTAAGGGTGTACAATGAACTACTACCCACAGTGTGAACTAAGGGTGTACAATGAACTACTACCCACAGTGTGAACTGTGGGTGCATAATGAACTACTACCCACAGTGTGAACTGTGGGTACATAATGAGCTACCACCCACAGTATGAACTGTGGGTGTATAATGAACTACCACCCACAGTGTGAACTGTGGGTGTATAATGAACTACCACCCACAGTGTGAACTGTGGGTACATAATGAACTACCACCCACAGTGTGAACTGTGGGTGTATAATGAACTACCACCCACAGTGTGAACTGTGGGTAGTATAATGAACTACTAGCCACAGTGTGAACTAAGGGTGTACAATGAACTACTACCCACAGTGTGATCTGTGGGAGTACAATGAACTACCACCCACAGTGTGAACTGTAGGTACATAATGAACTACCACCCACAGTGTGAACTGTGGGTGCATAATGAACTACCACCCACAGTGTCATCTGTGGGTACATATGAACTACCACCCACAGTGTGAACTGTGGGTACATAATGAACTACCACCCACAGTGTGAACTGTGGGTACATAATGAACTACCACCCACAGTGTGAACTGTGGGTGCATAATGAACTACCACCCACAGTGTGAACTGTGGGTGCATAATGATCTACCACCCACAGTGTGAACTGTGGGTACATAATGAACTACCACCCACAGTGTGAACTGTGGGTACATAATGAACTACCACCCACAGTGTGAACTGTGGGTACATAATGAACTACCACCCACAGTGTGAACTGTGGGTGCATAATGAACTACCACCCACAGTGTGAACTGTGGGTACATAATGAACTACCACCCACAGTGTGAACTGTGGGTACATAATGAACTACCACCCACAGTGTGAACTGTGGGTACATAATGAACTACCACCCACAGTGTCATCTGTGAGAGTGCAATGAACTAACACCCACAGTGTCATCTGTGAGAGTGCAATGAACTAACACCCACAGTGTCATCTGTGGGAGTACAATGAACTACCACCCACAGTGTCATCTGTGAGAGTGCAATGAACTACCACCCACAGTGTCATCTGTGGGAGTGCAATGAACTACCACCCACAGTGTCATCTGTGGGAGTACAATGAACTACCACCCACAGTGTGATCTGTGGAAGCACAATGAACTACCACCCACAGTGTCATCTGTGGGAGTGCAATGAACTACCACCCAGTGTCATCTGTGGGAGTACAATGAGCTACCACCCACAGTGTGATCTGTGGAAGCACAATGAACTACCACCCACAGTGTCATCTGTGGGAGTACAATGAACTACCACCCAGTGTGATCTGTGGGAGTACAATGAACTACCACCCACAATGTCATCTGTGGGAGTACAATGAGCTACCACCCACAGTGTGATCTGTGGGAGTACAATGAACTACCACCCACAGTGTCATCTGTGGGAGTGCAATGAACTACCACCCACAGTGTCATCTGTGGGAGTACAATGAACTACCACCCACAGTGTCATCTGTGGGAGTGCAATGAACTACCACCCACAGTGTCATCTGTGGGAGTGCAATGAACTACCACCCACAGTGTCATCTGTGGGAGTGCAATGAACTACCACCCACAGTGTCATCTGTGGGAGTACAATGAACTACCACCCACAGTGTCATCTGTGGGAGTACAATGAACTACCATCCAGTGTCATCTATGGGAGTGCAATGAACTACCACCCAGTGTCATCTGTGGGAGTGCAATGAATTACCACCCACAGTGTAATCTGTGGGAGTACAATGAACTACCACCCACAGTGTCATCTGTGGGAGTGCAATGAATTAACACCCACAGTGTCATCTGTGGGAGTACAATAAACTACCACCCACAGTGTCATCTGTGGGAGTGCAATGAACTACCACCCACAGTGTAATCTGTGGGAGTGCAATGAACTACCACCCACAGTGTCGTCTGTGGGAGTGCAATGAACTACCACCCACAGTGTCATCTGTGGGAGTACAATGAACTACCACCCAGTGTCATCTGTGGGAGTGCAATGAACTACCACCCAGTGTCATCTGTGGGAGTGCAATGAACTACCACCCACAGTGTCATCTGTGGGAGTGCAATGAACTACCACCCACAGTGTCATCTGTGGGAGTACAATGAACTACCACCCACAGTGTCATCTGTGGGAGTGCAATGAATTAACACCCACAGCGTCATCTGTGGGAGTACAATGAACTACCACCCACAGTGTGATCTGTGGGAGTACAATGAACTACCACCCACAGTGTCATCTGTGGGAGTGCAATGAACTACCACCCACAGTGTCATCTGTGGGAGTACAATGAACTACCACCCACAGTGTGATCTGTGGGAGTAATGAATTACCACCCACAGCGTCATCTGTGGGAGTACAATGAACTACTACCCACAGTGTGAACTAAGGGTGTACAATGAACTACCACCCACAGTGTGATCTGTGGGAGTACAATGAACTACCACCCACAGTGTGATCTGTGGGAGTGCAATGAACTACCACCCACAGTATGATCTGTGGAAGCACAATGAACTACCACCCACAGTGTGAACTAAGGGTGTACAATGAACTACTACCCACAGTGTGAACTAAGGGTGTACAATGAACTACTACCCACAGTGTGAACTAAGGGTGTACAATGAACTACTACCCACAGTGTGAACTAAGGGTGTACAATGAACTACTACCCACAGTGTGAACTAAGGGTGTACAATGAACTACCACCAACAGTGTGAACTAAGGGTGTACAATGAACTACTACCCACAGTGTGAACTAAGGGTGTACAATGAACTACTACCCACAGTGTGAACTAAGGGTGTACAATGAACTACTACCCACAGTGTGAACTAAGGGTGTACAATGAACTACTACCCACAGTGTGAACTAAGGGTGTACAATGAACTACTACCCACAGTGTGAACTAAGGGTGTACAATGAACTACCACCCACAGTGTGAACTAAGGGTGTACAATGAACTACTACCCACAGTGTGAACTAAGGGTGTACAATGAACTACTACCCACAGTGTGAACTAAGGGTGTACAATGAACTACTACCCACAGTGTGATCTGTGGGAGTACAATGAACTACCACCCACAGTGTCATCTGTGGGAGTGCAATGAACTAACACCCACAGTGTGAACTAAGGGTGTACAATGAACTACTACCCACAGTGTGAACTAAGGGTGTACAATGAACTACTACCCACAGTGTGAACTAAGGGTGTACAATGAACTACTACCCACAGTGTGAACTATGGGTGTACAATGAACTACTACCCACAGTGTGATCTGTGGGAGTACAATGAACTACCACCCACAGTGTCATCTGTGGGAGTGCAATGAATTAACACCCACAGCGTCATCTGTGGGAGTACAATGAACTACCACCCACAGTGTGATCTGTGGGAGTACAATGAACTACCACCCACAGTGTGATCTGTGGAAGCACAATGAACTACCACCCACAGTGTCATCTGTGGGAGTACAATGAACTATCACCCACAGTGTCATCTGTGGGAGTGCAATGAACTAACACCCACAGTGTGAACTAAGGGTGTACAATGAACTACTACCCACAGTGTGAACTAAGGGTGTACAATGAACTACTACCCACAGTGTGAACTAAGGGTGTACAATGAACTACTACCCACAGTGTGAACTAAGGGTGTACAATGAACTACTACCCACAGTGTGAACTAAGGGTGTACAATGAACTACTACCCACAGTGTGAACTAAGGGTGTACAATGAACTACTACCCACAGTGTGAACTAAGGGTGTACAATGAACTACTACCCACAGTGTGATCTGTGGGAGTACAATGAACTACCACCCACAGTGTCATCTGTGGGAGTGCAATGAACTAACACCCACAGTGTGAACTAAGGGTGTACAATGAACTACTACCCACAGTGTGAACTAAGGGTGTACAATGAACTACTACCCACAGTGTGATCTGTGGGAGTACAATGAACTAACACCCACAGTGTGAACTGTGGGTGGTAGTTCATTGTACACCCACAGTGTGAACTGTGGGTGCATAATGAACTACTACCCACAGTGTGAACTGTGGGTACATAATGAGCTACCACCCACAGTATGAACTGTGGGTACATAATGAACTACCACCCACAGTGTGAACTGTAGGTACATAATGAACTACCACCCACAGTGTGAACTGTGGGTGCATAATAAACTACCACCCACAGTGTGAACTGTGTTTGCATAATAAACTACCACCCACAGTGTGAACTGTGGGTGCATAATGAACTACCACCCACAGTGTGAACTGTGGGTGCATAATGAACTACCACCCACAGTGTGAACTGTGGGTGCATAATGAACTACCTCCCACAGTGGGAACTGTGGGTGCATAATGAACTACCACCCACAGTGTGAACTGTGGGTGCATAATGAACTACCACCCACAGTGTGAACTGTGGGTGCATAATGAACTACCACCCACAGTGTGAACTGTGGGTGCATAATGAACTACCACCCACAGTTCATAATCTGAGTCTTCAACTTCCAACTGTTATCCATTGTTGCTGTGTCCCATCTCTGGAACATCCTGTCTCTGTCCACCTTGTCGATTCTTCTCAGTATTTTATACGTCGTTATCAAGTACCCCCTATCTCTCCTGTCCTGTGTCGTCAGGTCGATTTCCCTTAACCAGTATACGCTTCGTGTGTGTGTGTGTGTGTGTGTGTGTGTGTGTGTGTGTGTGTGTGTGTGTGTGTGTGTGTGTGTGTGTGTGTACTCACCTAATTGTGGTTGCAGGGGTCGAGACTCGGCTCCTGGCCCCTCCTCTTCACTGATCGCTACTAGGTCCTCTCTCTCTCTCTCTGCTTCCTGAGCTGTATCATACCTCTTCTTAAAACTATGTATGGTTCCTGCCTCCACTACTTCACTTGCTAGGCTATTCCACTTCCTGACAACTCTATGACTGAAGAAATACTTCCTAACGTCCCTGTGACTCGTCTGAGTCTTCAGCTTCCAGTTGTGACCCCTTGTCCCTGTGTCCCCTCTCTGGAACATTCTATCTCTGTTCACCTTGTCTATTCCCCGCAGTATCTTGTATGTCGTTATCATGTCTCCCCTGACCCTTCTGTCCTCCAGTGTCGTCAGTCCGATTTCCCTTAACCTTTCCTCGTACGACATTCCCTTGAGCTCTGGGACTAGCTTTGTTGCAAACCTTTGTACTTTCTCTAACTTCTTGACGTGCTTGACCAGGTGTGCGTTCCAGACTGGTGCTGCATACTCGAGTATGGGCCTAACATACACAGTGTACAGTGTCTTGAATGATTCCTTATTAAGGTATCGGAACGCTATTCTCAGGTTTGCCAGGCGCCCGTATGCTGCAGCAGTTATTTGGTTGATGTGTGCCTCTGGTGACGTGCTCGGTGTTATGGTCACCGCAAGGTCTTTCTCCCTGAGTGAGGTCTGTAGTCTTTGTCCACCTAGCCTATACTCTGTCTGCGGTCTTCTTTGCCCCTCCCCAATCTTCATGACTTTGCATTTGGCTGGATTGAATTCGAGAAGCCAGTTACTGGACCACATGTCCAGCCTGTCCAGGTCTCTTTGCAGTCCTGCCTCATCTTCGTCCGATTTAATTCTTCTCATCAACTTCACATCATCTGCGAACAGGGACACTTCAGAGTCTATTCCTTCCATCATGTCGTTCACATATATCAAAAATAGCACTGGTCCTAGAACTGACCCCTGTGGGACCCCGCTCGTAACAGGCGCCCACTGTGATACCTCTTCACGTACCATGACTCGTTGCTGCCTCCCTGTCAGGTATTCCCTGATCCATTGCAGTGCCCTCCCTTTTACATGCGCCTGATCTTCCAGCTTCTGCACTAATCTCTTGTGGGGAACTGTGTCAAAGGCCTTCCTGCAGTCTATGAAAACGCAATCTACCCACCCCTCTCTCTCGTGTCTTACTTCTTTTACCTTGTCATAAAACTCCAGGAGGTTTGTGATACAAGATTTGCCTTCCATGAACCCATGCTGGTTTTCATTTATAATCTTGTTCCTTTCCAGGTGTTCGACGACTCTCCTCCTGATAATCTTCTCCATGACTTTGCACACAATACATGTCAGAGACACAGGTCTGTAGTTTAGCGCCTCGTTTCTGTTTCCTTTCTTAAATATGGGGACTACATTAGCTGTCTTCCATTTCTCAGGTAGTTGCCCAGTTTCAAGGGATGTGTTGAAGATTGTGGTTAGAGGCACACACAGCATCTCTGCTCCTTCTCTAAGGACCCATGGGGAGATGTTGTCTGGTCCCATCGCCTTTGAGGTGTCAAGGTCACTTAGGAGCTTCTTCACCTCCTCCTCAGTTGTTCGTATGTCATCCAACACTTGTTGGTATATTCCCTCTTGAAGTTCCCTTCTGTGCTGTCTTCCCACAGCCCTTCCTGTCTCTACTGGAAACACTGTGTGTGTGTGTGTGCTTGTTTGTTTGTTTGTGTGTGTGGGTGTACTCACCTAATTGTACCCACCTAATTGTGGTTGCAGGGTTCGAGACTCACTGGTCGCTACTAGGCCCTCTCTCTCCCTTCTCCATGAGCTTAATCATATCTCGTCTTAAAACGATGCATGGATCCTGCCTCCACTACTTCACTTGCCAGACTATTCCACTTCCTGAAAACTCTATGACCGAAGAAATACTTCCTAACATTCTTTTGACTCATCTGAGTCTTCAGTTTACGATTGTGACGCCTTGTTTCTGTGTCCTCTATCTGGAACATCCTGTCTCTGTCCACTTCATATGTCAATTCAATTCAATTAAATTCAAGTTTATTCTCTATAAGTGTTACAATGTGGGGTTTACAGGTTTTAGGTATTGTGTGGTTTACATGTTATAAAATACTAATTACAGAGGGGGCCACTAGGACACCTAGCATGGCTAGGCATTTCCAGCAGACTTAGATTAATTCTTAACATTAAATCATTACAGATTATGGTATTAAGGCTAAGTGACTACATCATAATTTGTGAGTTTAGCAATGTGAATGCTTTTGTTTTGGCACAATACAAAGTGTCTATATTGGAGTATCATAGGCAAACTTATGACTAGTTAGGATTTATTATTTTAAGATTAAGATTAGTATTTCTGGGTTTATAGTAAGTGGGTGAGTGAGTGTAATTGTGAACCACCAGGTGGTTATCATGTATTTAATTGTCGGGGTGGATCAGGGAGATAAGATGTTTTCTAACTGTAGTTTTGAAAGTGATGAATGTGTCTGCAGTTCTAGAGTTTTCAGGTAGGGTGTTCCAGATTTTAGGTCCTTTAAAATACATTGAATTTTTGTAAAGGATTAGTCGAGCACGTGGAATGTCATAGAGATGTTTGTGTCTGGTGTTATGCCTGTGGATCCTGTCACAACTATCAAGAAAGCGTTTTAGGTCAAGGTTAATATTGGAATTTAAGGTCCTGTAGATATAGATTGCACAGTAGTAAGTGTGGATGTTCTGAACAGGGAGTGAGTTTAGATCTATGAAGAGTGGGAGGGGAGGGGGTGTTGCCAGGGATGGGATTTAGTGATTATTCTTACTGCGGCTTTTTGTTGGGTTATTATTGGCTTTAGGTGTGTTGCTGCAGTTGAACCCCAAGCACAGATAGCATAGGTGAGGTATGGATATATAAGTGAATGGTATAGTGTGAGAAGGGGAGTTTGTGGCACGTAGTATCGTATCTTGGAGAGGATCCCCACCGTTTTGGATACTTTTTTTTTGTTATGTGTTGCATATGGGTGCTGAAATTTAGGTTGTTGTCAAGGTATAGGCCAAGGAATTTGCCCTCATTATGTCTGGCAATTAGAGTGTTGTTGATCTTAATGTTAAGTTGCACAACACCTGCTCTGCTACCAAACATAATATAGTAGGTTTTGCCAGTGTTAAGTGTAAGTTTATTGGCTGTCATCAAAGTCGATATTTTGAGCAGCTAATGGTTAACAATGGTGTTGAGGGTGGCAAGATTAGGGTGGGAGATGACATAAATCGTGTCGTCAGGTGTTGGGATATGTTTGGAAGATCATTGATGTAAATGAGTAAGACCAGGGGTCCAAGGACACTTCCCTGCAGAACTCCAGTATCAAGTGGCCGTATTGATGAGGCTGTGTCTTTAATGGTGACATACTGATACCTATTAGAATGGTAGGATTTAAAATATGCAAGCGCATGGCCTCTTATACCATAGTGGTCAAGTTTGTGGAGTAGGATGTCGTGGTCTACTGTGTCAAACACTTTTCTTAGGTCAATAAAAATTCCTAGCAGATATTCCTTATTTTCCAATGCTCTGTAAAACAGATCTAGCATTTTTATAATTGCATAATCTACACTTGGAAAATCTTGGAAGGAATGGTCCCAAATCTGCACACAGAAATCACTCCCTACGAAAGTAAAAGACTGGGCAGGCGATGCAAAATGCCGCCAATAAAAAGTAGGGGCGCCATTGGTACACTAAGAGAAAACACCATAAGTGTCCGGGGCCCAAAACTGTTCAACAGCCTCCCATCAAGCATTAGGGGAATTGCCAATAAACCCCTGGCTGCCTTCAAGAGAGAGCTGGACAGATACCTAAAGTCGGTGCCGGATCAGCCAGGCTGTGGCTCGTACGTCGGACTGCGTGCGGCCAGCAGTAACAGCCTAGTTGATCAGGCCCTGATCCATCGGGAGGTCTGGTCGTGGACCGGGCCGCGGGGGCGTTGATCCCCGGAATAACCTCCAGGTAACCTCCAGGTAGCATCATTATTGCTTTTATTTTTCCTGAATCCAAATTGGCAGGGGATGAGTATGTTTGTGATGTTATAAATGAATATAGTCTCCTGTGCGCGAGTTTCTCGAAGATTTTGGATAGCAATGGTAAGTTTGATATTTGCCTATAGTTGTTTACGTTTGTAGGGTCACCACCTTTATGTATTGGTGTAACCCTTGCTGTCTTCAGTAGTGTCAGGAAAGTGCTAGTTTCTAGTGACTTGCTAAAAAGTAATGTAATAGCATGCGAAAGGACATGGGCCGCTCGCTTGTACAATAATGGTGGGACGTGAGACAGATTCCCCGAGTTATTTTTAAGTGACTTTATGATTGTGGTGACTTCCGTGGGCTCAGTTGGTACAAGACAGAAGGAATTTGGGAAATTCCCATCTAGGTAGTCCACGGCACGGGCATTGGTATGTCGGATTTTACTGGCGAGATTAGATCCTATGTTTGAGAAGAAGTTGTTTATCTTGTTAGCTGTATCTGTGGGATGCAGTGGTGTTTCATGAGGTTTAGTTAGAATAATATTCTTGTTTTTTTTTCAGTTTGTTGGCCCCCAGAATCTGGGAAAGTGTTTTCCAGGTCTTTTTTATATCTCCTCTTGTGTCAGTGAATCTGCTGGAGTAGTACAGTTGTTTGGCTTTCTTTATTAATTTGGTGAGAACTGTTGAATATTGTTTAAGAATATCTTTGTGTATTAAGCCCTGTCTATATTGCTTTTCATATTGGTGTTTCTTATCAATGGATTTCAGAATGCTGCTGGTTAGCCATGGGCAACCAAGCCGTTTATTCGTGATCTATTTCGTTTTTATAGGACAATGTTTGTTGTATAGTCTAAGTATTTTGCTAAGAAAAATGTCTGTTCAATCGTCAGTACCATTGGCATTGGAGAATTCTGTAGGCCAGTCAACAGTCTCTAGGTCTGCTGTGAAATTCCTTATTGAGGCCTCGTCATGGAGTCTAAATGAAACTTTGTTGTATTCGAGTGGTGGCTTACTAATGTTTGTTAAGAGGAAGGTTGGGTAGTGGTCAGTAGTGCTGTCTATGATTATCCCTGATTTAAGGGGGGCTAGTATATTGGTCCATATGTGGTCTATTATGGTTGCACTTGTCTCAGTGAGCCTGGTTGGTTTAGTTATTGTTGGTATGAGAAGTGTGTTGTTCATATTGTTGATGAAGTCAGTTACAGTCTGATCATGTGGTAGGCCAAGGTTGATATTGAAGTCTCCAGCTAAGAGAAGGTGGTGCTTGTTCATTTGTCTGTTTGTTATTAGTGACTTTAGATTCTCACTGAAGTTTGGGATGTTTGTGTGGGGTATCCGGTAAATGGCACCAATTGTTATAGGCGTCTTGAGGTTTTTTACAGTAAAATTAGCAAAAATGTATTCCCCATATTCATCACTAAAGCAATTAGTGCTAATACAAGATAGTTGGTTAGAGTAATAGATTGCAGTACCACCCCCAACTTGGTATGGTTTGCAGTTGTGGATTGCTGTGTATCCTGGTAGTGGGTAGATATCAATTGTGTCCTGCTTAAGCCAGGTCTCAGTAAGAATAATGCAGGAGAAGGGTGTCTTTAGTGACTCAAGGAGTGCCAGGAGGTCATCATAGTGTTTGCTTAAGGACTTGATGTTGTAGTTAAGAACTGATAGACTTTGAGCAGTGTTCAGGATAGTGCTGGCTTGTGATGCTGTGTAATAAATACAGTTACTTTCCAATAAGTTTTGATTGTGTGTTAGATTATGGAGGTTTAGATCAGGGTCAACGTGATCATTCATCTTTTAGGTTTAAATAGTGGTTGTTTATATCCTGTATTATGTGGCGAGTTCTAATACTGATTTCTGTAGTGGTGGGAGGTTTGGACAAGTATGTAGCTAAAGCACTTTGGTCAAATAGAGTATAGTCACTAATAAACATAATGAAGTTAAAATTGTCTATGTGTTGTGCTAGAATGAGCTAAAGTACAACTAGGTATAAACTAATACTATAAAAACAAAAACAAATTACAAGTGGCACCAACCAGACTCACTCTTGTAATTGCACTAAGGTTTAATTTAATGAATTTAGTGTTGTCTAAGCATTGAGCTAGAATGAGCTAAAGTACAACTAGGTATAGTTAGTTTATGTGTTGTCTAAGTATTGAGCTAGAATGAGCTAAAGTACAACTAGGTATAGTTAGTTTAGGTGTTGTCTAAGTATTGAGCTAGAATGAGCTAAAGTACAACTAGGTGTTACGTTGGTTTGTCCCTTATTACTTTGATAGTAAGGTTCTCACTACATGTTCTAGTGTGGGGTAGCTTTTTACTTAATGGCCTTATCTGTCTAGGGGTAATACTTACATCATGGCTGATCATCTTGAGTGTCTGATATCCTCTCACCAGCCCTCTTCACAGGTTATGTAAACTACTACTATAAAAATATAACTGTATTCTCAATAGATATGTACAGAATATACAATTACAGCCTCACATTTTCAAAACAAAGATCTACACACTCCATAGCTGTTCTCCCACATGGTGTATCCCAACACTTTTGTCCTTCTCTCTCCTTGACTAACTCTGGGCTAACCAGTGTTTTGACACACTTTAGTCACCCTGGGTATGGTGGCCACAACTTAAGTTATAAAAACTCACCCCTGGAGCACACATAATGCCCCAAAAGAAGATAGAAGAAGGACCCAAAGGTCCTGTCATGTCAACAGAGAGAGGGAGAGGGAGGAGCCTAGCTAAACTCCTCCCACCAAAACAAAAGACTGTTTCCAAGCACAATTCTCTTGTTACCACAGTTCTACCACACCTTAATTGTACTTTTACAAAAAGAAATACAACTTTATAAACTACTTATTTAAATTGTGTGTTTGTGTGTGTATAGTATAACCTATTATATTGAGAAAAAGGCTTGACCCAGCTGCCTCTCAGTCCTAAGAGTGATCAGCCCTTATGACATTTAGAACTGAGTCCCCATCAATTCAATATAATTAGGTATTCCAGAGTAACTGTTACTTATAAATACATGTTGGGTCCTATAGCCCCATAACACCCCCACCTCCAGACGAAGTCTCACAAAAGCTAGCCGTGTCCCTCAGGATATGGCTAGTAAAAAGTATATTGCTCAAGTCTGAAGGCGGTAAGCAAGACTACTAGAAATGCTACATATTTCCCAGCACCATAACTACTCTTCACTTTACTGTTATTTACAACAGATTGCAGAATTTTTTAGAAAAACATTTTAACCATACCCATATACTCAAGGGTGTAACTATTTACAATTTTAGTGGCTTTTAAACAATACACATTACAATGCAAAAATTGCACACAATGCCCACTGTGAAAGCCCGCACCAACAGGCCTGTGCCTCTGCTGCGGTAATCCAGCAAGCAACTGGTACTCCAGGGTGGCATCTTCCTGATCAGGAGACGAGAGTAGAGCCAAACTCAGAGCAGTCAGGTGTACACCAGGCAGGAAACTTCACAAAACATGTCAAGGTGTCTCTCACTTGGTGGCCGAACCAAACAGTGAGACTTCCAGTCAACACTCACGATCCTTAACATGGTCAGGCACTCAAGCCCATCTTCCGAGGTCCCACTCCACACAGATCCTCCAAACTTATGAAGAGGAGGCTGACATAGAACATGAAGGGGTCCAAGAGACCACAAAGGCAAATTGTCAGGCCGTTTTGTATATAGAGCACACCAAGACACAACATCACATACCTTCCTGAACGTCTCATGTTACCGAAGGTTGTCAACCACTGCCTCAACTCACATTTACGTACACCTTGACCCTCGTCACACTTTTGGCTCTGACTCGACTCCTTCACAGTCAGATGGCTGGTAGAGAGTACTCAGGCTCGCTGAGAGTTCACCACTGCAAAAACAACAAGGTCAGCACATGACAAACACTATGTACAAAGTACGCACCATGCATCTGCATGAAACGTCTAGAGAGAGCATTAGCAACCACATTCTCTGAGCCTTTTATATATTTAACTTACAAATTAAAAGGCTGTAGGAACAAAGCCCGTTTTAACAGTCTGACTTTAGTCACCATACACAGGAACAGGATGAAGAGATCCTGAGACATATACAAATGCTGAATAGCCAGCCCCAAAATGAAAATTTTCTTTCCTGTGGTAAAATGTTGACATTTAAACTTAGAAGGTTGTTCATAGATAGTAACAGTTCTGCAACCTCTCGCAGTACAACAACAAACACCAAGACATCTCTTTGCACCCAGGTTGGATACATCAAGTTTACACAAATACCATCACGTTCCATCTCACACACAAATTTTAAGCACACAATGAACACAATTTGCATTACACACATTAAAATGGTACTGGAACACAGGCCATGGAAATCACATCTTCCTGTCCTATATTTTAGTTTATTTAAAATGTTTGCATCTCTTAGTGCATAAGTATCAATTTTTCTAATCCTGTAAACCTTAGTTGTTCAACGTACTTTGTGGTAGTCAGTGTTTATGCCCAGGGTGCCATCTAATTTTATATTATAAGTTTATATTATAATTCCTACCATCTGTCCATTTAACTTTGCTTACCATTACTTAATTTTAGTCCCTTTTATATTTTCTCCTTTATTTTAGCTTTATATAACTATCCTAGTTTATATATCCACAACTGTTAAAATAATCAAGGTGCTATTCTCAGGTGCTAAAGTAGAATAAGCTCACAATCTTGCCATTATATTCCAAAGCTCATTTATTCACAACCTATATTAGTCCCTTTTTATTATAATTTTAAACTATAATTATAACTTTAAAAAATTACCTTTATAGTACTACCTACTATCATATTCCCAAGCACTATTATATGATCATCACTTTATTTGTATTAGTCCCTTAGCTCATTATTTTACATTTGTTAAATAATTCAGGTGCTATTTTTTAGCTTAAGACTATTTACTTTGTTTTATACTTAATTCTAACTATAGATTCACTACAAATCTTATGATTACAAGCATTGATCCTGATACCAACCTCTTATTTAATGACTTAAATGAATCAAACAGTTACTGTAATTACTACACTGCAGAACAATCAAAGGCACTTCTCAGTGCCAACAACAACATAACTATCTTTAACTACAATATCAGATCTTTAAGCAAGCATTACGATGACCTCATAGCATTACTAAATTCCTTACATGCCAATATGTCCATCATTACACTAACTGAAACCTGGCTAAAGCCTGATAGTACAGATGTCTATGCCATTCCTGGTTACACAGCCATACACAACTGTAGGCCAGACCAACAAGGGGGTGGCACAGCCATATACTACTCAGACCAACTAGAATGTATCACTAATACTTGCACAAGGGATGAACATGGGGAATATATAATAGCTAAATTCAAATCCAAATACCTACAAAAACCTCTCACATTGATAAACATCTACAGAGTTCCACAGTCAAACATTAGCCAATTTAGTCAAAATCTAGGAAGTATGATAACTGATGCACGCATGAACAAAGATCACTTACTACTCTCAGGTGACTTCAATATAAATCTCCTGCAAGACCAGGACCCACACGTTACTGAATTCACAAACACAATGAGTAACTGTATGTTACTACCAACAGTAACAAAACCTACAAGAGTTACAGAGACTAGTGTTTCCCTACTTGACCACATCTGGACCAACACCATATCCCCTTTAAAATCAGGCATAATTACAGATAATACCACAGACCACTACCCTACTTTCCTCATAACAACTCTTGGTAAACTACCCCAAGACACTACTAAAGTCACCTTCAGACTTCACAATGAGGCAGCCATTAATAACTTCGCAACAGCATTAGCAAACATTGATTGGCACACTGAGCTAGAAATCTATACAGATATTGACGAATGTATTAATAATTTTCTAAAAAAGACCCAATACCTCTATAACAAGCACTGCCCTAAAAAAACTAAACAGATGACAGCAAAGAGACTGAACAGTCCCTGGCTAACACCCAGCATTCTCAAATCCATAAATACAAAACACCAATATGAAAAACAGTACAGAATGGGTCACATAACCAGAGACCAAACAAAACGTTACTCGTCAATCCTAACCAGCCTGATAAGAAGGGCAAAAAAATTGTATTATGAGAACAGATTATCCAACTTACGAGGTGATATAAAAAAGACCTGGAAAACACTATCTGAAATTCTGGGAACAAAAAAGATATCACGAAATAGCGAAATAAAATTAGCAAAATCAGATGAACCCCAACTCCCACCAACAGAAACAGCAAACAGACTCAATGATTTCTTCTCCACTATAGGACAAAACCTTGCCCATAAAATCCCAAGCTCAGATACCCCACCAAATAACTACCTCACCGGCAACTACCCGAACACACTGTTCCTAGCTCCGACTAACCCATACGAAGTCTCCCTTATTATCAATGCACTAAAAAACAAGGCAGGAGATTTAAGTACCTTACCACCCTTTATATATAAAAAAGTGTCACAAGTGCTATCTCCAATCATTGCAACACTCTTTAACAAATCCATTGAATCCTCCACCTTCCCTACAGTACTCAAAATAGCAAGGGTCACCCCGATCCACAAAGGAGGAGACCAAACAGAGTTGAATAACTATAGGCCAATATCCAACTTACACCCTCTCTCAAAAATCTTTGAAAAACTAATTCACAAACGAATCTACTCCTACCTTATCTCCCAAAACATACTCAACCCCTGCCAATTTGGATTCAGGCCTAATAAAAATACTAATGATGCTATTATACACATGCTAGAACATATATACACTGCAATAGAAAAAAAAGAAGTCCCACTGGGGATCTTCATTGACTTACGTAAAGCTTTTGATACAGTTGACCATGACTTGCTCCACGTAAAATTGTCACACTATGGTATAAGAGGGCACTCCCTCAATTACCTCAAGTCATACCTCAGCAACAGAAGCCAATATGTGTACGCAAATGGGGCAAACTCTTCTGCGCAACCAATTACAGTTGGTGTCCCACAGGGAAGTGTCCTTGGCCCTCTTCTCTTTCTCCTATACATAAATGACCTTCCAAATGCTTCGCAATTACTCAAACCCACACTATTTGCAGATGACACTACATACGTCTTCTCTCACCCGAGCCCAGTCACACTAGCCAATACTGTAAATACCGAATTACAGAAAATATCTACCTGGATGAGGACTAACAAACTTACACTAAACATTGACAAAACCTACTTCATTCAGTTTGGTAACAGAGCTACAGATGTCCCTCTTAACATAATGATAAACGGATCACCTATCACAAAGCTAACAGAGGGAAAATTCTTAGGAATCCACCTTGATAATAGACTCAAATTTCATACACATATACAACAAATTTCTAAGAAAATTTCCAAGACTGTAGGCATACTATCGAAGATACGGTACTATGTTCCACAGTCAGCCCTCCTGGCCCTATATCACTCTCTTATTTACCCCTATCTCACCTATGGAATTTGTGCATGGGGCTCAACAACAGTTAACCATCTCAGACCACTAATTACCCAACAAAAGGCTGCAGTTAGAATGATAACAAATTCTCACTACAGGCAGCACACTCCACCAATATTCAATACACTAAACCTACTCACCATACAAAACATCCATACTTATTACTGCACCTATTACATACATAGAACACTTAACTCTGATATTAACCCTCCCCTCAAACATCTCCTTGCCAACCTCAACAGAACACATGACCATAACACAAGGCACAGATCACTCTTTGATGTTCCTCGTGTTCATCTCACACTATGCAAAAACTCAATGCACATAAAAGGCCCTAAAATCTGGAATTCATTACCTGTAAATATAAAAGAAACACTACCTGTTTATAAATTCAAGTCTCTACTCAAAGATCACTTACTCACCCAAAACCAAATAAATACTGAATAACTGAACCTTATAAATTGTATATCTTAAATGTTTCTCACAATTATATCACATAAATGTTAAACCTAAAACCCAATCTAACTTTATTATTTTTTAAATACACTACCTAACAGAATCCTTCATATGACCTGTCTTTGTAATACTCACTTGTGCTTTATAGTAATCTGTTTACATTAATGTTTTATCACTGACTTCATCATTGCTTAGTTAATCTTAAGTTAATTTTAAGCCAGCCCGTAATGCTATGCATAGTATAAGTGGCTTTGGCATACTGCTCTTATCTGTATTTTTTTGTACCTCTGTATGTGTGCACAAATTTATAATAAATAAATAAATAAATAAAATAAACCATGAAGCATGGGAATGCCCACTGACTCTCACTAAGCACTACAAACTGGTGGTGGAAGAATTTCACTTCTTCCTCTACATCCAATTTTTCATACAGGTTTTTCCCACACAAAAATTGTTGAATTGGCTCAGCTTCCTTAACAATTTCTTCATGGAGTTTCAACTTTTCTCCATTACTGACATCCCAAACTTTTATAAAGTTCCAAGGTGGCTGAGCCAACTCTCTAACATTTTTCTTATTAAAACCAAGCATGCATTTCCCAAAATCTTTTACACACATGTTATTTCTTAAATATGCTTTTGCTATTTCATACAGATTATTGTTTTGCAGCCCTTTACATTCCATTAAAACATTGGTCTCTCTGAATTTTTGACATAACTTCAAACCCTTTAACCGGTTACTGTGTACACTATACTCATTCTTTTCTTGCTTGGGGGTGTGGGTTTTATATCTAACCCCTGGGAACTTCCCCCACAACATGTTCAGCTCACAGCAACTTGCCATACAGATTTTCACATGAATTGGCTCCAGTATCAGCACTTCCTCTCCAGCCTCCAGAGTATCATGGTCCACATTATGGTCCCACATCATCATCCTGGTCTGGTTGATGGGCACGTTCACTGGTACCATCCACCTCATACGAGCCAAACAGTGTCTGAAACTGAGAAAAAGCTCCGAGGGGGAAGCATTACTATCCTCCCCAAGCCAATAGCTCAGAGATTCCAGAGTGCTTTCCCACTCAGCAAATACAAAGAAAGGGATCCTCTCATCCCAGTTGTTAGTATTGTCTATACCATAGGCTTGCATCATTGTCTTGAGGGTTTGATGTAATTTCTCTATTTCCCCTTGAGATGGAGAGTGATAGGCCATTGCAAAGTTAGGCTCTACTTTTAATTCCTTCAAAACATTTCTAAAAGACTTTGAGGTAAAGTTAGGCCCTTGGTCTTTTTGCACCTCTTGAGGAAAACCAACATGAAAAAAGAACTTCATCAAAGCCCTTAAGACTACATGAGCTGTTATCTTATGCAGAGGGAATGCTTCCAGGTACCTGGTAGTGGAGCAAATATTTGTGAGTAAATAATCATTTCCCAGTTTGGTCCTTGGGAATGGACCAAGTACATCTACTACCAGCTTGCTGAAGGGTTCACCTGGTGCTGAAATAGACTGAAGGGGAACAGGTTTAATACTTCGACTAGGTTTCCCTATAAACTGAAAGACATGATAGGTCTCAATATACTCTCTGACAGTCTCCCACAGCTGAGACCAGAAGAAATGCCTGGAAACCTTGGACATCACCATCTGGGGACAAAACCCTTGTTCTCCTTCCATCGATACTGCAAACAGAGGTGAATTCTTTATAAGAGTTTCCTCCCTGAAATGAAAACACTTATTTAACTGTAAAATCTCTTCCTCAGCAACAGCGACATTTTCCTGCACATAAATTAATTGCACCCTAGCAGGTGCAGCCTCTCTCACACTATTTAACTGATCCATTCTCCAATCATGCTCAGCTCTGGCTGGAACATCCTTTTCTTCAGTTGACTGCAGTTCAACATCAGAAAGCAGAGTTACCAAACTTAAGCCCTCACCATCCTCATGAGAAATATCATGAAGACTGTTGGTAGCATGATCATGAGCCATACTTCTCATGGTGGAACCATCAGGGAGAAGGTCTGGCAGGGTTTTCCTAGCCATTTCCTCCCAACATTTGGGATTTGGTTTCCCCCAAACTAGTTGTTCCTCACTGTCTAACTGGCCCATAACATTATTCCCTAATAAGAGGTCGACCCCTTCGAAGGGAATTTCATCTGAGATACCTACAGGGAGATAGCCAACTTGGTATGTAGATTCTACCCATAATTTGTGTACAGGTGTCCTTATGGTTGAACCCGTAATACCCTTCAACAATATATCTACCCCAGTATAGGTATCCTTAGACACTGGCAGCACTCCAGCACGTAGCAAAGAGTAGGTGCTACATCCATCTCTCAAGGACAATATGTTCTCAACTCTGCCTACATTCTTTTGCAAACCAACTGTGGACCTACTAGAAAATATACACATCCTGGGGTCTAGATCCAAAGGTTCCTCCTCACCTTGCCTTGAAGACCTAATGCAGGCAACTGGATGTATCTCTGCAGTTAGGGTCCCCTGGGATGGTTCCTCCCTTTCCTGATCTCGCTGCCTTGACCAGCAAAACTTTTGTGTGTGTCCAGTTTTGTTACAGTAGTAACAGATAAAACTCTTAAAGGTATTTTTACCATTTGGTGTAGGACTGGTACTGTTTACTCGAGGACCTGAAACATTATCTGATTGTCTAGGTAAACTTTGAACTCCAGCTGACTTACCTTTTCCTTCTATTTTAGAGGGCACCTCAGCCTTCATTTGTCCCTGAAAATTCTTGTCCCACTTACCTTTATGACCATAGGACTTGGAATAAGGCTTAGAACGAGTGGGGAAATTTTCAGAAGCAGCATGACTGTTTTTACTTACCAATTCCCTGCGAGCCAAGAATTCGTCACCTAGATCCAGTGCTTCTGAAAGATTATCTGGGTTTTTGTCCTCCAAATATTCTCTGAGGTCAACAGGGATTGTATTGTACAATTCCTCATGAACCATCAGATCTACTAATTTGTTATAGTCTTTATTAACTCCTTTAGAACAAACCCATTTCTTAAAAAGGAACAGTTAGTTTCTCATTCCCAAACTCAGTTAAGGTCTGCCCATCCTGAAATTTTTGATTCCTGAACTTTTGTCTATATTTCTCAGGTATCATTTGGTAGGCAAGCAATACTTCATCTTTAATCTTATCATAATCAGAAAAATCTTGCCTCTCCAGAGTCTCTACTCTCTGGAATCCTTTACCCACAAGTTGTGTGCGAACTAGGGTAGCCCACTTCTGTTTGGGCCATCCTTGCTCCAGAGCAGTCTTCTCAAAAAAAGAAAAATATCTATCTGGGTCACTCTCTGTAAACTTAGGGACAAAATTTGCAGCTTTAGTTATGTTAAAGTACTGCTCAGGCTCTGGTTCTGAACCTCCTAAAATTTGACGCTCTTCCTCTTTAGCTTTCATTAATTTCATTTCAGTCTCTAGCACAGCTAATTTCAGTCTCATCATTCCATTTCTGTAACACCTGGGGTAGGTGATCCCTCATGCTCACTGTTAACAGGCATGTTTACTGATGAATTATTACCTTCCTCCCTGAAGCCTAAAAAGTTTAAAGACTCAACTTCTGACATAGTTTTATCTTTAAACACTTGCTTCCCTCTTACAGTATCAGTGGACAAAGTTTTCCCACAGGCACATAAAATAACACAAATTGAATGTAAACTATGCACATAGCACTTACCATAACCACAACAAAAATGTGTTACTTAACCTTTCTCCCACCTTAGGAGAAAAACAACCTGTAAACTAATATATGAAAACAACACTTCCACTGACACCACCTTGGTAAATCTTCTACCAGAAACATGCAACTGTTATTACCCCATACCAGCACATATAGTTCAAAGAATGTTTTGAGTTATTTTAGCAGTCAAATAACTATCCCGGACGGGCCCCCATGTTACGTTGGTTTGTCCCTTATTACTTTGATAGTTAGGTTCTCACTACATGTTCTAGTGTGGGGTAGCTTTTTACTTAATGGCCTTATCTGTCTAGGGGTAATACTTACATCATGGCTGATCATCTTGAGTGTCTGATATCCTCTCACCAGCCCTCTTCACAGGTTATGTAAACTACTACTATAAAAATATAACTGTATTCTCAATAGATATGTACAGAATATACAATTACAGCCTCACATTTTCAAAACAAAGATCTACACACTCCATAGCTGTTCTCCCACATGGTGTATCCCAACACTTTTGTCCTTCTCTCTCCTTGACTAACTCTGGGCTAACCAGTGTTTTGACACACTTTAGTCACCCTGGGTATGGTGGCCACAACTTAAGTTATAAAAACTCACCCCTGGAGCACACATAATGCCCCAAAAGAAGATAGAAGAAGGACCCAGAGGTCCTGCCATGTCAACAAACAGAGAGAGAGAGAGAGAGAGGGAGAGGGAGGAGCCTCCCACCAAAACAAAAGACTGTTTCCAAGCACAATTCTCTTGTTACCACAATTCTACCACACCTTAATTGTACTTTTACAAAAAGAAATACAACTTTATAAACTACTTATTTAAATTGTGTGTTTGTGTGTGTATAGTATAACCTATTATATTGAGAAAAAGGCTTGACCCAGCTGCCTCTCAGTCATAAGGTTGATCAGCCCTTATGACATTTAGAACTGAGTCCCCATCAATTCAATATAATTAGGTATTCCAGAGTAACTGTTACTTATAAATACATGTTGGGTCCTATAGCCCCATAACACTAGGTATAAATTTATAATATAAAAATACAAATTAAAATGGTATTTGCAATTGCACTAGGGTCTGATATAGGTTGTTAACAAGATCAAGAGTATAACTAGATTTAAATTGACAAAATAAAATTCAAAAATTAAAGTACCAAAAGAATAATAAGTAAAAAATAACAATGACAATGACTTGGTTATAATATGATAGTAAGATGGTAGACAGGTACACAGGTACACAGGATAATATAAAGGTTGGAGTTGAATATACAAACTTGAAAATATGTCTTCCCTAATCCTCCTGTCCTTAAGTGTCATCAGGCTGATTCCCCTTAACTTTTCTTCGTAGGACATTCCCCTTAACTCTGGAACTAGCCTTGGTGCAAACCTTTGCACTTCCTCTAATTTCTTGAAAAGCTTGACCAGGTGTGGGTTCCAAACTGGTGCTGCATACTCCAGTATGGGCCTGACGTATATGGTGTACAGTGTCTTGAACGATTCCTTACTAAGGTATCGGAATGCTATTCTCAGGTTTGCCAGGTGCCCGTATGGTGCAGCAGTTCTCTGGTTGATGTGTGCCTCCAGAGACATGCTCGGTATTACACTCACCCCAAGATCTTTCTCCTTGAGTGAAGTTTGCAGTGACCTGGAGTTTACCTGGAGTTTACCTGGAGTTTACCTGGAGTTTACCTGGAGTTTACCTGGAGTTTACCTGGAGTTTACCTGGAGTTTACCTGGAGTTTACCTGGAGAGAGTTCTGGGGGTCAACGCCCCCGCGGCCCGGTCTGTGACCAGGCCTCCTGGTGGATCAGAGCCTGATCAACCAGGCTGTTGCTGCTGGCTGCACGCAAACCAACGTACGAGCCAGAGCCCGGCTGGTCAGGAACCGACTTCAGGTGCTTGTCCAGTGCCAGCTTGAAGACTGCCAGGGGTCTGTTGGTAATCCCCCTTATGTATGCTGGGAGGCAGTTGAACAGTCTCGGGCCCCTGACACTTATTGTATGGTCTCTTAACGTGCTAGTGACACCCCTGCTTTTCATTGGGGGGATGTTGCATCGTCTGCCAAGTCTTTTGCTTTCGTAGTGAGTGATTTTCGTGTGCAAGTTCGGTACTAGTTCCTCTAGGATTTTCCAGGTGTATATAATCATGTATCTCTCCCGCCTGCATTCCAGGGAATACAGGTTCAGGAACCTCAAGCGCTCCCAGTAATTGAGGTGTTTTATCTCCGTTATGCGTGCCGTGAAGGTTCTCTGTACATTTTCTAGGTCAGCAATTTCACCTGCCTTGAGAGGTGCTGTTAGTGTGCAGCAATATTCCAACCTAGATAGAACAAGTGACCTGAAGAGTGTCATCATGGGGTTGGCCTCCCTAGTTTTGAAGGTTCTCATTATCCATCCTGTCATTTTTCTAGCAGATGCGATTGATACAATGTTATGGTCCTTGAAGGTGAGATCCTACGACATGATCACTCCCAGACACTGCAGACACTGCAAGGCTCCAGGCGGACATCAACCAAATCTTTCAGTGGGCTGCAGAAAACAATATGAAGTTTAACGATGAAAAATTTCAATTACTCAGATATGGCAAACACGAGGAAATTAAATCTTCATCAGAGTACAAAACAAATTCTGGCCACAAAATAGAGCAAAACACCAACGTCAAAGACCTGGGAGTGATCATGTCGGAGGATCTCACCTTCAAGGACCATAACATTGTATCAATCGCATCTGCTAGAAAAATGACAGGATGGATAATGAAAACCTTCAAAACTAGGGATGCCAAGCCCATGATGACACTCTTCAGGTCACTTGTTCTATCTAGGCTGGAATATTACTGCACACTAACAGCACCTTTCAAGGCAGGTGTAATTGCTGACCTAGAAAATGTACAGAGAACCTTCACAGCGCGCATAACGGAGATAAAACACCTCAGTTACTGGGAGCGCTTGAGGTTCCTGAACCTGTATTCCCTGGAATGCAGGCGGGAGAGATACATGATTATATACACCTGGAAAATCCTAGAGGGACTAGTACCGAACTTGCACACGAAAATCACTCACTACGAAAGCAAAAGACTTGGCAGACGATGCAACATCCCCCCAATGAAAAGCAGGGGTGTCACTAGCACGTTAAGAGGCCATACAATAAGTGTCAGGGGCCCGAGACTGTTCAACTGCCTCCCAGCATACATAAGGGGGATTACCAACAGACCCCTGGCAGTCTTCAAGCTGGCACTGGGCAAGCACTTAAAGTCGGTTCCTGATCAGCCGGGCTGTGGCTCGTACGTTGGTTTGCGTGTAGCCAGCAGTAACAGCCTGGTTGATCAGGCTCTGATCCACCAGGAGGCCTGGTCACAGACCGGGCCGCGGGGGCGTTGACCCCCGGAACTCTCTCCAGGTAAACTCCAGGTAAACTCCAGGTCACCTGACCAGTGGGTCGGTGCTATTTCTACCGGGGAGACCTCATCCACTTCACTGGATCAATCTGTTCCACCAGTTGAGGAGAAAGACTTAGCTCCCACTGACTTCCCAGATGAAGTCAAGTGTTTGTTGACTCTGTTGAACAAACGTCGTAAAGCCATTGCCTTACCAGGTGAGAAGATGGGTATAACGAACTTATTGTCCCATCATATTCCACTTGAACCTGGTACTAGACCTATCTATGTACCTGCATGCAGAATGCCTCATTCACAAGTTGCTGTGGAAGAAGAATTGATCAATCAAATGCTTGATGATGGAGTTATTGCACCTAGCAATTCACCCTGGAATGCGCCCTTGATCCTAGTACCTAAGAAGGATGGTACTTGGCGCCCAGTGATTGACTTTAGGAAGTTAAATGCGAAAACTATTCCAGATCGCTTCCCACTTCCTGTACTGGGTGATCTTTTAAGTAACATTGGAGATAACAAAGTCTTTTCAACCCTGGACTTGTTACAAGGGTTTTGGCAAGTCCCTCTTCACGAGGACAGCCAAGAGCTAACTGCATTCTCCACTCCTACAGGTCATTATCACTTCCTCCATATGGCATTTGGATTACGATCCTCCCCTATCACGTTCTCAAGGCTCATGACTAATATCTTTAGAGGTCTCATAGGTAATGCACTTATGGTGTACTTAGATGACGTAATCGTCATGTCTAAAGACGTGGATACTCACTTGAAAAGACTTGATGTAGTACTTGGTAAACTTGAAGAAGCCAATTTAAAGATCAAACTGTCTAAATGTCAATTTTTAAAGATCAGAAGTCAAGTTTCTTGGTCACGTAGTCACTCCTAGAGGAGTTACGACTGACCAAAGTAAAGTAACTGCAGTACTAAATTTTCCAACTCCCAAAACTGCTGATGCCATAAGATCCTTTGTGGGCTTAGCAGGTTTTTATAGATCTTTCATTGCCAATTTTTCTTCCATAGCTGCTCCTCTAACTGGGTTGCTTAAGAAAGATGCTCCTTTTGTTTGGACCTTCCGTCAAGAAAGAGCATTCCTAACTCTAAAAGAAAAGCTAACATCTGCTTCAATTTTGAAATTTCCAGATTTTTCTAAGCCCTTCTATCTGACAACTAATGCTAGTTCTATTGGCATAGGTGCCGTACTAGCTCAGAAGACTGATGGCAAGTACAACGCAGTTGCATTTGCTAGCCAAGTCCTTACGAAGGCTGAACGTAATTATACAGTAACTGAGCAAGAAGCTTTAGCAATAGTATGGTCTTTAAAGCACTTCCAAGACATTTTATCAGTACTCTGTGCATGTCTTGACAGACCATGCTCCACTGATACCTTTATTCCAGAACAAACAGCCTACTGGAAGGTTTGCCAGATGGACCTTGACTATCTAAGAGTTCAATCCCACCTTTGAACACTTACCTGGCAAGTCAAATGTAGTCGCAGATGCCTTATTGCGACATGTTAGTATAGTAACTGCCGAAGATGTAAAGAATGCTCAACGAGCAGATCCCATGTGGTCTGGTGTGATTCGATTCCTGTTCCAGGAAGATCTTATTCTGACTGTTAAGCCACCAGCACCCATCAGTGACTTTGTCATGAACCAAGAATTACTGTATTGAACAGCCGAGTTGGGTACTCCTAGCAGAAGAGTATACAAGTTAGTAATTCCACAGTCACTAGTAAATGTAGCCTTACAGCTAGTACACGATGTACCAGGTGTTGTGCACCCTGGTATGGATCGTTCAGTAAAACAAGCCAGATTGAAATACTTTTGGCCTCGTATGGCAACTGATATTTCTGAGTATGTTAAGAAATGTAGTGTCTGCATGCAACATAAAGGTAATGCTAATGGTCCTAATCCAATCCAAGTGTATCCAACTACTAGCAAACCGTGGGAAAGAGTTGCGCTAGATCTGTTAACTAATTTCCAATGTTGCCTCCAAGGCAACAAACATCTGTGTGTTATGGTAGACCATTTCACCAGATATTGTGAGTTAGTCCCTGTTGCAGATAAGACTGCAGAGACAGTAGCTAAAGCGTTTAAAGAACGCATTATCTGCAGGCATACCACCCCTAAGTCCCTAGTAACAGATAATGGAGGTGAATTCTGTAATGAGATTCTTGAAAATTTGTGTACCTTGTACAAGATCTCTAAATCCACCATTGTTACTCATCATCCTGCCAGCAATGGGTTAGCAGAACGAACCAATAAGAAAGTACCTGATGTCTTGAGAGCCACTATCAATCCCAACAGTGAAACTTTGGATGAAGTTATACCTGATGTGCAGTGTGCTATAAATTCTGCTTATAATGTTTCTATAGGTGACACTCCACATTATGCATTGTATGGTGTAGATAAACGTTTGCCTTATGAGTTGCTATATTCTAACCCAAAACCAAATTATAATCCTGATGATTTCATAGCAACTTGTACCAGCCTAGCTCAAAGCATCTTTAGAAGAATCCGTGAAACACTTCATAAATCAACAGCAGAATTTAGAAGAGTCGCTAACACTCGAGCAAAGCCGTCCAAAATCAAAGTAGGTTCGAGAGTTATGCTGACTAACTTTAACAAAACGTCTGCAATGCCTAAGCTTGATCAAAAGTTTGTTGGTCCTTATCGAGTAGTTGAACATATCAATGGTAATAAGTATAAGGTTAGAGAAATTAGTACTGGTCAGTATAAAGAATCGCATTTAGATCATATGAAGTTAGAAGGTGATGATAATGATGTTCCAATCCAGACTAATGTGATAGACTCTGACAATCCTCCTGATCCTGTACTCTCTACCTCTGATACTCAGTCAGACGATCAACTTGAATGTCGTTATTCCCTACGTACACAACAGATATTGAGAAATCCTCAAGTATCATTTGTAACTACCAATTCAGATTTGCCTCAAATACAGCATGAGTTAGCCAGTGCAACAGAGTTTGATCCTCCCAGAGATGACGCCCATTCTGCATATGTCAATCTCACCCTAGCAGAGTTGGGGTTAAATGTAAATAACCTGTATAGATGAATAATTACAGTATCATCTTATCAGTATTCAAGAATTTTTTTTGTGTGTTCACGTTCTCTCCAAATTCTGAGAGTTAACAGTCTAGATTTGAGTGCAACAAATCTGCCTTTCTGTTAAACACTTCTTTCTTTGTATAAATTCCTTCCTCAGAATCCGTAGATCACATGAATACAGATCGATCGATCAAATTTTTTTTATCATTTCTATTGTGTAATCCCAATGTTGAGTTTCATTCGATGAGTTGTGCTATATTATACCTTATAATGCATTACAGTTTTATTACAGATCAATTATGTAAGCTTCCATTCCAATATTCTACTTATGTATGTTATAATGTTCAATTGTTGTGTACTTTGACATTGTATAGAATCAGCCCAAGCCGTACACCTGCCGTCTCTAGTTTGTATTAGCTCTCAGTAGTAGTACCAGTTCCTTGTAACCAGTTACCAATAACCAGTGTACCAGTAGATGACTCACTTCCAACTGTCTGTGTGAATCACTGACTGTTATTCACATTGCTGCTGACCATAGCATGTTTTCAAAGACCACTCACCCATAGGCACTGGTGGGTCAGTCTAAGATAGGGAGCAGAGAGAGAGGCAGATCGGCTGTTGGTGCTTCCCATACTCCGTTATATAATTATACGTACAAACCAGCCTACGTGAGTATTTTTACCCCATCCACGTTATCCAACCCACATGACATGGGTGTGCGTATGTGTGTGTGTGTGTGTATGTGTACTCACCTATTTGTACTCACCTATTTGTAGTTGCAGGGGTCGAGTCACAGCTCCTGGCCCCACCTCTTCGCTGATTGCTACTAGGTCCTCTCTCTCCCTGCCCCATGAGCTCTATCATACCTCGCCTTAAAACTATGTATGGTTCCCGCCTCCACTACGTCACTTTCTAGGCTATTCCACGGCCTGACTACTCTATGACTGAAGAAATACTTCCTAACATCCCTTTGATTCATCTGAGTCTTCAACTTCCAATTGTGACCTCTTGTGTCTGTGTCCCTTCTCTGGAACATCCCGTCTTTATCCACCTTGTCTATTCCACACAGTATTTTATATGTAGTTATCATATCTCCCCTGGCCCTCCTGTCCTCCAGTGTTGTCAGGCTGATTTCCCTCAATCTTTCTTCGTAGGACAATTTCCGTAGCTCTGGGACTAGTCTTGTTGCAAACCTTTGCACTTTCTCTAATTTCTTGACTTGCTTGACTAGGTGTGGATTCCAAACTGGTGCTGCATACTCCAGTTTACCTGGAGTTTACCTTGAGAGAGTTCCGGGGGTCAACGCCCCCGCGGCCCGGTCTGAGACCAGGCCTCCTGGTGGATCAGAGCCTGATCAACCAGGCTGTTGCTGCTGGCTGCACGCAAACCAACATACGAGCCACAGCCCGGCTGATCCGGAACTGACTTTAGGTGCTTGTCCAGTGCCAGCTTGAAGACTGCCAGGGGTCTGTTGGTAATCCCCCTTATGTGTGCTGGGAGGCAGTTGAACAGTCTCGGGCCCCTGACACTTATTGTATGGTCTCTTAACGTGCTAGTGACACCCCTGCTTTTCATTGGGGGGATGGTGCATCGTCTGCCAAGTCTTTTGCTTTCGTAGTGGGTGATTTTCATGTGCAAGTTCGGTACTAGTCCCTCTAGGATTTTCCAGGTGTATATAATCATGTATCTCTCCCTCCTGCGTTCCAGGGAATACAGGTTTAGGAACCTCAAGCGCTCCCAATAATTGAGGTGTTTTATCTCCGTTATGCGCGCCGTGAAAGTTCTCTGTACATTCTCTAGGTCGGCAATTTCACCTGCCTTGAAAGGTGCTGTTAGTGTGCAGCAATATTCCAGCCTAGATAGAACAAGTGACCTGAAGAGTGTCATCATGGGCTTGGCCTCCCTAGTTTTGAAGGTTCTCATTATCCATCCTGTCATTTTTCTAGCAGATGCGATTGATACAATGTTATGGTCCTTGAAGGTGAGATCCTCCGGCATGATCACTCCCAGGTCTTTGACGTTGGTGTTTCGCTCTATTTTGTGGCCAGAATTTGTTTTGTACTCTGATGAAGATTTAATTTCCTCATGTTTACCATATCTGAGTAATTGAAATTTCTCATCGTTGAACTTCATATTGTTTTCTGCAGCCCACTGAAAGATTTGGTTGATGTCTGCCTGGAGCTTTGCAGTGTCTGCAATGGAAGACACTGTCATGCAGATTCGGGTGTCATCTGCAAAGGAAGACACGGTGCTGTGGCTGACATCCTTGTCTATGTCGGATATAAGGATGAGGAATAAGATGGGAGCGAGTACTGTGCCTTGTGGAACAGAGCTTTTCACCGTAGCTGCCTCGGACTTTACTCTGTTGACGACTACTCTCTGTGTTCTGTTAGTGAGGAAATTATAGATCCATCGACCGACTTTTCCTGTTATTCCTTTAGCACGCATTTTGTGCGCTATTACGCCATGGTCACACTTGTCGAAGGCTTTTGCAAAGTCTGTATATATTACATCTGCATTCTTTTTGTCTTCTAGTGCATTTAGGACCTTGTCGTAGTGGTCCAATAGTTGAGACAGACAGGAGCGACCTGTTCTAAACCCATGTTGCCCTGGGTTGTGTAACTGATGGGTTTCTAGATGCGTGGTGATCTTGCTTCTTAGGACCCTTTCAAAGATTTTTATGATATGGGATGTTAGTGCTATTGGTCTGTAGTTTTTTGCTGTTGCTTTACTGCCCCCTTTGTGGAGCGGGGCTATGTCTGTTGTTTTTAGTAACTGTGGGACGACCCCCGTGTCCATGCTCCCTCTCCATAGGATGGAAAAGGCTCATGATAGGGGCTTCTTGCAGTTCTTGATGAACACAGAGTTCCATGAGTCTGGCCCTGGGGCAGAGTGCATGGGCATGTCATTTATCGCCTGTTCGAAGTCATTTGGCGTCAGGATAACATCGGATAGGCTTGTGTTAATCAAATTTTGTGGCTCTCTCATAAAAAATTCATTTTGATCTTCGACTCTCAGTCTGGTTAGCGGCTTGCTAAAAACTGAGTCATATTGGGACTTGAGTAGCTCACTCATTTCCTTGTTGTCATCTGTGTAGGACCCATCTTGTTGAAGTAGGGGCCCAATACTGGACGTTGTTCTCGATTTTGATTTGGCATAGGAGAAGAAATACTTTGGGTTTCTTTCGATTTCATTTATGGCTTTTAGTTCTTCCCGCGATTCCTGACTCCTAAAGGATTCTTTTAGCTTAAGTTCGATGCTTGCTATTTCTCTGACCAGTGTCTCCCTACGCATTTCAGATATATTGACCTCTTTTAGCCGCTCTGTTATTCTTTTCCGTCGCCTGTAAAGGGAGCGCCTGTCTCTTTCTGTTTTACATCTACTCCTCCTTTTTCTTAGAGGAATAAGCCTTGTGCATACATCGAGTGCTACCGAGTTAATCTGTTCTAGGCATAAGTTGGGGTCTGTGTTGCTTAGTATATCTTCCCAGCTTATATCGGTTAGGACTTGGTTTACTTGGTCCCACTTTATGTTTTTGTTATTGAAGTTGAATTTGGTGAATGCTCCCTCGTGACTAATCTCCTTATGTCGGTCTATGGCTCCGCGCATACATGACTGAACCTCAATTATGTTGTGATCTGAGTATATTGTTTTTGATATGGTGATATTTCTTATCAGATCATCATTGTTAGTGAAGATGAGGTCTAGTGTATTCTCCAGTCTAGTAGGCTCTATTATTTGCTGGTTTAAATTGAATTTTGTGCAGAGATTTAAAAGCTCGCGTGAGTGTGAGTTTTCATCAGAGCTGCCTCCTGGTGTTATTACTGCAACAATATTATTTGCTATATTCCTCCATTTTAGGTGCCTTAAGTTGAAATCCCCCAGGAGCAAGATGTTGGGTGCAGGAGCTGGAAGGTTTTCCAGACAGTGGTCAATTTTTAACAGCTGTTCCTGGAATTGCTGGGATGTTGCATCCGGAGGCTTGTAGACTATCACAATGACTAGGTTTTGGTTCTCGACCTTTACTGCTAAAACTTCCACTACATCATTTGAGGCATTTAGCAGTTCTGTGCAAACAAGTGACTCTGCAATGTACAGGCCAACCCCCCCCTTTTGCCTGTTCACTCTGTCACATCTGTATAGGTTGTAACCTGGGATCCATATTTCGTTGTCCAAGTGATCCTTTATGTGGGTCTCAGTGAAAGCCGTGAACATTGCCTTTGCCTCTGCAAGCAGTCCACGGATGAAAGGTATTTTGTTGTTTGTTGCTGGCTTTAGACCCTGTATATTTGCAAAGAAGAATGTTATCGGACTGGTGGTATTGTTGGTACTGGGGGGGGATTTTTTTTCCGGCATTAGTATCTGTATCTGTTGGTTTGGAGTGGAGGCCATCGACTGTGGTTCCACTCCAGGAATGACTGGATTTGGTGTACGATTTCTGCCATTTCCTGCCAGTTTTTTTTCCTTCCTGGCACTAAAAAACCTCTCCCTCTTGAGTGGCTGTGGCTACCCAGGTTTTCCCATGGCCTGGATGTTTTGTATCTTTTTGTCCCCTTTAGATGGTATGCCTGGCAATTTAAGTTATAGCACAGTCTTTCCTGTACTGAAGAGGTACACAGTTCAGGGTGAAAAAGCTTACAGGAAGGGAGTTTGCATTTTCCTGTTGTCATATGGGCATGGCATTTCGTAGGGTGGTCATAGTTACACGTCCCATCTGTTTTTCCAGATTTCCCATGCCAGCAGATACCGAGTGCATAGTATGTGCACAGGCTTGGTTTCCGTTTGCCTTGGGTTTCTGTGACTGTATTCCCTGTCTTACTTCTATCCTCCCTAGCACCAACAATGGAGCTCCCACCATTTGTTTTTGGTAATATATCCTCACTATTGCTAGTGGAGTCCTCTTGTTTGCTATTTCCTGCGGTATTTCTAGTTTGCAATATTGGTTTTATCTTATCTTTGACTACACTTGTTTCCCTACTATGGCTCCTGTCCCCTATGAGGTCATTCATATGTATTCCTTCCTGCGTATAATTCCCGACTACCTGGACAAAATCTCCAGCTTCACCATTACTGTCTCCCAGGACAGCATCTCCAGCTTCCCCATTACTGTCTCCCAGGACAGCATCTCCAGCTTCACCATTACTGTCTCCCAGGACAGCACCTCCAGCTTCACCATTACTGTCTCCCAGGACAGCACCTCCAGCTTCCCCATTACTGTCTCCCAGGACAGCACTATCAGCCCCCCATTTACTGACTACCAGGACATCATCTCCAGCCTTACAGTTTCTGACTACATGGCCAGTATCAAGGGCAGTACCATTCAGCCCGGACTTTTTATGTTCCCATCTGTTGTAGAAAGCTTCCAGGTTTTCTATGAAAGCAGCTTTGATGTTGACCTCTTTTAATACCCTTGTGATTTTAGTCCACAGATTTATCTCATTTGGGCATACCCAAAAACACTTCCCTGTTTTAATACTGCTTGTAGCTAGTTCTTGGATATCTGCACAAGGGGCGTGACACCAATTTCCACAGAAATGACAATTTATGCATGTGGAAGCCCGTTTGTTTGACTGACCACAGACTACACACAGCTTCATAATGATTTGAATGGTTGATTTACTGCAATTCTACTAGCAACCTCTTGAATATTCTATTAATAACCTGCTAGGTGGTGCACAACGAAACCGTTTGAAACCAGTCCAGGGTTCGGACCAGTCAAGGGTTCGGACCAGTCAAGGGTTCGGACCAGTCTAACTGATCTGATCAGTGGGTCACTTATTTAAACCATACTGGTCGGTGATTTGAGCTAACACATGAAGGATCTACTGGAAATTATCTACCCGAGTAATATGTGATTTGATTGATACAAAAGTGTAACTTGCGTGTTGAAGAGCCGGTGACTGCTGGCAACTCCTACAATGACGAACGGTCGAGCCTCCACCTTTGTTTATCAATCGCTGTATCTAGCTTCTCTATTTTTTTTTTCCGTCTCCACCACAATAAATGCTATATTATCACTATAGTTGACTGGTGCAAATTTTGGAGGAAGGGCGCTTTTTCTGTAGTAATAATTGCTTCTCGTTGTGTATATTGCGACCGCTGGTAACTACAGGTTATATGAAATTCACAGTAACGTCTGGTATTTCAAGAAAAAGAAACTAATGAAAGACACTCCACTCCACTAAGTACCATTATAATACTGGTTAGTTGCTACTACAACACTGTATTCTGCTATTCACTGGTATCACTAGATTATATGCGAGTACACTAGCAAGCCAGGAAGATTATAAAAACAGCTGACCTGTGGTAAGTTTCTGGCGACTTCTGGCACCTGCCTCTATAGGCTTATCACTTCATTTACAAATTCACCTGTTTTCAAATGACACTTTAGCCTTTATCATCAATATACTAGGGAGCCACTGTAGTATACACTATACACTATGTATACTCAATGCTTTCAGGGAGACTTTCTTTCCTCTGACACAAAGTTCAATATTATTATTTTTCCACACGGGACAGGCCTATGATTCCCCTCTGGCAGTAAACTCTGCTAGGAACTGCACACTAATTCTCCTTTTTTTACTCAGTATATAATGTTTTCCGCCCAAGATTGGTTCCAGGCGCTAGAGGGATGTATCGTATAGGATTGATGACACAAATTAAAGTTCTAGCACGTAAGAGCGACCGTGAAAACACCAGAAAAACCGGGAGCACAACGAGGCACGCTGACACTCTGGACCTGATGTAAATGGTATACAGAGTCTTAAACGAATCCTTACTGAGGTATCGGAACGCTATCCGTAGGTTTGCCAGGCGCCCGTATGCTGCAGCAGTTATCTGATTGATGTGTGCCTCAGGAGATATGCTCGGTGTTATACTCACCCCCAGATCTTTTTCCTTGAGTGAGGTTTGCAGTCTTTGGCCATCTAAACTATATTGTGTCTGCGGTCTTCTTTGCCCTTCCCCAATCTTCATGACTTTGCATTTGGCAGGGTTAAATTCAAGGAGCCAGTTGTTGGACCAGGCTTGTAGCCTGTCCAGGTCTCTTTGTAGTCCTGCCTGATCCTCATCCGATTTGCTTCTTCTCATTAACTTCGCATCTTCTGCAAACAAGGACACTTCTGAGTCTATCCCTTCCGTTATGTCATTCACATATACCAAGAACAGCACAGGTCCTAGGACTGACCCCTGTGGAACCCCGGTTGTCACAGGCGCCCACTCTGACACCTCGTCGCATACCATGACTCGTTGTTGCCTCCCTGTCAGGTATTCTCTGATCTATTGCAGTGCCTTTCCTGTTATGTGTGCCTGATCCTCTAGCTTTTGCAGTAACCTCTTGTGAGGAACTGTGTCGAAGGCCTTCTTGCAGTCCAAAAATATGCAGTCGATCCACCCCTCTCTCTCTTGTCTTACTTCTGTCACCTTGTCATAAAACTCTAGTAGGTTTGTGACACAGGATTTTTCTTCCCTGAAACCGTGCTGGTTGTCAATTATACACTTGTTTCTTTCCAGGTGCTCCACCACTCTCCTCCTGATGATCTTCTCCATGACCTTGCATACTATACACGTGTGTGTGTGTGTGTGTGTGTGTGTGTGTGTGTGTGTGTGTGTGTGTGTGTGTGTGTGTGTGTGTGTGTGTGTGTGTGTGTGCATGTGCATGTGTGCGTGCGTGTGTGTGTGTGTGTGTGTGTGTGTGTGTGTGTGTGTGTGTGTGTGTGTGTGTGTACTCACCTATTTGTACTCACCTATTTGTGGTTGCAGGGGTCGAGTCTTAGCTCCTGGCCCCGCCTCTTCACCGGTTGCTACTGGGCCCTCTCTCTCCCCGCTCCATGAGCTTTATCAAACCTCGTCTTAAAACTGTGTATGGTTCCTGCCTCCACTACGTCATTTTCTAGGCTATTCCACTGCCTTACAACTCTATGACTGAAGAAATACTTCCTAATATCTCTCTGACTCATTCGTGTCTTCAGCTTCCAATTGTGGCCTCTTGTTTCTGTGTCCCCTCCCTGGAACATCCTGTCTTTGTCCACCTTGTCTATTCCACGCAGTATTTTATATGTCGTTATCATGTCTCCCCTGACCCTCCTGTCCTCCAGTGTCGTCAGGCCGATTTCCCTTAATCTTTCTTCATAGGACATTCCCCTTAGCTCTGGAACTAACCTTGTGGCAAACCTTTGTACTTTCTCTAGTTTCTTGACGTGCTTTATCAAGTGCGGGTTCCAAACAGGTGCTGCATACTCCAGTATGGGCCTGACATACATGGTGTACAGTGTCTTGAACGATTCCTTACTAAGGTATCGGACTGCTGTTCTCAGGTTTGCCAGGCGCCCATATGCTGCAGCAGTTATCTGATTGATGTGTGCTTGCGGAGACATGCTCGGTGTTATACTCACCCCAAGATCTTTCTCCTTGAGTGAGGTTTGCAGTCTTTGGCCACCTAGCCTATACTCTGTCTGTGGTCTTCTGTGCCCTTCCCCTATCTTCATGACTTTGCATTTGGCAGGATTAAATTCGAGAAGCCATTTGCTGGACCAGGTGTCCAGTCTGTCCAGGTCTCTTTGAAGTCCTGCCTGGTCCTCATCAGATTTAATTCTCCTCATTAACTTCACATCATCTGCAAACAGGGACACTTCTGAGTGTAACCCTTCCATCATGTCGTTCACATATACCAAAAATAGCACTGGTCCTAGGACCGACCCCTGTGGGACCCCGCTCGTCACAGGTGCCCACTGTGATACATCATTACGTACCATGACTCGTTGTTGCCTCCCTGTCAGGTATTCTCTGATCCATTGCAGTGCCCTTCCTGTTATATGCGCCTGATGCTCTAGCTTCTGCACTAATCTCTTGTGAGGAACTGTGTCAAAGGCCTTCTTGCAGTCCAAGAAGATGCAATCAACCCACCCCTCTCTCTCGTGTCTTACTTCCGTTATTTTATCATAAAACTCCAGAAGGTTTGTGACACAGGATTTGCCTTCCGTGAATCCGTGCTGGTTGGCATTTATACTCTTGTTCAGTTCCAGGTGCTCCACCACTCTCCTCCTGATAATCTTCTCCATAATTTTGCATACTATACACGTCAATGACACAGGTCTATAGTTTAGTGCCTCTTTTCTGTCTACTTTTTTAAAAATGGGAACTACATTTGCCGTCTTCCATACCTCAGGTAGTTGCCCAGTTTCCAGGGACGTGTTGAAGATTGTGGTAAGTGGCACACACAACATATCTGCTCCCTCTCTAAGGACCCACGGGGAGATGTTGTCCGGTCCCACTGCCTTTGAGGTATCGATGTCCCTTAGCAGTTTCTTCACCTCCTCCTCATCTGTATGTATGTCGTCCAACACTTGTTGGTGTATTCCTTGCTGGTGTCCCCATCTGGTCTGTCCCCCCAGAGTCCTTCCTGTCTCTACTGTAAATACTTCCTTAAATCTCGTGTTGAGCTCATCACATACCTCTTGATCGTTTCTTGTGAGTTCTCCACCTTCTTTCCTCAGCCTTATCACCTGGTCCTTGACTGTTGTCTTCCTCCTAATGTGGCTATACAACAGTTTCGGGTCAGATTTGACTTTCGATGCTATGTCGTTTTCATACTGTCGCTGGGCCTCCCTCCTTATCTGTGCATACTCGTTTCTGGCTCTTCTACTAATCTCCTTGTTTTCCTGGGTCCTATGCCTCCTGTACCTTTTCCATTCTCTGTTGCACTTAGTTTTTGCCTCCCTACACCTTCGGGTAAACAAAGGACTCGTTTTGGTCTTCCTATTATTTCTGTTTCCCTTGGGAACAAAACTTTCCTCTGCCTCCTTGCACTTTGTTGCTACATATTCCATCATCTCGTTGTGTGTGTGTGTGTGTACTCACCTATTTGTACTCACCTATTTGTGGTTGCATGGGTCGATTTACAGCTCCTGGCCCCGCCTCTTCGCTGATTACTACTAGGTCCTCTCTCTCCCTGCCCCATGAGCTCTATCATACCTCGCCTTAAAACTATATATGGTTCCTGCCTCCACCACATCACTTTCTAGGCTATTCCATGGCCTGACTACTCTATGACTGAAGAAATACTTCCTAACATCCCTTTGATTCATCTGAGTCTTCAACTTCCAATTGTGACCTCTTGTGTCTGTGTCCCATCTCTGGAACATCCCGTCTTTGTCCACCTCGTCTATTCCGCGCAGTATTTTATATGTCGTTATCATGTCTCCCCTGACCCTCCTGGCCTCCAGTGTCGTCAGGCCGATTTCCCTCAACCTTTCTTCATAGGACAATCCCCGTAGCTCTGGGACTAGTCTTGTTGCAAACCTTTGCACTTTCTCTAATTTCTTGACGTGCTTGACTAGGTGTGGATTCCAAACTGGTGCTGCATACTCCAGTATGGGCCTGACGTAGATGGTGTACAGAGTCTTAAACGAATCCTTACTGAGGTATCGGAACGCTATCCGTAGGTTTGCCAGGCGCCCGTATGCTGCAGCAGTTATCTGATTGATGTGCGCCTCAGGAGATATGCTCGGTGTTATACTCACCCCAGATCTTTTTCCTTGAGTGAGGTTTGCAGTCTTTGGCCATCTAAACTATATTGTGTCTGCGGTCTTCTTTGCCCTTCCCCAATCTTCATGACTTTGCATTTGGCAGGGTTAAATTCAAGGAGCCAGTTGCTGGACCAGGCTTGTAGCCTGTCCAGATCTCTTTGTAGTCCTGCCTGATCCTCGTCCGATTCGATTCTTCTCATTAACTTCACATCGTCTGCAAACAAGGACACTTCTGAGTCTATCCCTTCCGTTATGTCGTTCACGTATACCAAGAACAGCACAGGTCCTAGGACTGACCCCTGTGGAACCCCGCTTGTCACAGACGCCCACTCTGACACCTCGTCGCGTACCATGACTCGTTGTTGCCTCCCTGTCAGATATTCTCTGATCCATTGCAGTGCCTTTCCTGTTATGTGTGCCTGGTCCTCTAGCTTTTGCAGTAACCTCTTGTGAGGAACTGTGTCGAAAGCCTTCTTGCAGTCCAAAAATACGCAGTCGATCCACCCCTCTCTCTCTTGTCTTACTTCTGTCACCTTGTCATAAAACTCTAGTAGGTTTGTGACACAGGATTTTCCTTCCCTGAAACCGTGCTGGTTGTCAATTATACACTTGTTTCTTTCCAGGTGCCCCACCACTCTCCTCCTGATGATCTTCTCCATGACCTTGCATACTATACACGTTAGTGATACAGGTCTGTAGTTTAGTGCCTCATGTCTGTCTCCCTTTTTAAAAATTGGGACTACATTTGCCATTTTTTATACTTCAGGGAGTTGCCCAGTTTCAAATGATGTGTTGAAGATCTTTGTTAATGGCTCACACAATATCTCTGCTCCCTCTTTAAGGACCCATGGAGAGATGTTGTCTGGTCCCACCGCCTTTGAGGTGTCAAGTTCGCATAGCAGCTTCTTCACCTCCTTGGTTATATGTACCTCATCCAGCACTTGCTGGTGTGCCCCCCTGTTCTGATTTCTTGGAGTCCTACTGGTTTCCACTGTAAATACCTCTTTAAATTTTGTGTTGAGCTCCTGACATACCTCTCGGTCGTTTCTTGTGAATTCCCCATCACCCTTCCTCAGTCTGATTACCTGGTCCTTGACTGTTGTTTTCCTCCTGATGTGGCTGTACAACAGCTTCGGGTCAGTCTTTACTTTTGATGCTATGTCATTTTCATATTGTCTCTGAGCCTCCCTTCTTATCTGTGCATATTCGTTTCTGGCTCTTCGGCTGATTTCTTTATTTTCCTGAGTTCTCTGTCTTCTGTACCTTTTCCATTCTCTAGTACACCTAGTTTTTGCCTCCCTACACCTTTGGGTGAACCAAGGACTCGTTCTGTTCTTCCCATTATTTCTGTTTCCCTTGGGAACAAACCTCTCCTCTGCCTCCTTGCATTTTGTTGCTACATAGTCCATCATTTCTTGTACTGGTTTTCCTGTCAGTTCCCTCTCCCACTGAATGTCTTGAAGGAAGTTCCTCATGCCTGAGTAGTTACCCCTTTTGTAGTTTGGTTTTCCCACCCTATTCCTGCTACTCTCTCCACTTGGAACTCAACTATGTAGTCGAAGCACAGAACCACATGATCACTAGCTCCCAGGGGCCTTTCATACATGATACCCTCGATGTCCGAACTACTCATGGTGAATACAAGGTCCAACCTTGCTGGTTCATCCTCTCCTCTCTCTCTGGTAGTGTCTCTAACATGTTGATGCATGAGGTTCTCCAGTACCACATCCATCATCTTGGCTCTCCATGTTTCGGGACCCCCATGGGGCTCCAGGTTTTCCCAGTCAATCTCCTTGTGATTGAAATCACCCATAACTAGTAACTTTGCTCCCCCCATGTGTGCTGTCCTGGCCACCTCGGCTAGTGTGTTGATCATTGCTCTGTTGCTCTCATCGTATTCTTCTCTTGGCCTCCTGCAGTTCTGTGGTGGGTTGTACATTACTGCAATTATCACCTTATGTCCCTCAGACTGGATTGTTCCTACTAAGTAGTCCCTTTCGGCCATGCCATCCATTCCTTCCATTTTCTCAAAACCCCACTGGTTTTTAATGAGTAGTGCAACTCCTCCTCCCCCTCTCCTCCCTCTGTCTTTCCTGAAGATTTGATATCCGGATGGAAAGATTGAATCTGTTATTATTCTGGTGAGTTTTGTTTCTGTGAGTGCTATTATGTCTGGGGATGTCTCTTTGATTCTTTCGTGCCACTCCTCATACTTGTTTGTTATTCCATCTGCATTTGTATACCACACCTTCAACTTATTTTCTAAGACTGTGGTCTGGGAAGTATATTGGGGTTGGGGAAGTGGGAGACCTGGTAAGGAACTATGGGTTGTTGCTGTGGGGGTGAAGTTTGTATTGTAGTGGGTGGGGGCATTGGATGTGGCATGGGTGTTTTGATTTAGAGTGTTTGGTTGCACTGGGGTTGACCTGGTTGGGAGGCTTCTATAGAAAGTTGTGAGGGAGGCTGTATTTGATCTTCTTCCTGGGTCTGGGATCTCCTGTCTGTCTTCTCCATCCCCTCTCTTTCCTCCTTTCGCCTTTGTACCATCTCTCTCAGTTTCTTCCTTTCTTCTTGTGTTCTGTCGCGCGCGCGCGCGCGCGCGTGTGTGTGTGTGTGTGTGTGTGTGTGTGTGTGTGTGTGTGTGTATTACAATTACAATTTATTTAAGCAATCGTGTGTTAGTGCTTATTCAATCGAGTTTACGTTAGCCACTCTTTAAGGTATTAAAGTATTCTTAACTTTAGGTTTGGAGGTTATATATAAGCATTAAACTTAACCAATCAACCAACTTCCGTTAATATTTGGTGGAGAATATAACCTCAACACTGCTTCAGAGTGTGTAGGGAAAGGACACAGCTCGCTTCCTGGCAACGAGAGCTCCTCGTGTAAGGGATTTCCTCTTGGCTTTTCCCAGTTTCTTCCTTGGCACACGACTCAACCTGCAGACCATCCACATTGGTGTTGCCCGTCCCCTTGCCGCCTTTATCCTCGTTGATCACATGTGCATCAGCAGACCTATTCGGGTATCATGGGTTTCTTTTCCGTAGATCCGAGGGAAAGATTGAAGGGTATGAAATGATTAATAGCATTATCAAGAAGACTGTTGAAACAACTGGATGCTCAGCAATAAGGGACCCACCCCGTCTACGCAGATCCGAAGGTAAACAAGTGTCCAGATGGAATTACACTTCAAGCTTCTACAGACGGCCAGCAGGTGCTGTGGGACTACACATGTTCATCCACAATGTCTGATTCATGTGTCTAGCACATCAAGGTGGAAGGACGTCGGCATTTAGGAGTAGGTTGAGGAATACATAACACACGGCTTCAAGAGTAGGTATGACCAGTCCCTGGGGGCAAGAATTGGCGAAACTTTCTGTAACAGTTAAGGATCTAGGTGAGTACCAGTGGGAGGCAAGTCTGTCTTTGCACTCGGCAGACGGAGGATCAAGCCTCCACCATATCTTGCGATGAATGACGCACATGGGTTTAGCGATTAACAAGAATTAAAAAAATATATGATAATATAACAATTAAGAGGTAGGATCAGGATCTATGGACCAACTATACAACCACAACTGAGTAAAGATTGAGACTCAGCTTTATGTTGCTTTACAGCAACGACACACATGTGATCTGTTGATACTTCAATTGGTTGGAAACCTCAACACCCAGCTTGAAGCTCATGAACTTGCAAAACCCCCATGCTAGATGATCTTACAGTAGAGCCAAGATTCGAACCCCACAACCATAACTGGGAAAGTACAGACAAGTTTTTAGCCGCTGGTGACGTCAGAGCAAAGTTCAGCAGTTTTTCTGCAAATGTTGAGCTGATCAATTACTGCAACCAACCTCTCCACCAATCACACACAAACATGGCTTTCGTCTGTTGCCACCCCTTCAACCACTCAGGATCCAGGTAGACCTGAGTTACCAGGACCTAGGAGCCAGTGAGAGAGGACAGAGTGAGGTCTAAGGTGGGACTACACTAGTTTACTAACACCACATAATACATTCCAACATCACTTCATAGTCGCTTCATGATGCGACTCCCTGAAGGAACACTTCCTTCTCTGTTTTTATTTTAAATGCAAATAAAAAAAAAGAAAGCTTAAATTAAAAAAAATTAGTGTGAAAACCAATTACAAGTGATACAAACTGCCTGTCCTATTTATCATAATGAAAATTGTAAATCACTTTTTTTTATCTTTTCCTAAACTTGCAAATTTCCCGGATCATTTTCAAAATTTCGAGATTTGTTTTAATTTTACTTTGAAACATAATATTAAAGCCTGATTTTTTCCAAACCCTAAGGGGCACGTTACAAACTTTTAGTTGGTGGGTGAGTAGCAAACCAGTGTCAGGGCGTCACCCTGACTCTGATCAAATAAAGACGACCATGACTACAAAAAAGGACCGTCCTTGGAGCCAATATCTACCTTTATTAAGAATATAAATGATTTTTATTACAGAAGATTAAATCTAAGTTAATGTATTTGTGCTGCCTATGAGACGTTACGTAATAATGTTAAGTTGGCCCATAATGCCCAGGCATAATAGAGGCTCTCTTTGCATTGCAACCCACTATTGTAAATATAAAATCTCAATGTACTGTTTGCAAAGACATAAAATAAATAAATAAATATATAAACTAGAGGATTACAAAGGTCACAATAGGGCTTTATCAGATCACAGAGGATATTATTATATCATTCGAGTAATGGTCGTTTAATGTATTACAGTATTAATACAGAGGCTGTCAGTATTCAACGTGTGCACAGTCTCGGGGTTTCAGATAGATTAGGTTTTAGATTTTGCCACCGAAGTGGCTAGATTATTGTGCACCCCATATCCATCCTGAGGACTGCAGCGCAAGAGCATAAGGATACACAAAAAGGCCCAGGAACTAGGCCCCAAAAGGGTTAACAGGTGTACATGTGGGTTTATATTAATCTACATATCTACAGTTCACTTATCTGTTACAAGCAAATTTAGGAAATTTGCTTAGGATTTCAGATATAATTAATAATAAAGTAGCCTGGATGGTCCAGGCGTATGTCTGGTGTGAGTAAGCTAGTGTAGCTCCGCCTTAGGCCTCACTCTCGTCTCTCTCATTGGCTGGTAGATCTCTGCAACTCTCCTCTACCTGGAGTATGATTGGTTAAAGTGGTAGCAACAGTCAGTTTGTAATTGGTGGAGAGGTTGGTTGCAGAAATTGATCATCTCAACATGTACAGAAAAACTGCTTAACTTTGCTCTGACGTCACTAACGGATGAATGTTTTTCTGTTGCTACCCAGTTGTGGTTGTTGGGGTTGAGCGAAGTCTCGACTCCAGTACGTATCACTTAAATAATAATAATAATAATAATAATAATAATAATAATAATAATAATAATAATAATAATAGTAATAATAATAATAATAATAATAATAATAATAATAATAATAATAATAATAATAATAATAATAATAGTAGTAGTAATAATAGTAGTAGTAATAATAATAATAATAATAATAATAATAATAATAATAATAATAATAATAATAATAATAATAGTAGTAATAATAGTAGTAGTAATAATAATAATAATAATAATAATAATAATAATAATAATAATAGTAATAATAATAATAATAATAATAATAATAATAATAATAATACCTTTATTTCTACAAGTACATGTACAAGTTATACAGTCCTAGCTGACATCAATGACATACTGCTATATAGAAAGCCGCTTGTTATGCAGAGCATTTCGGGCAAATTAGGTCAATTTTGTACTAGGATGCGACCCACACCAGTCGACTAACACTCAGGTACCGATTTTACAAATAGGGAACATAGACAACCGGTTTAATTAAAGAAACATGCTCAATGTTTTCTACCCTCACTAAGAATCGAACCCTGACACTCGCCATGTGAAGCATGAGCTTTAGCCACCAGGCCACGGGCCACTTAATTGACATAACAGTTTTTTGAGCTTCAAGTTCATGAGTCAGATTCTTCACCTTTCTGTTGGTTCCATTTTATCTTCAATTGTAGTATTCCGTTTTCAAATCAATTTTTTTTTTGTTTTACCAAGGCATTCTGGTCTCTTTCACATCTGTAGTATCTTGATGCTGATTTTTTTTTGTCTTCCGTTTTTATCACATTGTTCAGTTTTTGACCATTGTGAATAACAAGGTGATGTTTTCCTTTCAGTTCCTTTTAGTATCTTGTATACTGTGATCATGTCTCGCCTCTTTCTTCGTTTTTCTAATGTCACAAGTATTAGTTCGTATAGTCTCTCATCATACGTTTTGTTCCTTACTTCTGGTACCGTCCTTGTTGCCAGTCTCTGGACCTTCATCGTGTACTTCACTAGGTGGGAACTGTATATAGAGTCACGTGGATCTGAGGTGAAGTATACGGTGGCTCGTGGCTCATGCATCACGTGGACCTGAGGTGAAGTATACGGTGGCTCGTGGCTCATGCATCACGTGGACCTGAGGTGAAGTATACGGTGGCTCGTGGCTCATGCATCACGTGGACCTGAGGTGAAGTATACGGTGGCTCGTGGCTCATGCATCACGTGGATCTGAGGTGAAGTATGAGGTGGCTCGTAGCTCATACATTACGTACATGTAAGTACATAAGAACATATGAAAGAGGGAAAACTGCAACAGGCCTACTGATCCATGGGGAGCAGGACCATGTCCCCTCCTCAGAATTAGCCCAATGACCCACCCAGTCTGGTCACCTCCACTCAAGGAAGGAGCACGGCACCAGACCCAGCAGCAAAAGCTAGTCAGGTCCAACTCACACCCACACACACCCATTCATATGTTTATCTAACCTATTTTTAAAACTACACAACGTTTTAGCCTGAATAACTGTACTCGGGAGTTTGTTCCATTCATCCACAACTCTATTACTAAACCAGTACTTTCCTATATCCTTCCTGAATCTGAATTTTTCCAACTTGAAACCATTGCTGCGAGTCCTGTCTTGGCTGGAAATTTTCAGCACGCTATTTACATCCCCTTTATTTATTCCTGTTTTCTATTTATACACCTCGATCATATCCCCCCTAATTCTATGTAAGGTGAAGTATGTGGTGGCTCGTGGCTCCTGCATCACGTGGATGTAAGGTGAAGTGTGCTGTGGCTCGTGGATCATGCATCACGTAGATGTAAGGCGAAGTGTTTGGTGGCTCGTGGCTCATGCATCACGTGGATGTAAAGTGAAGTGTGTGGTGGCTCGTGGCTCATGCATCACGAGGATGTAAATTGAAGTGTTTGGTGGCTCGTGGCTCATACATCACGTAGATGTAAAGTGAAGTGTGTGGTGGCTCATTGCTCATGCATCACGAGGATATAAAGTGAAGTGTTTGGTGGCTCGTGGCTCATGCATCACGTAGATGCAAAGTGAAGTGTGTGGTGGCTCGTGGCTCATGCATCACGAGGATGTAAGGTGAAGTGTGTGGTGGCTCGTGGCTCATGCATCACGTAGATGTAAAGTGAAGTGTGTGGTGGCTCGTGGCTCATGCATCACGTGGATGTAAAGTGAAGTGTGTGGTGGCTCGTGGCTCATGCATCACTAGGATGTAAATTGAAGTGTTTGGTGGCTCGTGGCTCATACATCACGTAGATGTAAAGTGAAGTGTGTGGTGGCTCATTGCTCATGCATCACGAAGATATAAAGTGAAGTGTTTGGTGGCTCGTGGCTCATGCATCACGTAGATGCAAAGTGAAGTGTGTGGTGGCTCGTGGCTCATGCATCACGAGGATGTAAGGTGAAGTGTGTGGTGGCTCGTGGCTCATGCATCACGTAGATGTAAAGTGAAGTGAGTGGTGGCTCGTGGCTCATGCATCACGAGGATGTAAGGTGAAGTGTGCGGTGGCTCGTAGCTCATGCATCACATAGATGTAAAGTGAAGTGTGTGGTGGCTCGTGGCTCATGCATCACGTAGATGTAAAGTGAAGTGTGCGGTGGCTCGTGGCTCATGCATCACGTAGATGTAAAGTGAAGTGTGTGGTGGCTCGTGGCTCATGCATCACGTAGATGTAAAGTGATGTGTGTGGTGGCTCGTGGCTCATGCATCACGTAGATGTAAAGTGAAGTGTGCGGTGGCTCGTGGCTCATGCATCACGTAGATGTAAAGTGAAGTGTGTGGTGGCTCGTGGCTCATGCATCACGTAGATGTAAAGTGATGTGTGTGGTGGCTCGTGGCTCATGCATCACGTAGATGTAGAGTGAAGTGTGTGATGGCTCGTGGCTCTTGCATCACGTGGATGTAAGGTGAAGTGTGCGGTTGCTCGTGGCTCCTGCATCACGTGGATGTAAGATGAAGTATATGGTGGCTCGTGGCTCCTGCATCACTTGGATATAAGGTGAAATGTGGGGTGGCTCGTGGCTCATGCATCATGTGGATGAAAGGTGAAGTGTGTGGTGGCTCGTCGCTCCTGCATCACGTGGATGTAAGGTGAAGTATGTGGTGGCTCGTGGCTCATGCATCACGTGGATGTAAGGTGAAGTGTGTGGTGGCTCGTGGCTCATGCATCACGTGGATATAAGATGAAGTGTGCGGTGGCTCGTGGCTCATGCATCACGTAGATGCAAAGTGAAGTGTGTGGTGGCTCGTGGCTCATGCATCACGTAGATGTAAAGTGAAGTGTGTGGTGGCTCGTGGCTCATTTCATCACGTGGATGTAAGGTGAAGCGTGCAGTACCTCGTGGCTCATGCATGACGTAGATTTAAGGTGAAGTGTGTGATGGCTCTTGGCTCATGCATCACGTAGATGCAAAGTGAAGTGTGTGGTGGCTCGTGGCTCATGCATCACGAGGATGTAAGGTGAAGTGTGTGGTGGCTCGTGGCTCATGCATCACGTAGATGTAAGGTGAAGTGTGTGGTAGCTCGTGGCTCCTGCATCACGTGGATATAAGGTGAAGTGTGCGGTGGCTCGTGGCTCATGCATCACGTAGATGCAAAGTGAAGTGTGTGGTGGCTCGTGGCTCATGCATCACGTAGATGTAAAGTGAAGTGTGTGGTGGCTCGTGGCTCATGCATCACGTAAATGTAAAGTGAAGTGTGTGGTGGCTCGTGGCTCATGCATCACGTAGATGTAAGGTGAAGTGTGCGGTGGCTCGTGGCTCATGCATCACGTAGATGCAAAGTGAAGTGTGTGGTGGCTCGTGGCTCATGCATCACGTAGATGTAAAGTGAAGTGTGTGGTGGCTCGTGGCTCATTGCATCACGTGGATGTAAGGTGAAGTGTGCAGTGGCTCGTGGCTCATGCATGACGTAGATTTAAGGTGAAGTGTGTGGTGGCTCGTGGCTCATGCATCACGTAGATGCAAAGTGAAGTGTGTGGTGGCTCGTGGCTCATGCATCACGAGGATGTAAGGTGAAGTGTGTGGTGGCTCGTGGCTCATGCATCACGTAGATGTAAAGTGAAGTGAATGTCACGAGGATGTAAGGTGAAGTGTGCTCTCGTGGCTCACGCATCACATAGATGTAAAGTGAAGTGTGTGGTGGCTCGTGGCTCATGCATCACGTAGATGTAAAGTGAAGTGTGCGGTGGCTCGTGGCTCATGCATCACGTAGATGTAAAGTGAAGTGTGTGGTGGCTCGTGGCTCATGCATCACGTAGATGTAAAGTGAAGTGTGTGGTGGCTCGTGGCTCATGCATCACGTAGATGTAAAGTGAAGTGTGTGGTGGCTCGTGGCTCATGCATCACGTAGATGTAAAGTGAAGTGTGTGGTGGCTCGTGGCTCATGCATCACGAGGATGTAAATTGAAGTGTTTGGTGGCTCGTGGCTCATACATCACGTAGATGTAAAGTGAAGTGTGTGGTGGCTCATTGCTCATGCATCACGAGGATATAAAGTGAAGTGTTTGGTGGCTCGTGGCTCATGCATCACGTAGATGCAAAGTGAAGTGTGTGGTGGCTCGTGGCTCATGCATCACGAGGATGTAAGGTGAAGTGTGTGGTGGCTCGTGGCTCATGCATCACGTAGATGTAAAGTGAAGTGAGTGGTGGCTCGTGGCTCATGCATCACGAGGATGTAAGGTAAAGTGTGCGGTGGCTCGTGGCTCATGCATCACATAGATGTAAAGTGAAGTGTGTGGTGGCTCGTGGCTCATGCATCACGTAGATGTAAAGTGAAGTGTGCGGTGGCTCGTGGCTCATGCATCACGTAGATGTAAAGTGAAGTGTGTGGTGGCTCGTGGCTCATGCATCACGTAGATGTAAAGTGATGTGTGTGGTGGCTCGTGGCTCATGCATCACGTAGATGTAAAGTGAAGTGTGTGATGGCTCGTGGCTCTTGCATCACGTGGATGTAAGGTGAAGTGTGCGGTTGCTCGTGGCTCCTGCATCACGTGGATGTAAGATGAAGTATATGGTGGCTCGTGGCTCCTGCATCACTTGGATATAAGGTGAAATGTGGGGTGGCTCGTGGCTCATGCATCATGTGGATGAAAGGTGAAGTGCGTGGTGGCTCGTGGCTCCTGCATCACGTGGATGTAAGGTGAAGTATGTGGTGGCTCGTGGCTCATGCATCACGTGGATGTAAGGTGAAGTGTGTGGTGGCTCGTGGCTCATGCATCACGTGGATGTAAGGTGAAGTGTGTGGTAGCTCGTGGCTCCTGCATCACGTGGATGTAAGATGAAGTGTGCGGTGGCTCGTGGCTCATGCATCACGTAGATGCAAAGTGAACTGTGTGGTGGCTCGTGGCTCATTGCATCACGTGGATGTAAGGTGAAGAGTGCAGTGGCTCGTGGCTCATGCATGACGTAGATTTAAGGTGAAGTGTGTGGTGGCTCTTGGCTCATGCATCACGTAGATGCAAAGTGAAGTGTGTGGTGGCTCGTGGCTCATGCATCACAAGGATGTAAGGTGATGTAATCACGTGAAGTGTGTGGTGGCTCATACATGGCTCATGCATCACGTAGATGTAAGGTGAAGTGTGTGGTAGCTCGTGGCTCCTGCATCACGTGGATATAAGGTGAAGTGTGCGGTGGCTCGTGGCTCATGCATCACGTAGATGCAAAGTGAAGTGTGTGGTGGCTCGTGGCTCATGCATCACGTAGATGTAAAGTGAAGTGTGTGGTGGCTCGTGGCTCATTGCATCACGTGGATGTAAGGTGAAGTGTGCAGTGGCTCGTGGCTCATGCATGACGTAGATTTAAGGTGAAGTGTGTGGTGGCTCGTGGCTCATGCATCACGTAGATGCAAAGTGAAGTGTGTGGTGGCTCGTGGCTCATGCATCACGAGGATGTAAGGTGAAGTGTGTGGTGGCCCGTGGCTCATGCATCACGTAGATGTAAAGTGAAGTGTGTGGTGGCTCGTGGCTCATGCATCACGTAGATGTAAATTGAAGTGTGTGGTGGCTCGTGGCTCATGCATCACATAGATGTAAAGTGAAGTGTGTGGTGGCTCGTGGCTCATGCATCACATAGATGTAAAGTGAAGTGCTCGGTGGCTCGTGGCTCATGCATCACGTAGTGTAAAGTGAAGTGTGTGGTGGCTCGTGGCTCATGCATCACGTAGATGTAAAGTGAAGTGTGTGGTGGCTCGTGGCTCATGCATCACGTAGATGTAAAGTGAAGTGTGTGGTGGCTCGTGGCTCTTGCATCACGTAGATGTAAAGTGAAATGTGTGGTGGCTCGTGGCTCATGCATCACATAGATGTAAGGTGAAGTCTGTGGTGGCTCGTGGCTCATGCATCACATAGATGTAAAGTGAAGTGTGTGGTGGCTCGTGGCTCATGCATCACATAGATGTAAGGTGAAGTCTGTGGTGGCTCGTGGCTCATGCATCACATAGATGTAAAGTGAAGTGTGTGGTGGCTCGTGGCTCTTGCATCACGTAGATGTAAAGTGAAGTGTGTGGTGGCTCGTGGCTAATGCATCACATAGATGTAAAGTGAAGTGTTCGGTGGCTCGTGGCTCGTGGCTCATGCATCACGTAGATGTAAAGTGAAGTGTGTGGTGGCTCGTGGCTCATGCATCACATAGATGTAAAGTGAAGTGTGTGGTGGCTCGTGGCTCATGCATCACACGTGGATGTAAGGTGAAGTGTGTGGTGGCTCGTGGCTCATGCATCACTTGGATGTAAAGGTGAAGTGTGTGGTAGCTCGTGGCTCCTGCATCACGTGGATATAAGGTGGCTCGTGGCTCATGCATCACATAGATGTAAAGTGAAGTGTGTGGTGGCTCGTGGCTCATGCATCACGTAGATGTAAAGTGAAGTGTGTGGTGGCTCGTGGCTCATGCATCTCATAAATGTAAAGTGAAGTGTGTGGTGGCTCGTGGCTCATGCATCACGTAGATGTAAAGTGAAGTGTGTGGTGGCTCGTGGCTCATGCATCACATAGATGTAAAGTGAAGTTTGTGGTGGCTCGTGGCTCTTGCATCACGTAGATGTAAAGCGAAGTGTGTGGTGGCTCGTGGCTCATGCATCACGTAGATGTAAAGTGAATTGTGTGGTGGCTCGTGGCTCATGCATCACGTAGATGTAAAGTGAATTGTGTGGTGGCTCGTGGCTCATGCATCACGTATAATGCAAAGTGAAGTGTGTGGTGGCTCGTGGCTCATGCATCACGTAGTGTAAAGTGAAGTGTGTGGTGGCTCGTGGCTCATGCATCACGTATATGTAAAGTGAAGTGTGTGGTGGCTCGTGGCTCATGCATCACGTAGATGTAAAGTGAAGTGTGTGGTGGCTCGTGGCTCATGCATCACGTAGATGTAAAGTGAAGTGTGTGGTGGCTCGTGGCTCATGCATCACATAGATGTAAGGTGAAGTATGTGGTGGCTCGTGGATCATGCATCACATAGATGTAAGGTGAAGTGTGTGGTGGCTCGTGGCTCATGTATCACATAGATGTAAAGTGAAGTGTGTGGTGGCTCGTGGCTCATGCATCACGTAGATGTAAAGCGAAGTGTGTGGTGGCTCGTGGCTCATGTATCACATAGATGTAAAGTGAAGTGTGTGGTGGCTCGTGGCTCATGTATCACATAGATGTAAAGTGAAGTGTGTGGTGGCTCGTGGCTCATGCATCACGTAGATGTAAAGTGAAGTGTGTGGTGGCTCGTGGCTCATGCATCACGTAGATGTAAATCGAAGTGTGTGGTGGCTCGTGGGTTGAATGAAACGTTGCTACACAAAATTGCCTCCTCAGCAAACAGTTTATTGCTCAGTCACTGTTCATCCTCAGTCGGCAGCGCAGGTTTATTACGGAGGTCACGACGGGGTTTTATCAATCCTCACTGTGTATTGTTGTATATTTTGAGTAATAGTTGTTTAATTATTACAAGATTAGTACACGATTGTTAAATGTTTAGTTGATGCAGCATGTGTATACATAAGAACATAAAAAAGAAGGAACACTGCAAACATAAAAACATAAGAACATAAAAAAGAAGGAACACTGCAAACATAAAAACATAAGAACATAAGAAAGAAGGAACACTGCAACAGGCCTACTGACCCATGCGGAGCAGGTCCATGTCCCCCCTCCGGATTAGACCAATGACCCACCCCTCGGATTATCCCAATGACCCACCCAGTCTGGTCATCCCCGCTCAAGGATGGAGTACTGTACCAGACCCAGCAGCACAAGCTAGTCAGGTCCAACTCACACCCACCCACACCCACTCATGTATTTATCTAACCTATTTTTAAAACTTCACAACGTTTTAGCCTCAATAACTGTACTCGGGAGCTTGTTCCACTCATCCACAACTCTATTACTAAACCAGTACTTTCCTATATCCTTCCTGAATCTGAATTTTTCCAACTTGAAACCATTGCTGCGAGTCCTGTCTTGGCTGGAAATTTTCAGCACACTATTTACATCCCCTTTATTTATTCCTGTTTTCCATTTATACACCTCGATCATATACCCCCTAATTCTACGCCTTTCGAGAGAGTGCAGATTCAGGGCCCTCAGTCTATCCTCATAGGGAAGATTTCTGATACATGGGATCATCTTTGTCATCCTCCTTTGTACGTTTTCCAGAGCATTTATATCCATTCTGTTATACGGTGACCAGAACTGAGCAGCATAGTCTAAATGAGGCCTAACCAAGGATATATAGAGTTGAAGAACAACCTGAGGACTTCTATTATTTATACTTCTAGATATGAAGCCAAGAATTCTGTTAGTTTTATTGCGAACACTAATGCACTGTTGTCTTGGTTTTAGGTTACTGCTAACCAGAACTCCTAAATCCTTTTCGCAATCGGTAGTATTAAGATCTACATTATTTAGTTTATATGTGGCATGGTTATTTACCTGTCCAACATTTAGAACTTTGCATTTGTCAATATTAAACTGCATCTGCCACTTCTCCGACCATTGCGTCAGTCTATTCAAATCATCCTGGAGTGCTCTAATGTCCTCATTAGAATGAATTGGACGGCCTATTTTGGTGCCATCAGCAAATTTGCTTATGTCGCTATTTATTCCCTCATCTATGTCGTTTATGTAAATTGTGAACAACAAAGGGTCCAACACTGATCCCTGAGGAACACCGCTTGTGGCGTGCCCCCGTTCTGATTTCTCCCCATTTATGTAAACTCTCTGCTGTCTATTTGTCAGCCATGCTTCTACCAAGGAAAAAATTTCTCCTCCTATTCTGTGTGCCCCAAGTTTCCTCAATAGCCTCTGGTGTGGAACTCTATCGAAAGCCTTACTGAAGTCCATATACACAATTTCATATTCATTACCATGATCTACCTCCTCAAACACCTTGGTGAAAAAAGTTAGTAAATTCGTAAGACAGGAACGCCCCTTTGTAAAACCGTGTTGAGAATCATTAATCAATCTGTGCCTGTCAAGATGGCTACGAATTACCTCGGCAATTATTGATTCCATAAATTTTCCCACTATGGAGGTAAGGCTTATTGGTCTATAGTTCGAAGCCAAGGACCTGTCACCTGCCTTGTAAATAGGTATTACATTTGCCATTTTCCACTTATCAGGCACTATGCCAGTTTGTAGTGATATGTTAAAAAGATTAGCCAAAGGTATGCTAAGTTCCTCTTTACATTCCTTTAACACCCTTGCAAACAGTTCATCAGGACCTGGAGATTTGTTAGATTTTAGTTTCTCTATTTGTCTGAGGACCATGTCACTAGTTACCGCAATTGTACATAGTTTATCATCATCCTGTTCTACGCACTCTATTATTTCAGGAATATCGCTAGTATTTTCCTGGGTGAAAACTGAGAGGAAGTAGGTATTTAGAATTTCACACATATCCTTATCACTGTCATTGATCTGACCAGAGTTACTCTTAAGTGGGCCAATCTTGTCCCTAATCTTACTTCTGTATACCTGAAAGAACCCTTTTGGGTTAGTCTTTGAATTCCTTGCAACCTTAGCCTCATAATATCTTTTTGCTTTTCTTATTCCTTTCTTTATTTCTCTCTTTAATTGAATATATTGATTTCTTAACTGCCCATTCCCTCTTTTGATACGCCTATATGGGCCTCGCTTTTGACCAATGAGATGTTTTAATCTATTGCTTATCCATTTGGGATCATTTTTGTTAGATCTAATTTCCCTGCTCGGAACAAAAGTTGTCTGGGCAGCTGGCCCATTCGAGGCAGGTTCAAGTCACCCAACGGATTAAGCCTCTGACCCAACCCAAGTGGATATGATCTGACTTAGTCAGGTCAGGTCAGGTCACATCCGCTCAACGAAGGAGCACGGCATCAGACTCATTAGACAGCCTAGTCAGGTCCAACTCACACCCACCCACACTTACTCAAGTATTTATCTAACCTATTTTTAAAGATACCCATCTGTTTAGCTTCTATGACGGTACTCGGGAGTTTGTTCCACTCATCCACAACTCTGTTCCCAAACCAGTGCTTTCCTATATCCTTCCTGGCTCTAATTTTTTCCAACTTAAAACCATTGCTGCAAATCCTGTCTTGGCTAGATATTTTTAGCACGCTATCTACGTTCCCTTTATTTATCACTGTTTTCAGTTTATGCACCTCAATTATATCCCCCTCTCCCCCCCAAAAAAAAGAAATTGTATGCCTTCAGTCTATCGTCATAGGGAAGATTTCTGATACATGGGATCAACCTTGTAATTCCCCTTTGTACGTTTTCCTGAGTATTTATATCCATTCTGTAGCCCGGTAGCCAGAGCTGTGCAGCATAATCTATAAGATATATAGAGTTGAAGAACAACCTGAGGACTTCTATTATTTATGCTTCTTGCTATGAAGCCAAGAATTCTGATAGCTTCATTGCGAACACTTATGCACTGTTGTCTAAGTTTTAGATTACTGCTAACCAGAACTCCCAAATTCTTCTCGCAATCAGTAATAATAAGATCTACATTATTTAGCTTATATGTGGCATGGTTATTTTCCTGTCCAACATTTAGAACTTTGCATTCGTCTATATCAAACTGCATCTGCCACTTCTCCATTCGTCTTTCAACCTGCGGGCTGGGAGGATGCATTCTGAGCCTGCTCCTGCATACACCTGGTGGCGGGCCGTGTACTACAATCCATAAGAAGGTGGACCGTCAAGGCCGGAGAGTTAACATGGTCTGTGTTGAGTTCACCCGAGGCTCCCTCAGTGTTGCTACAATGCATGCATTAATGCCGTGCATTATTCGCGATGTCTACAGCATCCCCAACGAGGAATTATGGCTTAGCTCTAAATGGGATGTCGAGGATATTTGTGAAATTCGTGAATGCCGGCTTTTACACCAAGATTGTGCAAACTTTTCAGGAATGGAGAATGGTGGTGAATTCAGCTGTTGAGGTATGTCTACATGACGTGTCCACATATGTTACCTGGGTCAAGGTGAGGAACGTGCTTTTTGAGGATGAGGAGTATGATATTCGGAAAGTTTTTGGCAGATATGGAACGGTGCATGCAGCGACCAAGGGAGTGTGGAGAGAGGGGCCCATACAAGGGTCTCCCAGAGGGCTCCTTCACCATCAATATGATGCGACACCAGCCAATTCCAGCTTATGTACGTCTGGAGACGTACAGAACCCAGGTGTTTGTTCATTACACAGGCCAACGGAAGACATGCAGATTATGCAACCCGTATGACCATATGGCTCCTCAGTGCTCCCGTTGTCTGGTTGTCTGCCCCGGGACCCTTCACCTGTGGGCCTACAAGCTGAGGCCTTTGAGCCAGAGTCTGGTCCCTCAGCTGGGCAAGGTTCCAAGATTTGGAATGAAGAGATGCAACAAGAGGAAACGCAGTCTACGATGTGTACCACCCTGTCGGTGGATGCCACAACCGTGCCCATGCTTTCTGTGGAGCCTGTGAGGCCTATGGATTTGACACAGGAGAAGTTGCTGGAGGACATGCTGCATGACTTCCTGGATGAGACAGAGCGTGGTCCTGTTGTTTCACCGGTGTGTCGTGAGTTAACGACAGAGGAATCACCGAACGTGGAGGTGCAGGACAAAACCATGATGGCACGGATACATGGGGTGGTGGTAGAGGTCCACCAGGAGGCTTCATCTGGCGAGAAGATGTATGTGGATGGCAGCTCCCACAAACGATCAGTGGGAGCTTCGGACATGGACGAGGTCTTGACACCAGGACAGCGTCCGAATCGAGTACGAAAGTGGCTAAGGCGCCTCTCATAGAAGAGGTAGTTGCAAGGGCCCAGTGTATGGGTAGAGCACGGGGGGATGAGGGAGTCTCGAGAAGTCGAATGCCGAAGAAGGTCAGTCTAATGTACGTGTGGGAACGGGAAAGACCCACAAACATAGAGGAAAACCACTTTGTTTGTAAATTCAAGTGTGTCACAATAAATGCCAATGGCCTGAGGGCAGAAGTTAAACATGTATGGATGGAGTGGTTTTTGCGACGTTACGCTGTGGATGTATGTTTTATACAAGAACACAATTACAGGTTTGGTAGAGAGTTATGGTTGAAAGGCTACTGAATGTATGTGAGTAATTCTTTAAAATTCAAGGGTGGGGTGGTTATAGCGGTGAAGGAGTCCAGCCCTTGGTGTGTCTTGGGATGGGAGGAGGGGGGAGGTGGAAGGGTGGTAAGGGTGGATGGGTATTAGGATGGGGATAGAATTTGTTTTATTGGAGTTCACATACCTGCGGAAAGCAACTCTAAAGTTAAAATAGATTTCGTAAGGGAGGTTTTAGCATTTCACATTCAGGGATTGCCTTTAATTACAGTCATGGGTGGGGATTGGAGTTGCATTATCCACCACTGTGATGTTGAGTCGAGGGGGGAGGGGTGTGTTTTACTTGTCCTAAGAAATCTGCTGGGGGATGCAGGGGTTTATGATCTGGTGGGGAAGGGTGGGTGGGGGGTGGAGCACACATTCATCCACAGAGGCTATGCAGCCCATCTGGATTAACTTTATGTAACACAAGGAATTCGAGTTGGGTGTGTACAGACTTTTGATATGGGGTTTTCGACGACCCAAATGATTTCTTCATGAATGAGCCTCAAAACTCCATAAATGTATGCCAGATTTCCGACATTACCCTAACTCCCATAGATTTCGAAAAAGCCATTGACAACATGCCCATGCACTCAGCCCCGGGCCCAGACTCGTGGAACTCTGTTTTCATTAAGAACTGCAAGAAACCCCTCTCGCGTGCCCTAAGTACACTATGGAGGAGGAGCTTGGACATGGGTGAAATTCCACAGTCACTTAAAACAACGGATATAGCCCCACTCCACAAAGGTGGCAGCAAAGCATTAGCTAAGAACTATAGACCAATAGCTCTGACATCCCACATCATAAAAATCTTTGAAAGAGTGCTAAGAAGCAGGATTGCAAATCACCTGGATTCCCAAAATCTGCACAATCCAGGGCAACATGGGTTCAGGGCAGGTCGCTCCTGCCTCTCACAACTACTGGATCACTATGACATGGCCTTGGATGCACTGGAAGAAAATCAGAATGCAGATGTAATATACACAGACTTTGCAAAAGCATTTGACAAATGTGATCATGGCGTAATAGCCCATAAAATACGTGCTAAAGGAATAACTGGGAAAGTGGGGAGATGGATCTTCAACTTCCTAACAAATCGAACACAAAGAGTAGTGGTCAACAGAGTTAAATCGGAGGCTGCCATAGTGAAGAGCTCTGTTCCACAAGGCACAGTACTCGCCCCCATCTTATTCCTTATCCTCATATCAGACATAAACAGAGATATACACCACAGCACCGTATCATCCTTTGCGGATGATACTAGGATCTGCATGAGGCTGTCATCTGCTGACGACGCGGTTAACCTCCAAGAAGATATAAACAAAGTTTTCCAGTGGGCAACGGTAAACAATATGATGTTCAATGAGGACAAATTCCAACTACTCCGTTATGGAAAACTGGAGGAGATAATAACTAGAACAGAGTATACTACTGACTCCGGCCATACAATAGAGCGGAAAAATAATGTAAGGGACCTGGGAGTAGTAATGTCTGAGGATCTCACTTTCAAGGATCACAACAGTGCCACGATCGCACGTGCAAAGAAAATGATAGGATGGATAATGAGAACTTTCAAAACGAGAGATGCCAAGCCCATGATGATCCTTTTCAAATCACTTGTTCTCTCTAGGCTGGAATACTGCTGTACATTAACATCTCCATACAAAGCAGGTGAAATCGCAGATCTAGAGAGTGTACAGAGATCCTTTACTGCATGTATAAGTTCTGTCAAGCACCTTAACTACTGGGAACGCTTGGAAGCACTTGACCTGTACTCGTTGGAACGCAGGAGGGAGAGATATATCATAATCTACACTTGGAAAATCTTGGAAGGAATGGTCCCAAATCTGCACACAGAAATCACTCCCTACGAAAGTAAAAGACTGGGCAGGCGATGCAAAATGCCGCCAATAAAAAGTAGGGGCGCCATTGGTACACTAAGAGAAAACACCATAAGTGTCCGGGGCCCAAAACTGTTCAACAGCCTCCCATCAAGCATTAGGGGAATTGCCAATAAACCCATGGCTGCCTTCAAGAGAGAGCTGGACAGATACCTAAAGTCAGTGCCGGATCAGCCGGGCTGTGGCTCGTACGTCGGACTGCGTGCGGCCAGCAGTAACAGCCTAGTTGATCAGGCCCTGATCCATCGGGAGGCCTGGTCATGGACCGGGCCGCGGGGGCGTTGATCCCCGGAATAACCTCCAGGTAACCACTGTGCAGTGCTAGCAGATTTGGACTGGGATGGAATGATATGGATTTATCCAGGTTCTTGGAAACTGAATGTGCTGCTATTGGAGGGGGGGATGGGTCTACTTTTTAGGATTAGTGGAAGAATCTCTGGGAAATGTGATGGGTAGGTGAATGTTGGAATGGTGGGAAATGCGTGCCAAAGCCAGGATAGTGAGTTATTATAGGAATCGGGGTAAGGAGGAGGCGAGGTGGAGGTATGGGCTACAAAATTATCTGGAGGGGCAACTGAATGATTATTATGTTGGGGGCAGAAGTAATAGGTATGAAGACATTGAACATCTCTGCAGTTAACTTGCCGAAATTCACAATGAGTTTTTCAATGCGGTTAGAATCAGGGCAGGCATGGAAGAGGTGCTATGGGGTTACAAACATTCGGGTTGTGTCCTGTGGAAATTTAGGGTTAGACAACAGGCAACATTCCTCCTGTGCTTGGAAGTATGCACCAGTTTGGGTGAATACCTGCCTGGTCATTTGATCTCTAATATGGCAGCATGAGTTTTTATGCTGATCTTCGGAAAAGCTCCGGCAGAGAGCAGGGGGGGTTAATGAGGGTGGTCTGATGGGGGGGCTGTTCAGAAAGGTCATAAGTGAAAGGGATCGGGGGTACTAGAAGGTGGGATTCGTGTGGATGAGGTCGAGGAGGCGATTTTTAGGATGAGTAAAGGGAAAGCACCTGGTATAGATGGCATATCGAATGAATTTTATATGACGCATTGGGGAAGCATTAAACAATGCTTGGTTGAGGTATTGAATTGCATGCTCATGGAGGGGAGGTTGGGTACATCATAGAGTACAGGGGTAGTTGTGTTGGTGCCCAAAAAGGAAGGGGGAGGGGTCTGAGCGCATATAGGGCTATCTCTCATATGTGTTCAGACTATAAAATCTTTGCAAAGGTCCTAAGTAACAGGATGAGAAAAGTCATGGAATCGGTTATTTATAGGGGACAGCTAGGCATACCAGGTAGGAGCATGAGGGAAGGACATGGGCGTATTAGTGAGTTTTGGGGGGAATGTCAAGGGGTGGTGTCCTCGGGCTTGACTGGCAAAAGGCTTACGACTGTGTTGACAGGGATTTATTAAGGCTTATTTTATTGAAGCAGAGTTTTGGGGAGGGGATAGTACGATGGGTTGACGCTTCATATGCCTCAGCAATGGTACGAGTACAGGTGAATGGTAAGTTAATGCAGCCTGTACGTATGGAAAGGGGTTTGAGGCAAGGGTGCCCCCTCTCTCAGCTGCTTTTTGCCTTTGTGCAAAATTCATTTTATGAACTGGTGGATGGTGGTTTGGGGTGTTGCGTTCTGGGTAGTAACCATGCAGCGAGTGTAGTCAGTTATGTGGATGATTCCATGATTTTGTTAAAAGAGGAGGAGGACTTGCAGATCGTGGGTAGGGTTGTTGAGTTTTTTTGGGCAGTGACTGGTATGTGCATCAACAGAGTGAAATCAAAATTATTGGAGGTGGGTACATGGGTAGGGAGGGGTGAGCGAAAGATATGGGTGGTCAGTCATGGAGCAACTTAAAATATGTATGATCATGTACATGGCAGAAGAGAGGGAGGGTCGAAGGGTAAATTCTGAATTGGTGGTAAAAAAGGCTTTAGATTGTCTCAGAGGATTTAGAGCTGAGGATGTCTCCTTGCAACAGAGAGCAGTGTTGGTTAACTCTCATTTACAGTAAGGTATGGGGTGTGGCCGAGGTATACCCATTACGGGATATAGATATTCAGGAGCTGCAGAGAAGGGTTTTATGTTATGTTTGGGGTTATGGGAGAGCTTGGTTGAGTAGGGAGGTTGTCATGACACATATCCATCTTGGGGGTTTAGGTCTCTTGGCATTGGGGCCACGGGTGAAGGCCCTATGTGTAAAGCAGCAGTTCCTTAGGGTAGGCAGGGAGAGGGGAGTCCGGTAGGGTCGGGTAGTGATAGATGTATGCAAATGGTGGAGCGGCAGAGGATTAATAGAGTGTGAGGACATGTTGCGTTTGTTGTTGAAGTTGAAAAATGTTCAAAGGATTAGGGCGGGGCAGATGGTGCGGATATGTTGCCATAGGGAAATTGTGCAGGGGGTGTCTGTATTTCTGCTGTATAATTGGGAGGAAATATGGGACGGTTTTTGTAAGCTTCAGTTGGCACCGAGGGTTCGCAAATTAGTGTACAGATTCATCATGAGAATTTTAGCATCAAAATCAGTTTTAAGCAGGATGGGTTTGGTAAGGGAGGCGAAATGTTTACATTGCAGACTGGAAGAAACTGCATTTCATGCGGTTTATTTTTGTGAAACATTGGAAGAGGTTCGTACATGGTTGGGGAGGGTTTTAGGGTTTCTTAGTGGGGGAAGTATCTCAACTCTATGAGCCTTATCCTTGGAAGTTAGCGGAGTGTCAAGGGAGGTAAGAAGAGCAATACTGTACGTGGTGGCTGATTTCCTATATATCTCATGGGGTATGAGGGAAACCAGGGGAACAGTTAGGGTTAAGGCGATTGCAGCAGGTATTTATAGAACATCTTGTAGGAATAGACTCCTTTATGGTGGGAGGTGAGGTATCGTTTTCCCTGCAAGCTATAGGAGTCTTACAGTGCAGCGGTTACTGCAACTGAGAGGGGGGTAAGGCAGCAAGGGGTTGGACTCATCCCGTGGTAGCACCCTAAGGTATGTTAGGATCTTTAGGGTGGAAGCAGAAGTTAATGAGTTGCGTGATTTGTAGTTATGGTAAGTTACGTGTGCTTGATGGTGTATGGATGTGATGGCATTGTGCGACTGAGATCTTGATTTGTTCTAAGTCTGGTCATTATATGTAGCAAGACAGATAAAACATAATTTTTCGATATATGCTTTTCCTTTCTTGAAACTGGGCCAGTTCCCGACCATGGCCGGGTATGTAACTCTTATTTTGCTGATGTTTTTTGGTGACGTGGTGAAGTCTGTTGGGTCTTTCCTGAGGTCCTCTTAGGTATTGTTCTGACATGTAGCACACAGACGTCATGCTGATATCAGCACCAATAGTATAGTGATTAATTGCCTTTTTAGGGAATTATTTTAAGCATTCTAATTGGTGTGTGAGAGAAATATTGTCTTATGGTTATCCTTTTGTAAAACGACCATCCCATGAGGTTTGTCGTTAATTTTTCTGATGGAGGACACGTTTCAGCTACCTAAGATTCTAGCATGTTAAGTAGTTATTTATCTCTTGGAGTTTCTCCTATTATGTCACTACATGAAAGAGCACACCTTATTATTCTGGGAATGTAGAAGTGTGTCCTTTTTTGCCATCTTTGAACCTTGATCAGGTCCATCGTCCCACACACTTTTGCGGAGTAATATGTAGCTCTGTCACCAGGGGTTTATTACATATAATTTTATCACCTTTGAATGTATATAGGCTATGCTGGTCAAATGAGCTTTTTTACTCATTCTTACACCTTTCGAGTTGGACCACCTGGCAAGGGTATACAACTGGGGTAGGCGGACGCCAAGATCTTCTATTTTACAGTTATTTTATCATATGAACGTGTGAGTTCATAATTGATTTGAGAGTTGGTTATGGGTAACGGGTTCTTTATCATGTTGTATCTGCTCATACATTTTAGTTTTGTGAAATGGCTTAGGTTAATTGCTAGGGGTGTACTGTTTTGGTTTGTACTGCCTTTTTTGAATTTTGACTCCAATTAACAAAAAAAAAAAAGAAAAAAAAGAAGGCTATGACCGTTTAAAATTAGATTGATGGTGGTTTTTGATTGCTGTAAATTTTATATATACATTGTAACATTGACATATGGGTTCTATACTAGTAAGGTTTGCATACTGGAATATATAGACTGAGTTCAAAAGGTGTTAATGTACTCCTGATTATAGTTTTCAATGGATAAATGATAAGGTAATCATGTGTATGGTGTGAAGGGGAACAGTATCTCGATGGTGGGGCAAGTCGAAGTTATCCCACATTAGACCTTATGGCCCATACACATATGGGTGTTAATAATGATTGTACGTGGTAGTGTTAGGAACTTACAATTGATCCCATGTCATAAATATGTACTTACCTCATGGATTGTATAGTGAAAACTTTTGTATTGCTCGTGGAGTTATTATGATTTTCTGTACCTGATCTATTGTACATGAAGTTTTTAAATAAAATATAAAAAAATAAACTTCTCCGACCACTGCATCAGTTTATTCAAATCATCCTGGAGTGCTCTAATGTCCTCATTAGAATGAATTAGGCAATAGACAAACAAAAGGACATAAACTCTCTTAACATCAGATCCACCTTCTCCTCTTCCTCCCCCTCCCCCTCCAGGAAGCGGGCCCATGATTACACCTATAAACACATTCCCCATGATGACACCACCATCATGGGAGTTCGACCTAACCTCTCCCCTGATATTAACTTTGCAGTGATGAACCCATAAAATAATGTTGAAGGTGATTCAGTCTAACGTACATTCTCACTTCACAATAAGACACTTGCTGACTGAGCTCCTTGAGGCAGAGAGGCCAGATGTCGTTTTGCTCAACAGCACCTGCCTTAAAGCTCCTCAACGAATTCGCCATTATGGTTACACTACGCAATAGTCTCCATATAACCCCCACGATGGTGTTGCCATCATTGTTAATTCCAACATAAAACACGAATTTCTCACAATTCCTTTCACTCACCATCACTGTCTTGCAGTCAGGATACACACCCATCTTGTCCCCCTCATTTTTTCCACTACCTACACACGACCAAACACACCTCTCAACATACACGGCTTCTTAGTCTTCAACTACACCAACACACCTACATACCTACTAGCTGATATAAATACTAGACAAAAAGCCTTTCGTCACACCAAAAACAACCAGCTCAGTAGACAATTACACAACTTCACAAACCACAAATGCCTGATTCACCTCAGCCCTGACTTCAACACCTTCTACAGCCACATGGGCCATGGCAAACCCGACATCATTTTGGCAAACCGAGCTAGCCCTATTTTTCAACACTACATCTCTCCTGGTCCTATTACAGGTTATGATCATATCCCAGTCATCTTACATTTCCTCTCATCCTATCCTCATCCCAACCACACCTTCCTTCTTCAAGAAGTCTGACTGGGTTGCTTTCACACAACACATAGATAATACTAACCTCACCTATGACTATAACAACAAACCTATCTCTGACATTGACACTCAACTTGGTCTCATCCAGGACACCATTACACAAGCAGCCAACATAGCAATACCAAAGAAAAATCACACCACTTGGTGCTCTTTCAAGTCCTTTATCAGAACAAGAAAAGTACTTATCTGCTACCACAACCGCTTTCTCCACAACACACACAGATTTAATCAAGTTCGATTAGATCTCACATACCTCAGAAACAATATTGTAATAAAACTGGTAGAATTACCTACAATATGTAAAGTAAAAGGACACAAGTGCAACTAATGTGACATTTTTATTGTGGCAACGTTTCGCTCTCCAGGATCTTTGTCAAGCCATTACAAACAGTACATGTTGTTGTTGTAGGTTTGCTGGCACTTCCGGCCCGGGTCTTCTCCAGATGGCAACCCGGCAGTGGCCTCCCGGGTGGGGGGTGTTGTTCATCTTCTTCTTTCTTCTGTATTCTTTCTTGGGGTCCTCCAGTTGGAGGGTGACTTCTTCTGTCTTGCAGTGACTCCCCAAGTGGGAAGTGTCTTCTCGTTCAACATCTTCAGCAGCATAGGAGGGCGGAGGCAGCAATTACAGGGTTTGTTTTGGAGCCACACCCCAGGTTTAGCAGGCAGCAAAGTGCTGGGGAAAATTGTCTTCACGGTGATTGATCATTGACAGTCCTGCTAGGTGAGGGTACCGTCTTCGGCAGCCCCATTCTGGAGAGTCCTGAATTTCTTCCTTGTGGCGTAGTCGAGTGCCACAAAGCGGTGACTTTTTGAGAGTAGGTTGATCAGGGATTCAGTGGTGAATGATCGAGTTGAGTCGCAGGTGAACTTAACTTGACTGTCCCTTTGTGGAGGCGTTGAATAATTTCTGGAGTGTGCATTGCGTTCTCATTCTGGTTGGTTGTGTAGAAGCATACACCAGGCAAGAACTGGACTTCTTGTGAAGGAGTGGTGATAGTATGTAGGGATGCATCCCAAGGCTCTTGTGTTTTAACCTTCTTGGCTGGTGGCTGAGACGATTGAGGTGAGGCATCTGACTGGTTCATCTCTGTGTCAGGAGGAAGGCGTGGTAGTGGTGGAGCAGCGGTAATGTTGGCGACATTTGCAGTGGATTTTATGATCTCTTTGGAAGGTGGAGATGCAGGGAATGTGAAACCAGGCATGTTGTTAAGCTTGAAGAGTTCGTTGATGGTGGTGTTGAAGGAACTAGGTTCAGCTACATTCTGCACATGAGCATACATGATGCAGTAAAGAAACTTGGTGGAGTTACCAGCAAGAGCTGGCGAAGAAGTGGTAGATGCAGCTTGCGTGGCTTGAAGAATCTTGGTAGTATCTGCTTGAAGCTTAGTAATAGCAGCATATGTAGTCTCTTGTGCAGTGGGGTTTTTATGTTGTTGGAGTTGTTTCTTAAGTATATCTCGTCTGGTTGGGCACTTGGCAGCAAGAGTATGGTGATCATTCTTGCAGTTCAAGCATTTAGGTGGAGAGGCAGTAGTGCACGTCTTGAAGTCATGACCTTCTTGGTCGCAGGTGGAGCAGAACTTCTTATTCTTGGCAGGGCAGTCTTTGGTGGTATGTAGGTATGAGTAACAGTTGGAACACTGTGGAATTTGAAGGAGTTTTTCTGCTTCGATGAAGGCTGGATTGATGTGGAAGTAGTGAATAGCGAGTCCCTCAGCGAGAGCTTTGGATACCATGTTGACGTCACTGAAGGTGACCTTCAGCATGGAGGAGGCATTGGGTATTTTGGTAATGAATTCCATCTTGGCCCAAGGGTTCTGTGCTTCAATGGACGACTTGATTTCTTCGTTAGCCTGGGTAGTGATGAGCCTGTCGAGTCTCTTGAGGAACATAGTTCTTCTGGCCCTCAGAGCTGGGGAAGTCAAGACAATAAATCCCTGATCTCGTAGAGTGGTTGTAGCAGTGGTTGTAATGAGTTTTTTAGCCTCGGTGTCGTCAGTATAGACGACAACGAAAGACTCTTTGAGCTACAGAATCGCATTAAACTTGACTTGCAGTCTGCCACTGACGACAGTTGGACGAGTCGTTGACTGTCCCACTCTCTGGTTTGATCTTTACCTTGTTCGAGAAGTGCATCGTGAAGTGTGGTCTAGTACGTGGTCTACGGTGTACAAACAGTACATTACCACGTACAATCGTTATTAACACCCATAAGTGTATGGGCCATAAGGTCGAATGTGGGATAACTTCGACTTGCCCCACCATCGAGATACTGTTCCCCTTCACACCATACACATGATTACCTTATCATTTATCCATTGAAAACTTTAATTAGGAGTACATTAACACCTTTTAAACTCAGTCTATATATTCCAGTATGCAAACCTTACTAGTATAGAACCCATATGTCAATGTTACAATGTACATATAAAATTTACATCAATCAAAAACCACCATCAATCTAATTTTAAACAGTCATAGCATTTTTTTTTTTGTTAATTGGAGCCAAAATTCAAAAAAGGCAGTACAAACCAAAACAGTACACCCCTAGCAATTAACCTAAGCCATTTCACAAAACTAAAATGTATGAGCAGATACAACATGATAAAGAACCCGTTACCCATAACCAACTCTCAAATCAATTATGAACTCACACGTTCATATGATAAAATAACTGTAAAATAGAAGATCTTGGCGTCCGCCTACCCCAGTTGTACACCCTTGCCAAGTGGTCCAACTCGAAAGGTGTAAGAATGAGTAAAAAAGTTCATTTGACCAGCATAGCCTATATACATTCAAAGGTGATAAAATTATATGTAATAAACCCCTGGTGACAGAGCTACATATTACTCCGCAAAAGTGTGCGGGACGATGGACCTGATCAAGGTTCAAAGATGACAAAAAAGGACACACTTCTACGTTCCCAGAATAATAAGGTGTGCTCTTTCATGTAGTGACATAATAGGAGAAACTCCAAGAGATAACTACTTAACATGCTAGAATCTTAGGTAGCTGAAACGTGTCCTTCGTCAGAAAAATTAACGACAAACCTCATGGGATGGTCGTTTTACAAAAGGATAACCATAAGACAATATTTCTCTCACACACCAATTAGAATGCTTAAAATAATCCCCTAAAAAGGCAATCAATCACTATACTATTGGTGCTGATATCAGCATGACGTCTGTGTGCTACATGTCAGAACAATACCTACGAGGACCTCAGGAAAGACCCAACAGTCTTCACCACGTCTCCAAAAAACATCAGCAAAATAAGAGTTACATACCCGGCCATGGTCGGGAACTGGCCCAGTTTCACAAAAGGAAAAGCATATATCGAAAAATTATGTTTTGTCTGTCTTGCTAGATGTAACGACCAGACTTAGAACAAATCAAGGTCTCAGTCGCACAACGTCATCACATCCATACACCCGCAAGCACACGTAACTTACCATAACTACAAAACACGCAACTCATTAACTCCCGCTTCCACCCTAAAGATCCTAACATACCTTAGGGTGCTACCAAGGGATGAGTCCAACCCCTTGCTGCCTTACCCACCTCTCAGTTTCAATAACCGCTGCACTGTAAGACTCCTATAGCTTGCAGGGAAAACGGTACCCCACCTCCCACCATAAAGGAGTCTATTCCTACAAGGCGTTCTATAAATGCCTGCTGCAATCACCTTAACCCTAACTGCTCCCCCAGTTTCCCTCATACCCCATGAGATATATAAGAAATCAGCCACCACGTACAGTATTGCTCTTCTTACCTCCCTTGACACTCCGCTAACTTCCAAGGGTAAAAGGCTCGTAGAGTTGAGATACTTCCCCACTAAGAAACCCTAAAACCCTCCCCAACCATGTACGAACCTCTTCCAATGTTTCACAGAAATAAACCACATGAAATGCAGTTTCTTCCAGACCGCAACGTAAACATTTCGCCTCCCTTACCAAACCCATCCTGCTTAAAACTGATTTTGATGCTAAAATTCCCATGATGAATCTGTACACTAATTCACGAACCCTTGGTGCCAACTTAAGCTTACAAAAACCGTCCCATATTTCCCTCCAATTATACAGCAGAAATACAGACACCCCCTGCACAATTTCCCAATGGCAACATATCTGCACCATCTGTCCTGCCCTAATCCTTTGAACATTTTTCGACTTCAACAACAAATGCAACATGTCCTCACACTCTATTAATCCTTTGCTGCTCCACCATTTGCATATATCTACTACTACCCGACCCACCCAGACTCCCCTCTCCTCGCCCACCCTAGGGAACTGCTGCTTTACACATAGGGCCTTCACCCATGGCCCCAATGCCAAGAGACTTAAACCCCCAAGACAGACATGTGTCATGGCAAACTCCCTACTCAACCAAGCTCTCCCATAACCCCAAACATAACATGAGACTCTTCTCTGCAGTTCCTGAATATCCACATCCCGTAATTGGTATACCTCGGCCACATCTCATACCTTACTGTAAACAAGAGAGTTAACCACCACTGCCCTCTGTTGCAAGTAGACACCCCCAGCTCTTAATATTCAGAGACAATCTAAAGCCTTTTTTACCACCAATTCAGAATTTACCCTTCGACCCTCCCTCTCTTCTGCCATGTACACGATCCCACATATTTTAAGTTGCTCAACGGCTGACTACCCATACCTTTCGCTCGAACCCCCCAACCCACGTACCCACCTCCAATAATTTTGATTTCGCCCTGTTGATGCACATACCAGTCACTGCCCCCCAAAACTTAACAAACCTACCCACGATCTGCAAGTCCTCTTCCTCTTTTAACAAAATCATGGTATCATCCACGTAACTGACTACAGTCACTGCACGTTTACTACCCAGTACCTCACACCCCAAACCACCATCCACCAGTTTATAAAATGGATTTTGCACACAGACAAAAAGCAGCTGAGAGAGGGGGTACCTTTGCCTCAAACCCCTTTCCATACATACAGGCTGCCCTAACTTACTGTTCACCTGTACTCGTACCATTGCTGAGGCATACAAAGTGTCAACCCATCATACTATCCCCTCCCCAAAACCCTGCTTCAATAAAATAAGCCTTAATAAATCCCTGTCAACACAGTCATATGCATTTTGCCAGTCAAGCCCGAGGACAACCCCCCTTGACATTCCCCCAAAACTCCCTAATACGCCCATGTCCTTCCCACATGCTCCTACCTGGTATGCCAAGCTATCCCCTATGAATAACCAATTCCATGACTTTTCTCATCCTGTTACCTAGGCCCTTTGCAAAGATTTTATAATCTGAACACATAAGAGAGATAACCCTATATGCACTCAGACCCCTCCCCCCTCCCTTTTTGGGATCCTACACAAATACCCCTGTACTCTGTGACATACCCAACCTCCCCTCCATGAGCATGCAATTCTATGCCTCAACCAAGCATTGTTTAATGATTCCCCAATGCGTCACATAAAATTCATTTGATATGCCATCTATACCAGGTGCTTTCCCTTTACTCATCCTAAAAATCGCCTCCTCGACCTCCTCCACACGAATCCTACCTTCTAGTACCCTCCGATCCCTTTCTCTTATGACCTTTCTGAATAGCCCCCATCAGACCACCCTCATGAACCCCCCCTGCTCTCCACCGGAGCTAACTAAAGATCAGTATAAAAACTCATGCTGTCCATATAAGAGGTCAACTGACCAGGCAGATATTCACCCAAACCGGTGCACACTTCCAGACGAAGGAGGGATGTTGCCTGTTGTCTAACCCTAAATTTCCGCTGGACACAACCCGAAGGTTTTTCACCCCATAGCACCTCTTCCATGCCCACCCTGATTCTAACCACATTGAAAAACTCATTGTGAATTTTGGCAAGCTGATTGCGGAGATGTTCAATGTCTTCATGCCTACTACTTCCGCACCCAACATAATAATCGTTCAGTTGCCCCTCCAGATAATTTTGTAGCCCATACCTCCACCTCGCCTCCTCCTTAGTCCGATTCCTATAATAACTCACTATCCCGGGTTTGGTGCATGTTTCCCACCATTCCAACAAACATTCACCTTCCCTCCGCGTTTCCCAGAGATTCTTCCACTAATCCTGAAAAGTAGACCCATCCCCCTCCCCCTCCAATAGCCGCATGTTCAGTTTCCAATAACTTGGATAAATCCATATCATTCCATCCCAGTCCAAATCTGCTAGCACTGCACAGTGGTCTGAAAACCCCATATCAAAGGTCTGTATGCACCCAACTCGAATTCCTTGTGTTACATAAAGTCTATCCAGATGGGCTGTGTAGCCTCTGTGGATGAACGTGTGCTCCCCCCCCTCACCCACCATTCCCCAAAACATCATAAACCACTGCATCCTTAGCAGGTTTCTTAGGACAGGTAAAATGCACCTTGTCCTCCTCGGCTCAACATCACCATGGCGGACAACGCAATTCCAATCCCCACCCATGACCATAATTAAAGGCAATCCCCGAGTGTGAAATGTTCAAACCTCCCTCACGAAATCTATTTTAACTTTAGAGTTGCTTTTCACAGGCATATAAAATCCAATAAAACAAACTCTAACCCCACCCCAATACCCACGCACCCTTACCACCCTTCCACTACCCCCCTCCTCCCATCCCAAGACATGCCAAGGGCTGGATTCCTTCACCACTATAGCCACCCCACTCTTAAATTTTAAAGAATTACTCACATACATTCGGTAGCCTTTCAACCGTAACTCTCTACCAAACCTGTAATTGTGTTCCTGTATAAAACATACATCCACAGCGTAACGTCGCAAAAACAACTCCATCCATACATGTTTAACTTCCGCCCTCAGGCCATTGGCATTGATGGTGACACACTTGATTTTACATAAAAGGTGGTTTTCCTCTATGTTTGTGGGTTTTTCCCATTCCCACACATACATTAGACTGACCTTCTTTGGCATTCAACTTCTCCAGACCCCCTTATACCCCCGTGCTCTACCCGTATGCTGGGCCCTTGCAACTACCCCTTCTATGAGAGGCGCCTTAGCCACTTTCGTCCGCGATTTCTTTCCCGGACGCTGTCCTGGTGTCAAGACCTCATCCAATTCCGACGCTCCCGCCGATTGTTTGCTGGAGTTACCATCAACATACATCTCCTCGCCATACGAAGCCTCCTGATGATCCTCCACCACCACCCCATGCGTCCATGCCACGTGGTTTTGTCCTGCACCTCCACGTTTGGTGATTCCTCCATCATTAACTTGCGACACACCAGTGAAACAACATTACCACGCTCTGTCTCATCCAGGTCATGCAGCACATCCTCCAGCAACCTCTCCTGTGTCAAATCCCCAGGCCTCACAGGCTCCACAGAAAGCATGGGCACGGTTGTGGCATCCACCGACAGAGTGGCACACATCGTAGACTGTATTTCCTCTTGTTGTTTCTCTTCACTCTAAAGCTTTGAACCTTGCCCATCTGAGGGACCTGACTCAGGCTCGTAGGCCTCAGCTTGTAGGCCCACAGGTGAAGGGTCCCGGGAGTGGGAACCAGACGACGGGAGCACTGTGCAGCCATATGGTCATACGAGTTGCATATCCTGCTTGTCTTCTGTTGGCCTGCATAATGAATAAACACCTGGGTCCTGTATGTCTCCAGACAAACGTAAGATGGAATTGGCTGGTGTAGCGTCATCTTGATGGTGAAGGAACCCTCCGGGAGCCCCTCGTATGGGCCCTCTCTCCACACTCCATTGGTCGCTGCATGCACCTTTCCCTATCTGCCAAAAACTTTCTGAATATCTTACTCCTCAGCCTCGAAAGGCATGTTCCTCACCTTGACCCAGGTAACATATGTGGACACGTCATGTAGACATTCCTCTACAGCGGAATTCACCACCATTCTCCTTTCTTGAAAAGTTTGCACGATCTTGGTGTAAAAGCAGGCATTCACGAATTTCACAAATATTCTCGACATCCCATTTAGAGCTACACCATATAATTCCTCATTGGGGATGCCTCAGACATAACGAATAATGCACGGCATTAATACATGCATTGTAGCGCCACTGAGGAAGCCTCGGGTGAACACAACACAGACCATGTTTGCTTTCCGACCTTGACACCTTGACGGTCTACCATCTTGTGGATTGTAGTACACGGGCCGCCACCAGGTGAATGCAGGAGCAGGCTCAGAATGTGTCCTCCCAGCCCGCATGTTGTGAGACAAATGGAGAAATGGCAGATGCAGTTTGATATAGACAAATGCAAAGTTCTAAATGTTGGACAGGAAAATAACCATGCCACATATAAACTAAACAATGTAGATCTTAGTATTACTGATCGCGAAAAGAATTTGGGAGTTCTGGTTAGCAGTAATCTGAAACTTAGATAACAGTGCATAAGTGTTCGCAATGAAGCTAACAGAATCCTTGGCTTCATAGCAAGAAGCATAAATAATAGAAGTCCTCAAGTTGTTCTTCAACTCTATATATCTTTGGTTAGACCTCATTTAGATTATGCTGCACAGTTCTGGCTACTGTGCTACAGAATGGATATAAATACTCAGGAAAACGTATAAAGGAGAATGACAAAGTTGATCCCATGTATCAGAGTCTGCACTCTCTAGAAAGGTGTACATTTTTTTTTTTTTGGGGGGGGGATATGATTGAGGTGTATAAACTGAAAACAGAGATAAATAAAGGGAATGTAAATAGCATGCTAAAAATATCTAGCCAAGACAGGACTTGCAGCAATGGTTTTAAGTTGGAAAAATTTAGATTCAGGAAGGATATAGGAGAGCACTGGTTTGGGAATAGAGTTGTGGATGAGTGGAACAAACTCCCGAGTACCGTCATAGAAGCTGAAGCGATAGGTATCTTTAAAAACAGGTTAGATAAATACTTGAGTGGGTGTGGGTGGGTGTGAGTTGGACCTGACTAGGTTGTCTAATAAATCTGATGCCGTGCTACATCGTTGAGCGGATGTGAACTGACCTGACCTGACTAAGTCAGATCATATCCACTTAAGTTGGGTCAGAGGCTTAATCCGTTGGGTGACTTGAATCTAAACCATACCCCCGGCCGGGATTGAACCCGCGGTCATAGAGTCTCAAAACTCCAGCCCGTCGCGTTAGCCACTAGACGGGCTGGAGTTTTGAGACTCTATGACCGAGGGTTCAATCCCGGCCGGGGGTATGGTTTGTTTGCAATCGTGTCATTACGATTTCTTGAGTCGTGACTTGAATCTGCCTCGAATGGGCCAGTAGGTCTGCGTTTGCAGTGTTCCTTCTTTTTTATGTTCTTATGTATACACATGCTGCATCAACTAAACATTTAACAATCGTGTACTAATCTTGTAATAATTAAACAACTATTACTCAAAATATACAACAATACACAGTGAGGATTGATAAAACCCCGTCGTGACCTCCGTAATAAACCTGCGCTGCCGACTGAGGATGAACAGTGACTGAGCAATAAACTGTTTGCTGAGGAGGCAATTTTGTGTAGCAACGTTTCATTCAAGCCACGAGCCACCACACACTTCACTTTACATCTACGTGATGCATGAGCCACGAGCCACCACACACTTCACTTTACATCTATGTGATACATGAGCCACGAGCCACCACACACTTCACCTTACATCTATGTGATGCATGATCCACGAGCCACCACACACTTCACTTTGCATTATACGTGATGCATGAGCCACGAGCCACCACACAATTCACTTTACATCTACGTGATGCATGAGCCACGAGCCACCACACACTTCACTTTACATCTATGTGATACATGAGCCACGAGCCACCACACACTTCACCTTACATCTATGTGATGCATGATCCACGAGCCACCACACACTTCACTTTGCATTATACGTGATGCATGAGCCACGAGCCACCACACAATTCACTTTACATCTACGTGATGCATGAGCCACGAGCCACCACACACTTCACTTTACATCTACGTGATGCATGAGCAACGAGCCACAGCGCACTTCACATTACATCCACGTGATGCATGAGCCACGAGCCGCCACATACTTCACCTTACATCCACTTGATGCATGAGCCACGAGCCACCACATACTTCACCTTACATCCACGTGATGCATGAGCCACGAGCCACCACATAAGAACATAAGATGATAAATTAGACACATGTGCAACTCTTGGGTATCTTTATTGAGGAAACGTTTCGCCACACAGTGGCTTCATCAGTCCATACAAAGGAGAATCTTGAAGAACAGGAAAAGAATGAGGTAATCAGTCCCTCAACCTTGAGTCGATGTGGTCAGTCCATCAATCTTGAATAGAATACGGCATACGTGCTGAGAAGGAGCTTATAAACCGTTGACAGGAGAGGTTCAGAAGTCATAGGTCGTGTAACATTTGTTCAATGTTGAAGTAGGTCGTGCCCAAGAATTAGGCAAGCGAAGAATTCCCAAGTATTAAGATCCCAAGAAGTTGCAGTGTCTGACAGGTTTGTAGATGAATGGTTCAGAGAACCGACATGTTGATAAATTAGACACATGTGCAACTCTTGGGTATCTTTATTGAGGAAACGTTTCGCCACCTGCCAACGGTTTATAAGCTCCTTCTCAGCACGTATGCCGTATTCTATTCAAGATTGATGGACTGACCACATCGACTCAAGGTTGAGGGACTGATTACCTCATTCTTTTCCTGTTCTTCTAGATTCTCCTTTGTGTGTTAGGTAAGACACACATGCAACAGTTAGACAACTTTATTCCGAAACGTTTCGCCTACACAGTAGGCTTCTTCAGTCGAATACAGAAAGTAGGCAGGAACAGTAGAGATGTGAAGACGATGTAATCAGTCCATCACCCTTGTAGTCGTAGAATTTGAGGTTGTCAGTCCCTCGGCCTGGAGAAGTTCAGTTCCATAGTCAGGAACTATCTGAAGATCAAGCGACAGTGCGGAGACTTAAATACTGTCGGAAGGAGAGGTGCAGGGTAGTAGTAGTAGTAGTAGTAGTAGTAGTAGTAGTAGTAGTAGTAGTAGTAGTAGTAGTAGTAGTAGTAGTAGTAGTAGTAGTAGTAGTAGTAATGAGAATGGAGCCACTGAGAGGTCATGTCCCTCTCAGATCCAACACTTCTCACTTGAAAAGCTTGTCCAAGGTGTTTTCTGTACCAAGATGCCATGTGTTGCAGTGTCTGACAAGATGAACATCAAAATGGTATACATTAAAATGGTATGAAATACCGACAGATTGTTAGGTAAGACACATATGCAACAGTTAGGTATCTTTATTTCGAAACGTTTCGCCTACACAGTAGGCTTCTTCAGTCGAGTACAGAAAAGTTGATAGAAGCAGAAGATACTTGAAGACGATGTAATCAGTCCATCACCCTTAAAGTTTTGAGGTGGTCAGTCCCTCAGTCTGGAGAAGAGCATTGTTCCGTTGTCTGAAACAATATGAAGTTGAAGTGACAGAATGGGGCCTTTATATAGTGCCAGGAGGTGAGACGTAGGTTGCTTTGGGAGGGCAGGTCCTTCTCAAACCCAGCCGTTCTCACTAGTAGAGGTTGTCGAAGTGGTCTGTACCAAGATGCCCTTGTGTTGCAGTGTCTGACAGAATGAACATTAAAATGTGTTGCATATGTGTCTTACATAACAATCTGTCGGTATTTCATACCATTTTAATGTTCATTCTGTCAGACACTGCAACACAAGGGCATCTTGGTACAGACCACTTCGACAACCTCTACTAGTGAGAACGGCTGGGTTTGAGAAGGACCTGCCCTCCCAAAGCAACCTACGTCTCACCTCCTGGCACTATATAAAGGCCCCATTCTGTCACTTCAACTTCATATTGTTTCAGACAACGGAACAATGCTCTTCTCCAGACTGAGGGACTGACCACCTCAAAACTTTAAGGGTGATGGACTGATTACATCGTCTTCAAGTATCTTCTGCTTCTATCAACCTTTCTGTACTCGACTGAAGAAGCCTACTGTGTAGGCGAAACGTTTCGAAATAAAGATACCTAACTGTTGCATATGTGTCTTACCTAACAATCTGTCGGTATTTCATACCATTTTAATGTTCATTCTGTCAGACACTGCAACACAAGGGCATCTTGGTACAGACCACTTCGACAACCTCTACTAGTGAGAACGGCTGGGTTTGAGAAGGACCTGCCCTCCCAAAGCAACCTACGTCTCACCTCCTGGCACTATATAAAGGCCCCATTCTGTCACTTCAACTTCATATTGTTTCAGACAACGGAACAATGCTCTTCTCCAGACTGAGGGACTGACCACCTCAAAACTTTAAGGGTGATGGACTGATTACATCGTCTTCAAGTATCTTCTGCTTCTATCAACCTTTCTGTACTCGACTGAAGAAGCCTACTGTGTAGGCGAAACGTTTCGAAATAAAGATACCTAACTGTTGCATATGTGTCTTACCTAACAATCTGTCGGTATTTCATACCATTTTAATGTTCATTCTGTCAGACACTGCAACACAAGGGCATCTTGGTACAGACCACTTCGACAACCTCTACTAGTGAGAACGGCTGGGTTTGAGAAGGACCTGCCCTCCCAAAGCAACCTACGTCTCACCTCCTGGCACTATATAAAGGCCCCATTCTGTCACTTCAACTTCATATTGTTTCAGACAACGGAACAATGCTCTTCTCCAGACTGAGGGACTGACCACCTCAAAACTTTAAGGGTGATGGACTGATTACATCGTCTTCAAGTATCTTCTGCTTCTATCAACCTTTCTGTACTCGACTGAAGAAGCCTACTGTGTAGGCGAAACGTTTCGAAATAAAGATACCTAACTGTTGCATATGTGTCTTACCTAACAAAATGGTATACAATACCGACAGGTTGTTAGGTAAGACACACATGCAACAGTTAGACAACTTTATTCCGAAACGTTTCGCCTACACAGTAGGCTTCTTCAGTCGAATACAGAAAATAGGCAGGAACAGTAGAGATGTGAAGACGATGTAATCAGTCCATCACCCTTGTATTGGACTGATGAAGCCACTGTGTGGCGAAACGTTTCTTCAAGAAAGATACCCAAGAGTTGCACATGTGTCTAATTTATCAACATGTCGGTTCTCTGAACCATTCATCTAGAAACCTGTCAGACACTGCAACTTCTTGGGATCTTAATACTTGGGAATTCTTCGCTTGCCTAATTCTTGGGCATGACCTACTTCAACATTGAACAAATGTTACACGACCTATGACTTCTGAACCTCTCCTGCCAACGGTTTATAAGCTCCTTCTCAGCACGTATGCCGTATTCTATTCAAGATTGATGGACTGACCACATCGACTCAAGGTTGAGGGACTGATTACCTCATTCTTTTCCTGTTCTTCTAGATTCTCCTTTGTATGGACTGATGACGCCACTGTGTGGCGAAACGTTTCCTCAATAAAGATACCCAAGAGTTGCACATGTGTCTAATTTATCAACATGTCGGTTGAACATCAAAATGGTATACAATACCGACAGGTTGGTAGGTAAGACACATAGGCAACAGTTAGGCAACTTTATTCCGAAACGTTTCGCCTACACAGTAGGCTTCTACAGTCGAATACAGAAAGTAGGCAGGAACAGTAGAGAAGACGATGTAATCAGTCCATCACCCTTAAAGTCGTAGAATTTGAGGTTGTCAGTCCCTCGGCCTGGAGAAGTTCAGTTCCATAGTCAGGAACTATCTGAAGATCAGGCGACAGTGCGGAGACTTAAATACTGTCGGAAGGAGAGGTGCAGAGTAGTAGTAGTAGTGAGAATCTTGATACAGAAAACACCTTGGACAAACTTTTCAAGTGAGAATTGTTGGATCTGAGAAGGACCTGACCTTTCAGTGGTTACATTCTCACTACTACTACTACTCTGCACCTCTCCTTCCGACAGTATTTAAGTCTCCGCACTGTCGCCTGATCTTCAGATAGTTCCTGACTATGGAACTGAACTTCTCCAGGCCGAGGGACTGACAACCTCAAATTCTACGACTTTAAGGGTGATGGACTGATTACATCGTCTTCTCTACTGTTCCTGCCTACTTTCTGTATTCGACTGCAGAAGCCTACTGTGTAGGCGAAACGTTTCGGAATAAAGTTGCCTAACTGTTGCCTATGTGTCTTACCTACCAACCTGTCGGTATTGTATACCATTTTGATGTTCATCTTGTCAGACACTGCAACACATAGCATCTTGATACAGAAAACACCTTGGACAAACTTTTCAAGTGAGAATTGTTGGATCTGAGAAGGACCTGACCTTTCAGTGGTTACATTCTCACTACTACTACTACTCTGCACCTCTCCTTCCGACAGTATTTAAGTCTCCGCACTGTCGCCTGATCTTCAGATAGTTCCTGACTATGGAACTGAACTTCTCCAGGCCGAGGGACTGACAACCTCAAATTCTACGACTTTAAGGGTGATGGACTGATTACATCGTCTTCTCTACTGTTCCTGCCTACTTTCTGTATTCGACTGAAGAAGCCTACTGTGTAGGCGAAACGTTTCGGAATAAAGTTGCCTAACTGTTGCCTATGTGTCTTACCTACCAACATGTCGGTTCTCTGAACCATTCATCTACAAAGAACATAAGAACATAAGAAAGGAGGAACACTGCAGCAGGCCTGTTGGCCCATACTAGGCAGGTCCTTTACAATGAAAAGTTTCGCCTACACAGTAGGCTTCTTCAGTCAAGTACAGAAAAGTTGATAGAAGCAGAAGATACTTGAAGACGATGTAATCAGTCCATCACCCTTAAAGTTTTGAGGTGGTCAGTCCCTCAGTCTGGAGAAGAGCATTGTTCCATAGTATGAAACAATATGGAGATGAAGTGACAGGATGGAGCTTTTTATAGCGCCAAGAGGTGAGACGTAGGCCACTAGGAGAGGTAAGAACTCAGATGTTGACAGGTCAGGTCCCTCTCAAATCCAGCCGCTCTCACTAGTGGAAGTTGTCGAAGTTGATTGCAGGTCTGTACCAAGAAACCCTTGTGTTGCAGTGTCTGACAGATTGAACATTAAAATGGTATAAAATACCGACAGGTTGTTAGGTAAGACACATATGCAACAGTTAGGTATCTTTATTATGAAACGTTTCGCCTACACAGTAGGCTTCTTCAGTCAAGTACAGAAAAGTTGATAGAAGCAGAAGATACTTGAAGACGATGTAATCAGTCCATCACCCTTAAAGTTTTGAGGTGGTCAGTCCCTCAGTCTGGAGAAGAGCATTGTTCCATAGTATGAAACAATATGGAGATGAAGTGACAGGATGGAGCTTTTTATAGCGCCAAGAGGTGAGACGTAGGCCACTAGGAGAGGTAAGAACTCAGATGTTGACAGGTCAGGTCCCTCTCAAATCCAGCCGCTCTCACTAGTGGAAGTTGTCGAAGTTGATTGCAGGTCTGTACCAAGATACCCTTGTGTTGCAGTGTCTGACAGATTGAACATTAAAATGGTATAAAATACCGACAGGTTGTTAGGTAAGACACATATGCAACAGTTAGGTATCTTTATTATGAAACGTTTCGCCTACACAGTAGGCTTCTTCAGTCAAGTACAGAAAAGTTGATAGAAGCAGAAGATATTTGAAGACGATGTAATCAGTCCATCACCCTTAAAGTTTTGAGGTGGTCAGTCCCTCAGTCTGGAGAAGAGCATTGTTCCATAGTATGAAACAATATGGAGATGAAGTGACAGGATGGAGCTTTTTATAGCGCCAAGAGGTGAGACGTAGGCCACTAGGAGAGGTAAGAACTCAGATGTTGACAGGTCAGGTCCCTCTCAAATCCAGCCGCTCTCACTAGTGGAAGTTGTCGAAGTTGATTGCAGGTCTGTACCAAGATACCCTTGTGTTGCAGTGTCTGACAGATTGAACATTAAAATGGTATAAAATACCGACAGGTTGTTAGGTAAGACACATATGCAACAGTTAGGTATCTTTATTATGAAACGTTTCGCCTACACAGTAGGCTTCTTCAGTCAAGTACAGAAAAGTTGATAGAAGCAGAAGATACTTGAAGACGATGTAATCAGTCCATCACCCTTAAAGTTTTGAGGTGGTCAGTCCCTCAGACTGGAGAAGAGCATTGTTCCATAGTATGAAACAATATTGTTTCATACTATGGAACAATGCTCTTCTCCAGACTGAGGGACTGACCACCTCAAAACTTTAAGGGTGATGGACTGATTACATCGTCTTCAAGTATCTTCTGCTTCTATCAACTTTTCTGTACTTGTTCCATAGTATGAAACAATATGGAGATGAAGTGACAGAATGGAGCTTTTTATAGCGCCAAGAGGTGAGACATAGGCCACTAGGAGAGGTAAGAACTCAGATGTTGAAAGGTCAGGTCCCTCTCAAATCCAGCCGCTCTCACTAGTGGAAGTTGTCGAAGTTGATTGCAGGTCTGTACCAAGATACCCTTGTGTTGCAGTGTCTGACAGATTGAACATTAAAATGGTATAAAATACCGGCTAACAATGTCCTCCATCCCAGCCCCAGGAAAGCATACCCTTTGTCTCCTACTCCTGTCCTTCAAGCAGAATGCCCTATCCACGTATCTAACCTGGCTATCCCCAGCAACAACAATATTCTTACCTTCCTTGTTGTCGTTCGTCGTGACGATCCCAGTAGTAGACTCACATTCGTCGGGTAGCACCGAGAATGCGTTGGAGGTTTCCACGGGAGTTTCCACAGCAGTCTCTTTCTTCTTCATCGTTTCTGGCTTTCCATTCGTCTTCTTGATCGTCAACTTCGTCGTCCCCTGCTGTCCAGCCACTGACCACGATCCCTTCTTGACCTGAGGACTCGAAACAGGAGGACTACTACGAATCCTCTTGTTTTCCTCGGTCAATCGCCGTATCTCCATCTTCGCTGCCCTCAATTCTTCCTTAAGTTGCTGGTAAAGTTGCTCGATGGAGGGCATCTTGGTTCAGTCCACGGGAGCAAACAAGACACTTCTTCACAGAGTTAAGTATAGGTCAACACTCAAAGTACAGGTCACCACTCAAGAGCACACAAACAGGTCTTCACAGAGCTAAGTACACGTCACCACTGAAAGTACACGTCACCACTCATGTACTTATCCAACCTAAATTTGAAACTACCCAAAGTCCTAGCCTCAATAACCCAACTAGGTAGACTGTTCCACTCATCAACTAACCTATTTCCAAACCAATACTTTCCTGTCCTTTCTAAATCTAAACTTATCTAATTTAAATCCATTACTGCGGGTTCTCTCTTGGAGAGATATCCTCAAGACCTTGTTAATATCCCCTTTATTAATACATAAGAACATAAGAACATAAGAAAGGAGGAACACTGCAGCAGGCCTGTTGGCCCATACTAGGCAGGTCCTTTACAATTCATCCCACTAACAAACATTTGACCAACCCAATTTTCAATGCTACCCAAGAAATAAGCTCTGATGTGCAAGTCCCACTCAAATCCAACCCCTCCCACTCACGTACTTATCCAACCTAAATTTGAAACTACCCAAAGTCCTAGCCTCAATAACCCAACTAGGTAGACTGTTCCACTCATCAACTACCCTATTTCCAAACCAATACTTTCCTATGTCCTTTCTAAATCTAAACTTATCTAATTTAAATCCATTACTGCGGGTTCTCTCTTGGAGAGATATCCTCAAGACCTTGTTAATATCCCCTTTATTAATACCTATCTTCCACTTATACACTTCGATCAGGTCTCCCCTCATTCTTCGTCTAACAAGTGAATGTAACTTAAGAGTCTTCAATCTTTCTTCATAAGGAAGATTTCTAATGCTATGTATTAATTTAGTCATCCTATGCTGAATGTTTTCTAACGAATTTATGTCCATTCTGTAATATGGAGACCAGAATTGAGCTGCATAATCTAGGTGAGGCCTTACTAATGATGTATAAAGCTGCAGTATGACCTCTGGACTTCTGTTGCTAACACTTCTTGATATAAATCCCAGTAATCTATTTGCCTTATTACGTACGCTTAGGCATTGCTGTCTTGGTTTAAGGTTGCTGCTTACCATAACCCCCAAGTCCTTTTCGCAATCTGTATGGCTAAGTTCTACATTATTTAACTTATAAGTGCTAGGGTTATGGACACTCCCGAGCTTCAGAACCTTGCATTTATCTACATTGAACTGCATCTGCCACTTTTCTGACCAAGAGTAGAGTTTGTCTAAATCCTCCTGAAGTTCCCTAACATCTACGTTTGAATCAATTATCCTACCTATCTTCGTGTCATCGGCGAATTTGCTCATATCACTAGTAATTCCTTCATCAAGATCATTGATATATATTATAAACAACAACGGGCCCAAGACTGATCCCTGTGGAACGCCACTTGTTACTGATCCCCACTCGGATTTAACCCCATTTATGGACACTCTCTGCTTCCTGTCTGTGAGCCATGATTCGATCCACGAGAGCACTCTTCCCCCAATGCCATGAGCTGCTACTTTCTTCAACAGTCTTTGGTGCGGAACTCTATCAAATGCCTTACTAAAATCTAAGTAAATAATATCAAATTCTTTATCGTGGTCAACAGCCTCAAAAGCTTTACTGAAAAAAGTTAATAAATTAGTTAGACAAGACCGGCCTCTTGTGAATCCATGCTGAGTATCATTAATCAAGCTATGCTTATCGAGATGGCTTCTTATAATTTGAGCTATAATTGACTCTAGTAATTTGCCTACAATTGAGGTCAGGCTTATTGGGCGGTAATTTGACGGTAACGACTTGTCCCCTGTTTTAAAAATAGGAATTACATTAGCCATCTTCCACATATCAGACACTACACCTGATTGAAGAGATAAATTAAAAATATTAGTTAATGGTTCACAGACTTCCATTTTGCATTCCTTTAGAACCCTTGAAAAAACCTCATCAGGACCCGGTGACTTATTTTGCTTCAGTCGGTCTATCTGCTTCACAACCATTTCACTAGTGACTATGATGTTACATAATTTATCTTCTTCTGGCCCACTATAAAAATTAATTACCGGAATATTATTAGTGTCTTCCTGTGTAAAAACCGAGAGAAAATAATTATTTAAAATCGAGCACATTTCATTCTCTTTGTCAGTAAGATGCCCATAGTTATTTTTAAGGGGACCTATCTTATCTCTGACTTTTGTTCTATATACCTGGAAAAAACTTTTTGGGTTAGTTTTAGAATCCCTAGCAACTTTAATTTCATAGTCCCTTTTAGCTTTTCTTATCCCCTTTTTAATGTCCCTCTTAGTGTCAATATACTGATTCATAAGATGACCCTCGCCTCTTTTGATACGCCTATAAATTCCTTTCTTATGCCCCAGTAGATATTTCAGCCTATTATTCATCCATTTTGGGTCATTTCTATTTGATCTAATTTCTTTATAAGGGATAAATGTTCTTTGAGCAGCATGTATTGTGTTCAGAAAACTGTCATATTGATAGCACTCTTCGTTACCCCAGTCAACAGATGATAAGTGTTCTCTAAGCCCATCGTAATCTGCTAAGCGAAAATCTGGGACTGTTACTGAGTTATCCCTACTATCATACTTCCATTCAATTCTAAATGTAATTGATTTGTGGTCGCTAGCACCCAGTTCTTCTGAAACTTCTAAATTATTAACAAGGGATTCATTGTTTGCCAGAACTAAGTCAAGCAGGTTATTACCCCTTGTAGGTTCTGTCACAAACTGCTTCAGAAAACAATCCTGAACTACTTCTAAGAAGTCGTATGATTCTAAATTCCCAGTCAAGAAATTCCAATCAATATGACTAAAGTTAAAGTCTCCTAGAATTACTACATTATCGTGCCTTGTGGCCCTAACAATTTCCTCCCATAGTAGTCTTCCCTGGTCCCTATCTAAATTTGGGGGACGGTATATCACACCTAAAGTTAATTTTTCATGCCCCTCTGAAAATTCTATCCAAACAGACTCTGTATGTGTTACTTATACACTTCGATCAGGTCTCCCCTCATTCTTCGCCTAACAAGTGAATGTAACTTAAGAGTCTTCAATCTTTCTTCATAAGGAAGATTTCTAATGCTATGTATTAATTTAGTCATCCTACGCTGAATGTTTTCTAACGAATTTATGTCCATTCTGTAATATGGAGACCAGAATTGAGCTGCATAATCTAGGTGAGGCCTTACTAATGATGTATAAAGCTGCAGTATGACCTCTGGACTTCTGTTGCTTTCACTTCTTGATATAAATCCCAGTAATCTATTTGCCTTATTACTTACGCTTAGGCATTGCTGTCTTGGTTTAAGGTTGCTGCTTACCATAACCCTCAAGTCCTTTTCGCAATCTGTATGGCTAAGTTTTACATCATTTAACTTATGGACACTCCCGAGCTTCAGAACCTTGCATTTATCTACATTGAACTGCATCTGCCACTTTTCTGACCAAGAGTAGAGTTTGTCTAAATCCTCCTGAAGTTCCCTAACATCTACGTTTGAATCAATTATCCTACCTATCTTCGTGTCATCGGCGAATTTGCTCATATCACTAGTAATTCTTTCATCAAGATCATTGATATATATTATAAACAACGGGCCCAAGACTGATCCCTGTGGAACGCCACTTGTTACTGATCCCCACTCGGATTTAACCCCATTTATGGACACTCTCTGCTTCCTGTCTGTGAGCCATGATTCGATCCACGAGAGCACCCTTCCCCCAATGCCATGAGCTGCTACTTTCTTCAACAGTCTTTGGTGCGGAACTCTATCAAATGCCTTACTAAAATCTAAGTAAATAATATCAAATTCTTTATCGTGGTCAACAGCCTCAAAAGCTTTACTGAAGAAAGTTAATAAATTAGTTAGACAAGACCGGCCTCTTGTGAATCCATGCTGAGTATCATTAATCAAGCTATGCTTATCGAGATGGCTTCTTATAATCTGAGCTATAATTGACTCTAGTAATTTGCCTACAATTGAGGTCAGGCTTATTGGGCGGTAATTTGACGGTAACGACTTGTCCCCTGTTTTAAAAATAGGAATTACATTAGCCATCTTCCACATATCAGACACTACACCTGTTTGAAGAGATAAATTAAAAATATTAGTTAATGGTTCACAGACTTCCATTTTGCATTCCTTTAGAACCCTTGAAAAAAGCTCATCAGGACCAGGTGACTTATTTTGCTTCAGTCGGTCTATCTGCTTCCCAACCATTTCACTAGTGACTGTGATGTTACATAATTTATCTTCTTCTGGCCCACGTGATGCATGAACCTCGAGCCACCGCACACTTCACCTTACATCCACGTGATGCATGAGCCACGAGCCACAAGACACATCACCTTACATCCAGGTGACGCATGAGCCACGAGCCACCACACACTTCACCTTACATCCACTTAATGCATGAACCCCGAGCCACCGCACACTTCACCTTACATCCACGTGATGCATGAGCCACGAGCCACCACACACTTCACTTTACATCTATGTGATGCATGTGCCACGAGCCACCACACACATCACCTTACATCCACGTGATGCATGAGCCACGAGCCACCACATACTTCACCTTACATCCACTTGAAGCATGAGCCACGAGCCACCACACACTTCGCTTTACATAAATGTGATGCAAGAGCCACGAGCCACCACAAACTTCACTTTACATCTACGTGATGCATGAGCAACGAGCCAGAGCGCACATCACTTTACATCTACGTGATGCATAAGCAAGGAGCCAGAGCGCACTTCACCTTACATCCAAGTGATGCATGAGCCACGAGCCACCAGACACTTCAATTTAAATCTACGTGATGCATGAGCAACGAGCCACCTCGCACTTCACCTTACATCCACGTGATGCATGAGCCACGAGCCACCACATACTTCACCTTACATCCACGTGATGCATGAGCCACGAGCCACCACACTTCATACATCACGTGATGCTTACACATCCACGTGATGCATGAGCCGACAAGCATGAGCACAAGCTACTTCACCTTACATCCACGTGATGCATGAGCCTTTCACACATCCACATGAGCCACAAGCCACCTCATACTTCACCTTACATCCACTTGATGCATGAACCCCGAGCCACCGCACACTTAACCTTACATCCACGTGATGCATGAGCCACCAGCCACCACACACATCACCTTACATCCACGTGATGCATGAGCCACGAGCCACCACATACTTCACCTTACATCCACGTGATGCATGAGCCACGAGCCACCACACACATCACCTTACATCCACGTGATGCATGAGCCACGAGCCACCACATACTTCACCTTACATCCACTTGATGCATGAGAGCCACGACACCACCACATACGTGATGCATGAGCCTTACATCCACGTGATGCATGAGCCACGAGCCACCACATACTTCACCTTACATTCACGTGATGCATGAGCCAGGAGCCACCACACACTTAACTTTACATCTACGTGATGCATATGCATGAGCCACGAGCCACCACACACATCACCTTACATCCACTTGATGCATGAACCAGGAGCCACCACACACTTCACTTCACATCCACGTGATGCATGAGCCACGAGCCACCACACACTTCACTTTACATCTACGTGATGCATGAGCAACGAGCCACCACACACTTCACTTTACATCCACGTTTTGCATGAGCCACGAGCCACCACACACTTCACTTTACATCTACGTGATGCATGAGCAACGAGCCACAGCGCACTTCACTTTACATCTACGTGATGCATGAGCCACAAGCCACCACACACTTCACTTTACATCTACGTGATGCATGAGCCACAAGCCACCACACACTTCACTTTACATCTACGTGATGCATGAGCCACAAGCCACCACACACTTCACTTTACATCCACGTATTGCTTGAGCCACGAGCCACCACACACTTCACTTTACATCTACGTGATGCATGAGCAACGAGCCACAGCGCACTTCACTTTACATCTACGTGATGCATGAGCAAGGAGCCACAGCGCACTTCACCTTACATCCACTTGATGCATGAACCCCGAGCCACCGCACACTTCACCTTACATCCACGTGATGCATGAGCCACGAGCCACCACATACTTCACCTTACATCCACGTGATGCATGAGCCACGAGCCACCACACACATCACCTTACATCCACGTGATGCATGAGCCACGAGCCACCACATACTTCACCTTACATCCACTTGATGCATGAACCCCGAGCCACCGCACACTTCACCTTACATCCACGTGATGCATGAGCCACGAGCCACCACACACTTCACTTTACATCCACGTGATGCATGAGCCACGAGCCACCACACACTTCACTTTACATCCACGTGATGCATGAGCCACGAGCCACCACACACTTCACTTTACATCTACGTGATGCATGAACCACGAGCCACCACACGCTTCACTTTACATCTACGTGATGAATGAGCCATGAGCCACCACACACTTCAGTTTACATCTACGTGATGCATGAGCCACGAGCCACCACACACTTCACCTTACATCCACGTGATGCATGAGCCACTGCACACTTCACGTTACATCCACGTGATGCATGAGCCACGAGCCACCACACACATCACCTCACATCCACGTGATTCATGAGCCACTGCACACTTCACATTACATCCACGTGATGCATGAGCCACTGCACACTTCACGTTACATCCACGTGATGCATGAGCCACGAGCCACCACACACATCACCTCACATCCACGTGATTCATGAGCCACTGCACACTTCACATTACATCTACGTGATGCATGAGCCACGAGCCACCGTGCACTTCACTTTACATCTACGTAATGCATGAGCCACGAGCCACCACACACTTCACTTTACATCTACGTGATGCATGAGCCACGAGCCACCACACACTTCAGTTTACATCTACGTGATGCATGAGCCACGAGCCACCGCGCACTTCACTTTACATCTACGTGATCCATGAGCCACGAGCCACCGTGCACTTCACTTCACATCTACGTGATGCATGAGCCACGAGCTACCACGCACTTCACTTCACATCTACGTGATGCATGAGCCACGAGCCACCACACACTTCACCTTACATTCACGTGATGCATGAGCCACTAGCCACCACATACTTCACCTTATATCCACGTGATGCATTAGCCACGAACCACCACATACTTCACCTTACATCCACGTGATGCATGAGCCACGAGCCTCCACATACTTCACCTAACATCCACGTGATGCATGAGCCACGAGCCACCGTGCACTTCACTTCACATCTACGTGATGCATGAGCCACGAGCCACCACACACTTCGCCTTAAGTCCACGTGACGAAGATAATTGAAGATAAAATGGAACCAACAGAAAGGTGAAGAATCTGACACATGAACTTGAAGCTCAAAAATCTGTTATGTCAATTAGGTGACCCGTGGCCTGGTGGCTAAAGCTCATGCTTCACACGGCGAGGTTCAGGGTTCGATTCCTAGTGAGGGTAGAAACATTGAGCATGTTTCTTTAAACCGGTTGTCTATGTTCCCTATCTGTAAAATCGGTACCTGGGTGTTAGTCGACTGGTGTGAGTCGCATCCTGGGACAAAATTGACCTAATTTGCCCGAAATGCTCTGCATAACAAGCGGCTTTCTATATAGCAGTATGTCATTGATGTCAGCTAGGACTGTATAACTTGTACATGTACTTGTAGAAATAAAGGTATTATTATTATTATTATTACTATTATTATTATTATTATTATTAATTAAGTGATACGTACTGGAGTCGAGACTTCGCTCAACCCCAACAACCACAACTGGGTAGCAACAGAAAAACATTCATCCGTTAGTGATGTCAGAGCAAAGTTAAGCAGTTTTTCTGTGCATGTTGAGATGATCAATTTCTGCAACCAACCTCTCCACCAATTACAAACTGACTGTTGCTACCACTTTAACCAATCATACTCCAGGTAGAGGAGAGTTGCAGAGATCTACCAGCCAATGAGAGAGACGAGAGTGAGGCCTAAGGCGGAGCTACACTAGCTTACTCACACAAGACATACGCCTGGACCATCCAGGCTACTTTATTATTAATTATATCTGAAATCCTAAGCAAATTTCCTAAATTTGCTTGTAACAGATAAGTGAACTGTAGATATGTAGATTAATATAAACCCACATGTACACCTGTTACTCCTTTTGGGGCCTAGTTCCTAGGCCTTTTTGTGTATCCTTATGCTCTTGCGCTACAGTCCTCAGTGCGCAATAAACTAGCCACTTCGGTGGCAAAATCTAAAACCTAATCTATCTGTAATCCCGAGACTGTGCACATGTTGAATACTGACAGCCTCTGTAATACATTAAACGACCATTACTCATTTAAGCCATCTTGGCTTAAATAGCAACGCTCTTCTTGCCATATAGGACAAGCGAAAATTTGTGTATGCAATAATTTTTTAAAAATCATTCTGAACCTAACTAAAAAAAATTTCAGAAAGGACTTAATTTTAAATGAGTTCTTGCTAATTTGACCAGTTTTACATATTAGGCACGACATATATCTACACACATATATATACATATATATATATATATATATATATATATATATATATATATATATATATATATATATATATATATATATATACATATATATATATATATATATATATATATATATATATATATATATATATATATATATATATATATATATATATATATATATGTCGTGCCGAATATGTAAAACTGGTCAACTAGCAAGAACTCATTTAAAATTAAGTCCTTTCTGAAATTTTCTCTTATACGTTTAAAGATATATTTTTTTCATTAATGTTAATGTAAAAATTTTTAATTTTCCACCAAAAGAATCTTATAAAACTTTCCTAACCTTATTACAAAAAGAGCAATTTATTTTAGCATAACCCAACTAAATATATTTAAAATACGTTTACAATAATTTAGTACTAAACAAACGCAATCAAATATATTTTTTTCGTTAGGTTCAGAATGATTTTGGCGAAATTATTGCATACACAAATTTTCACTTGACCTATATGGCAAGATGAGCGTTGCTATTTAAGCCAAGATCGCAAGTTCTGCCTATTCGGCACGACATGTATATATATATATATATATATATATATATATATATATATATATATATATATATATATATATATATATATATATATATATATATATATATATATATATATACATGTATATGTCGTGCCGAATATGTAAAACTGGTCAACTAGCAAGAACTCATTTAAAATTAAGTCCTTTCTGAAATTTTCTCTTATACGTTTAAAGATATATTTTTTTCATTAATGTTAATGTAAAAATTTTTAATTTTCCACCAAAAGAATCTTATAAAACTTTCCTAACCTTATTACAAAAAGAGCAATTTATTTTAGCATAACCCAACTAAATATATTTAAAATACGTTTACAATAATTTAGTACTAAACAAACACAATCAAATATATTTTTTTCGTTAGGTTCAGAATGATTTTGGCGAAATTATTGCATACACAAATTTTCACTTGACCTATATGGCAAGATGAGCGTTGCTATTTAAGCCAAGATCGCAAGTTCTGCCTATTCGGCACGACATGTATATATATATATATATATATATATATATATATATATATATATATATATATATATATATATATATATATATATATATATATATATATATATATATATATATATATATATATATATATATATATATATATATATATATATATATATATATATATATATATATATATATATATATATATATATATATATATATATATATATATATATATATGTATATATATATATGTATATATATATATATGTATATATATATATATATATATATATATATATATATATATATATATATATATGCAAAAAAACCACTCTGAAAGAATAGAGAAATTCCAATCGTTTTCGTGACTACTCACATTATCAAGGAACTATGAAAGTAAAGCATCCAAGGAAGCTATATAAGGGGTCTGGCCAGCACCTCACTATCAGATCCCACAACGGTTAAACACCTGACGCGCGCCGACCCAACTTGGATAGGTCCTTTGCACAACTCACCCCACAAACTATTCTACCCAAGAAAATTTAAAAATTATTTGTCCAGTGTATTATTAAATTCTTCCCAAATTCTATTAATTATAAATGGATCTAATTTATATAAACCAAAGGAAATATTCATATTATTGTCAAAACTGCTTTTTATGAAACAAGACTCAATTATATTCCTGTTGACCATGGACTTGCTTGATACTACTTTCTCATATATATATATATATATAAATATATATATATATATATATATATATATATATATATATATATATATATATATATATATATATAATATATATATATATAATATATATATATATAATATATATATATATATATATATATATATATATATATATATATATATATATATATATATATATATATATATATATATATATATATATATATATATATATATATATATATATATATATATATATATATATATATATATATATATATATATATATATATATATATATATATATATATATATATATATATATATATATATATATATATATATATATATATATATATATATACATATATATAAGATTAGATTGGAAAGAAGGTAACTGATGATAGATGACACGATGAACAGTTTCTGAATTAGGACAGGAAGTGGAACAAGTTGAATGAGGAAGAGGTGGTGGGCTGGGTAAGTATCTTCAAATACAGGTATTGGGCCAGGAGCTGTATAATCAAGCACAAGTAGGTGAGCATATTTAAGAAATTAGACTCGACCCTTACAACTACAACTAGGTAGGTTCACACACATTCTAACAGCCGTGGCGACGTCAGAGCAAAGTTAAACAGTTTTTCTGCACATGTTGAGCTGATCAATTTCTGCAACCAGCCTCTCCACCAATCACACGCCATGTGGACTCTCGTCTGTTGCTGCGATTTTAACCAATCAGCATCCAGGTAGAGGAGAGTTGCAGAGATCAAGGAGCCAATGAGAAAGAGGCGACCCAGAAGCCTAAAGCGGGACAACATTCGCTCACTCGCACCAAATACTTCATGACTAACTTGCACTCATATCTAGGTACAACTTCCTGTAAGAACAATTCATTCACTGTTTTTCACATTTAACATTATTAGAAAAAAAGAGATGTTTCCCCCATTGATAATGTTTCCTTAAGTAAGTGTCACATTCACACTGAAGGACCAGGACGGTTAGGTAAGGTTTGTCAGGAAACAGAACAAGTGTTTCTGAAGCTTCTTAGTCATATGAAGACCTGCAGCTGGAGCTTTTGGTCAACTGACTAAGGCCTTCCGCTTGCTTACCGGTCCACCTCTATAAAAATTAAGATTATAATTTCCAGGAGGGGTCTACAAAATTCACAAACCTTCACTCTACTTCAGGTATCAGTGGAAAAAAAAACTCTTGAAAAATTACTGGGATGTTTTAATTGCCAATATTTAGTATGTTCAAAAGTACTGTTATACACTGTATATCACTGCCATGATAAGTTGTCATAATGCATGGACTAGGACCAAACATTCGTTAACTAAGAAAGTTAAAGCAATAATAAAGTGTTTACAAGAATAATTTATTCACTTATAAAGACACTGAATTAGTTACAGAGTTACTGAATTCATTCTCATGAACATTACAGTAAAGCAGATTCAATATATTGCAGAGACACTTGCCCAAGGAAGTGAGCAAAAGTATTATGGTCACTCTGACTCAGTACTGCGCCATTGACTGATAAAGAAAAACACTAAAACAAGAATATATACAGGAAAAAGTTAAAGAACTGTATAAAGAAAAATCAACGTAACTCAGTACAAATTCACAGACTGGTTGTCAACACAGACACGTGTCACCAGCGGACTACCACAAGTCTCACTACTGGGATCAATATTAATTCTGATTAATCCTGGCAAGAATCCCTCATGGAGGCAAAAAATCTTATGCCGGTGTTCCCAGACAATACCAAACTTATGAGAAAACTATGAATAGAAGAAAATTATTTTAACTGGAAAATGACCTCACTAATTCCCCCCTCCCCCCCCCCCAAAAAAAAAACACATACACAAAAATAATTGATAAAATTCAACGCAAGTAACTGTAATGTAATGCAAATATAAGAAAGTGCAAGAAGACCAGAAAGTGTACCAGTTGGATGAGCCAAATAATAAGCAATATGTAAGTGTAAATATCACACCACAATTATCAGCTGAAGCCAACATAAACTACATAACATCAGTAGCATACACTAACCTAGCACAAGCTTGATAATGGTTTAGAGAGATCTAAACAAATGTAATGTTAGGGTAATAAACATTAAAGGAACATACACCAGACTAATTCTGTAATACACGGGAATGGAACTCCTACCTGGTCAGACTCATAAATTAAACAATTAAGGTGAAAATAATTGTAACAATGCTTGTTCCAGAACTAAAGAAGAAAAGTAACGATGAAAGACTAAACAATTGACTTCACGGCACTGAAAGAAAGATATCAAGTAGACAATACTACAACTCACTGGATACTCAGGAGGAAACACAACATACACAACGACAGCCTATATATTACAAGCTGAACCAGAATGAGTTGGCACAGATGGAGACTGAACATACAAATGACTCGTAGGAAAGAGAAACTCTTCAGCATCAACACATTAGAGAAGTGGACCAGACTAGAGAGCTACATAACTGAAGCTGAAACAAGTTATGACTTGAAAATAAAATATCATAAATCAAAATACAATTAACACAAAAGCGAAAGGTGGAATCAAAGGTTTGAAGCTCAAAAATTTGCAAATCCAACTAGGCGATTACACACTAGAGTGAGGGAGTCCCCACAACTAGGCAGATACTCACATGTTCTATCAGCCGTTGGTGACGTCAGAGCAAAGTTAAGCAGTTTTTCTGCACATGTTGAGCTGATCAATTTCTGCAACCAACCTCTCCACCAATCACACACCAGCTGGGCTCTCGTTTGTTGCTACTACTTTAACCAATCAGGAGAGGAGAGTCATGAAGACCTATGAGCCAATGAGAGGTGAGAGCGAGGCTTGAGGCAGGACTACACTAGCTCACCCTAACCAGATATTTGAATAAGGTTTCACACTCACATCTACATACAACTTCCCGGAGGACTGACTCTTAGACTCACTGCTTTACACACTTAATGCAACCAAGGACTGTCCTTGTTTCAATAGCTGTCGTTTATGTTTGGCTACATTCACGCTGAAAGTCCAGGACTGGTCCGCGACACCCACCAAGTCCCAGCGCCTCAGTAGAAAGTCAGGGATCATTTTTAAATAAGGAATTATTAAAATGTCAAATTTAATCAACTTAATTCTATAGTTTTGCATCTATACCCATCCCGAGGGAGGGAGGAAAAAACCAAATTAGCTAAGCATGGTAAAGCAGTAGTGAACTATTTACAAAAATAGTGGATGCAGTTATTTTAATAATGAACTAATTACACGGTGAATTCCTTCCCATGAGTATTACAGTTAAGCAGATTTAATATGTTACAGAGGCACACTTCTCTGAGGAACTGAGCAAAATACCTGTAAATCTTAATTGATAAAACAATCTTTAACTTGGTACAGCACACTCTAGTGATCCACAAACTACCAAAGAAGGCATGCATACAGGAAAAATTTAAAAGCTTCATAAAGAAATATTATAATAACTGAAAACAATCATGGTTAGAGCTAACGTTCGCAAAGACGCATGTCACTAGTGGAGTACCACAAGTCTCGATACTGGGACTCTTGCTAATACTGGTATACATGTATGTCAATAACCTCCCAGGCAGACCAAGAATCTTACGTCAGTGTTCTCAGGCAATACTAAGCTTATGAGAAGAATATGAAGAGAAGGAAACCATAACAAATCGTAAAACAACTATGTAGTCACAAAAATGTCAGGAAATAATTTAGTGAATTCAACCCAAGGAAATGTAAAGCCATATAAATGGGAGAATGAGCACAGTGATCAGTGCAATACACAGGAGAAGAATAACTAGATGAATCTAGAGAGTGTAACACATGGTTAAGGAACAACTAGAGGAATCTAGACAGTGCAACACATAGTTGAAGAACAACTAGACAGTGTAACACATGGTTGAAGAACAACTAAACAGTGTAACACATGGTTGAAGAACAACTAGACAGTAAAACACATGGTTGAAGAACAACTAGACAGTGTAACACATGGTTAAAGAACAACTAGACAGTGTAACACATGGTTGAAGAACATCTAGACAATGCAACACATGTTTGAAGAACAACTAGACAGTGTAACACATGGTTGAAGAACAACTAGACAGTGTAACACATAGTTGAAGAACAACTAGACAGTGTAACACATGGTTGAAGAACAACTAGACAGTGCAACACATGGTCAAAGAACAACTAGAGAGTGTAACACATGGGTGAAGAACAACTAGACAGTGTAACACATAGTTGAAGAACAACTAGGCACTGTAGCACGTAGTTGAAGAACAACTAGACAGTGTAACACATGGTTGAAGAAACACTAGGCAGTGTAACACGTGGTGGAAGAACAACTAGACAGTGTAACACATGGTTGAAGAACAACTAGACAGTGTAACACATAGTTGAAGAACAACTAGACACTGTAACACATGGTTGAAGAACAACTAGACAGTGTAACACATGGTTGAAGAAAAACTAGGCAGTGCAACACGTGGTTGAAGAACAACTAGACAGCGTAAAACATGGTTGAAGAACAACTAGACAGTGTAACACATGGTTGAAGAACAACTAGACAGTGTAACACATGGTTGAAGAACAACTAGACAGTGTACCGCAGGGGTGAAGAACAACTAGACAGTGTAACACATGGTTGAAGAACAACTAGACAGTGTAACACATGGTTGAAGAACAACTAGACAGTGTAACAAATGGTTGGAGAACAACTAGACAGTGTAACACATAGTTGAAGAACAAGTAGACAGTGTAACACATGGTTGAAGAACAACTAGATAGTGTAACACATGGTTGAATAACAACTAGACAGTGTAGCACATGGTTGAAGAACAACTAGACAGTGTAACACATAGATGAAGAACAACTAGACAGTGTAACACATGGTTGAAGAACAACTAGACAGTGTAACACATGGTTGAAGAACAACTAGACAGTGTAACACATGGTTGAAGAACAACTAGACAGTGTAACACATGGTTGAAGAACAACTAGCCAGTGTAACACAGGGGAGAAGAACAACTAGACAGTTAAACACATGGTTGAAGAACAATTAGACAGTGTAACACTTGGTTGAAGAACAACTAGACAGTGTAACACATGGTTGAAGAACAACTAGACAGTGTAAAGCATGTTTGAAGAACAACTAGACAGTGTAACACATGGTTGAAGAAAAACTAGGCAGTGCAACACGTGGTTGAAGAACAACTAGACAGCGTAAAACATGGTTGAAGAACAACTAGACAGTGTAACACATGGTTACAGAACAACTAGACAGTGTAACACATGGTTGAAGAACAACTAGACAGCGTAACGCAGGGGTGAAGAACAACTAGACAGTGTAACACATGGTTGAAGAACAAATAGACAGTATAACACATGGTTGAAGAACAACTAGACAGTGTAACACATGGTTGGAGAACAACTAGACAGTGTAACACATAGTTGAAGAACAACTAGACAGTGTAACACATGGTTGAAGAACAACTAGACAGTGTAACACATGGTTGAAGAAAAACTAGACAGTGTAGCACATGGTTGAAGAACAACTAGACAGTGTAACACATGGTTGAAGAACAACTAGACAGTGTAACACATGGTTGAAGAACAACTAGACAGTGTAACACATGGTTAAAGAACAACTAGACAGCGTAACACATGGTTGAAGAACAACTAGCCAGTAATACATGGTTGAAGAACAACTAGACAGTGTAAAACATGGTTGAAGAACAACTAGACAGTGTAACACATGGTTGAAAAACAACTAGACAGTGTAACACATGGTTGAAGAACAACTAGACAGTGTAACACATGGTTGAAGAACAACTAGACAGTGCAACACATGGTTGAAGAACAACTAGGCAGTGTAACACATGGTTAAAGAACCACTAGACACCGTAACACATGGTTGAAGAACAACTAGAGAGTGTAACACATGGTTGAAGAACAACTAGACAGTGTAACACATGGTTGAAGAACAACTAGACAGTGTAACACATGGTTGAAGAACAACTAGAGAGTGTAACACATTGTTGAAGAACAACTAGACAGAGTAACATATTGTTAAAGAACAACTAGCCAGTGTAACACATGGTATAAGAACAACCAGGCAGTGTAATACATGATTGAAGAACAACTAGACAGTGTAACACATTGCTGAAGAACAACTAGACAGTGTAACAAATGGTTGAAGAACAACTAGACAGTGTAACACATGGTTGAAGAACAACTAGACAGCGTAACGCAGGGGTGAAGAACAACTAGACAGTGTAACACATGGTTGAAGAACAATTAGACAGTGTAACACATGGCTGAAGAACAACTAGACAGTGTAACACATGGTTGGAGAACAACTAGACAGTGTAACACATAGTTGAAGAAAAACTAGACAGTGTAGCACATGGTTGAAGAACAACTAGACAGTGTAACACATGGTTGAAGAGCAACTAGACAGTGTAACACATGGTTGAAGAACAACTAGACAGTGTAACACATGGTTAAAGAACAACTAGACAGTGTAACACATGGTTGAAGAACATCTAGACAATGCAACACATGTTTGAAGAACAACTAGACAGTGTAACATGGTTGAAGAACAACTAGACAGTGTAACACATGGTTGAAAAACAACTAGACAGTGTAACACATGGTTGAAGAACAACTAGACAGTGTAACACATGGTTGAAGAACAACTAGACAGTGCAACACATGGTTGAAGAACAACTAGGCAGTGTAACACATGGTTAAAGAACCACTAGACACCGTAACACATGGTTGAAGAACAACTAGACAGTGTAACACATGGTTGAAGAACAACTAGAGAGTGTAACACATTGTTGAAGAACAACTAGACAGAGTAACATATTGTTAAAGAACAACTAGCCAGTGTAACACATGGTATAAGAACAACCAGGCAGTGTAATACATGATTGAAGAACAACTAGACAGTGTAACACATTGCTGAAGAACAACTAGACAGTGTAATACATGGTTGAAGAACAACTAGCCAGTGTAACACATGGTTGAAGAACAACTAGACAGTGTAACACATGGTTGAAGAACAACTAGCCAGTAATACATGGTTGAAGAACAACTAGGCAGTGTAACACATGGTTGAATAACAACTAGACAGTGTAACACATAGTTGAAGAACAACTAGACAGTGTAACTCATTGTTGAAGAACAACTAGACAGTGTAACACATGGTTGAAGAACAACTAGACAGTGTAACACATGGGTGAAGAACAACTAGACAGTGTAACACATGGTTGAAGAACAACTAGACAGTGTAACACATGGTTGAAGAACAACTAGACAGTGCAACACATGGTTGAAGAACAACTAGACAGTGTAACACATGGTTGAAGAATAACTAGACAGTGTAACTCATGGTTGAAGAACAACTAGACAGTGTAACACATGGTTGAAGAACAACTAGACAGTGCAACACATGGTTGAAGAACAACTAGACAGTGTAACACATGGTTGAAGAATAACTAGACAGTGTAACACATGGTTGAAGAATAACTAGACAGTGTAACTCATGGTTGAAGAACAACTAGACAGTGAAACATATGGTTGAAGAACAACTAGCCAGTGTAACACCTGGTTGAAGAACAACTAGACAGTGTAACTCATGGGTGAAGAACAACTAGGCAGTGTAACACATGGTTGAGGGACAACTAGACAGTGTTACACATGTTTCAAGAACAACTAGACAGTGTAACACATGGTTGAAGAATAACTAGACAGTGTAACACATGGTTGAAGAACAACTAGACTGTGTAACACATGGTTAAAGAACAACTATACAGTGTAACACATGGTTGAAGAACAACTAGACAGTGTAACACATCTTCGAAGAACAACTAGACAGTGTAACACATGGTTGAAGAACAAGTAGACAGTGTAACACATGGTTGAAGAACTACTAGACAGCGTCACACAATGTTGAAGAACAACTAGACAGTGTAGCACATGGTTGAAGAACAACTAGACAGTGTAACACATGGTTGAAGAACAACTATACAGTGTAACATATTGTTAAAGAACAACTAGCCAGTGTAACACATGGTTAAAGAACAACCAGGCAGTGTAATACATGATTGAAGAACAACTAGACAGTGTAACACATGGTAGAAGAACAACTAGAATGTGTAACACATGGTTGAAGAACAACTAGCCAGTAATACATGATTGAAGAACAACTAGGCAGTGTAACACATGGTTGAAGAACAACTAGCCAGTAATACATGATTGAAGAACAACTAGGCAGTGTAACACATGGTTGAAGAACAACTAGACAGTGTAACACATGGTTGAAGAACAACTAGACAGTGTAACACATGGTTGAAGAACAACTAGACAGTGTAACACATGGTTGAAGAACAACTAGACAGTAATACATGGTTGAAGAACAACTAGACAGTGTAAAACGAGGTTGAAGAACAGCTAGACAGTGTAAAACGTGGTTGAAGAACAACTAGACAGTGTAACACATGCTTGAATAACAACTAAACAGTGTAACACATGGTTGAAGACCAACTAGATAGTGTAACACATGGTTGAAGAACAGCTAGACAGCGTAACACATGGTTGAAGAACAACTAGACCGTGTAACACATGGTTGAAGAACAACTAGACAGTGTAACACATGGTTGAAGAACAACTAGACAGTGTAACATATTGTTATAGAACAATTCGCCAGTGTAACACATGGTTAAAGAACAACCAGGCAGTGTAATACATGGTTGAAGAACAACTAGACAGTGTAACACATGGCTGAAGAACAACTAGGCAGTGTAATACATGGTTGAAGAACAACTAGCCAGTGTAACACATGGTTGAAGAACAACTGGACAGTGTACCACATGGTTGAAGAACAAGAAGACAGTTTAACATATTGTTAAAGAACAACTAGCTAGTGTAACACATGGTTAAAGAACAACTAGGCAGTGTAATACATGGTTGAAGAACAACTAGACAGTGTAACACATGGTTGAAAAACAACTAGACAGTGCAACACATGGTTGAATAACAACTAGACAGTGTAACACATGGTTGAAGAACAACTAGACAGTGTAACACTTGGTTGAAGAACAACTAGGCAGTGTAACACATGGTTGAAGAACAACTATACAGTGTAACATATTGTTAAAGAACAACTAGCCAGTGTAACACATGGTTAAAGAACAACCAGGCAGTGTAATACATGATTGAAGAACAACTAGACAGTGTAACACATGGTTGAAGAACAACTAGAATGTGTAACACATGGTTGAAGAACAACTAGAAGGTGTAACACATGGTTGAAGAACAACTAGCCAGTAATACATGATTGAAGAACAACTAGGCAGTGTAACACATGGTTGAAGAACAACTAGACAGTGTAACACATGGTTGAAGAACAACTAGACAGTGTAACACATGGTTGAAGAACAACTAGACAGTGTAACACATGGTTGAAGAACAACTAGACAGTAATACATGGTTGAAGAACAACTAGACAGTGTAAAACGTGGTTGAAGAACAGCTAGACAGTGTAAAACGTGGTTGAAGAACAACTAGACAGTGTAACACATGCTTGAATAACAACTAAACAGTGTAACACATGGTTGAAGAACAACTAGATAGTGTAACACATGGTTGAAGAACAGCTAGACAGCGTAACACATGGTTGAAGAACAACTAGACCGTGTAACACATGGTTGAAGAACAACTAGACAGTGTAACACATGGTTGAAGAACAACTAGACAGTGTAACATATTGTTATAGAACAATTCGCCAGTGTAACACATGGTTAAAGAACAACCAGGCAGTGTAATACATGGTTGAAGAACAACTAGACAGTGTAACACATGGCTGAAGAACAACTAGGCAGTGTAATACATGGTTGAAGAACAACTAGGCAGTGTAACACATGGTTGAAGAACAACTAGACAGTGTAACACATAGTTGAAGAACAATTAGACAGTGTAACATATTGTTAAAGAACAACTAGCCAGTGTAACACATGGTTAAAGAACAACCAGGCAGTGTAATACATGGTTGAAGAACAACTAGACAGTGTAACACATGGTTGAAAAACAACTAGACAGTGCAACACATGGTTGAATAACAACTAGACAGTGTAACACATGGTTGAAGAACAACTAGACAGTGTAACACTTGGTTGAAGAACAACTAGGCAGTGTAACACATGGTTGAAGAACAACTAGACAGTGTAACACATGGTTGAAAAACAACTAGACAGTGCAACACATGGTTGAATAACAACTAGACAGTGTAACACGTGGTTGAAGAACAACTAGACAGTGTAACACATGGTTGAAGAACAACTAGGCAGTGTAACACATGGTTGAAGAACAACTAGACAGTGTAACACATGGTTGAAGAACAACTAGACAGTATAACACATGGTTGAAGAAGAACTAGACTGTGTAGCACATGGTTGAAGAACAACTAGACAGTGTAACACATGGTTGAAGAACAACTAGACAGTGTAGCACATGGTTGAAGAACAACTAGACAGTGTAACACATGTTTGAAGAACAACTAGACAGTGTAACACATGGTTGAAGAACAACTAGCCAGTAATACATGGTTGAAGAGCAACTAGACAGTGTAAAACATGGTTGAAGAACAACTAGACAGTGTAACACATAATTGAAGAGGAACTAGATAGTGTAGCACATGGTTGAAGAACAACTAGACATCGTAACACATGGTTGAAGAACAACTAGACAGTGTAACATATTGTTAAAGAACAACTAGCCAGTGTAACACATGGTTAAAGAACAACTAGGCAGTGTAATACATGGTTGAATAACAACTAGACAGTGTAACTCATAGGTGAACAACAACTAGGCAGTGTAACACATGGTTGAGGAACAACTAGACAGTGTTACACATGTTTCAAGAACAACTAGACAGTGTAACACATGGTTGAAGAATAACTAGACAGTGTAACACATGGTTGAAGAACAACTAGACTGTGTAACACATGGTTAAAGAACAACTATACAGTGTAACACATGGTTGAAGAACAACTAGACAGTGTAAAACATGGTTGAAGAACAACTAGACATTGTAACACATTGTTGAAAGACAACTAGACAGTGTAACACATGGTTGAAGAACAACTAGACAGTGTAACACATCTTTGAAAAACAACTAGACAGTGTAACACATGGTTGAAGAACAAGTAGACAGTGTAACACATGGTTGAAGAACTACTAGACAGCGTCACACAATGTTGAAGAACAACTAGACAGTGTAGCACATGGTTGAAGAACAACTAGACAGTGTAACACATGGTTGAAGAACAACTATACAGTGTAACCTATTGTTAAAGAACAACTAGCCAGTGTAACACATGGTTAAAGAACAACCAGGCAGTGTAATACATGATTGAAGAACAACTAGACAGTGTAACACATGGTTGAAGAACAACTAGAATGTGTAACACATGGTTGAAGAACAACTAGAAGGTGTAACACATGGTTGAAGAACAACTAGCCAGTAATACATGATTGAAGAACAACTAGGCAGTGTAACACATGGTTGAAGAACAACTAGACAGTGTAACACATGGTTGAAGAACAACTAGACAGTGTAACACATGGTTGAAGAACAACTAGACAGTAATACATGTTTGAAGAACAACTAGACAGTGCAACACATGGTTGAAGAACAACTAAACAGTGTAACACATGGTTGAAGAACAACTAGATAGTGTAACACATGGTTGAAGAACAACTAGACAGCGTAACACATGGTTGAAGAACAACTAGACCGTGTAACACATGGTTGAAGAACATCTAGACAGTGTAACACATGGTTGAAGAACAACTAGACAGTGTAACATATTGTTATAGAACAATTCGCCAGTGTAACACATGGTTAAAGAACAACCAGGCAGTGTAATACATGGTTGAAGAACAACTAGACAGTGTAACACATGGCTGAAGAACAACTAGGCAGTGTAATACATGGTTGAAGAACAACTAGGCAGTGTAACACATGGTTGAAGAACAACTAGACAGTGTAACACATGGTTGAAAAACAACTAGACAGTGCAACACATGGTTGAATAACAACTAGACAGTGTAACACATGGTTGAAGAACAACTAGACAGTGTAACACATGGTTGAAGAACAACTAGGCAGTGTAACACATGGTTGAAGAACAACTAGACAGTGTAACACATTGTTGAAGAACAACTAGACAGTATAACACATGGTTGAAGAAGAACTAGACTGTGTAGCACATGGTTGAAGAACAACTAGACAGTGTAACACATGGTTGAAGAACAACTAGACAGTGTAGCACATGGTTGAAGAACAACTAGACAGTGTAACACATGTTTGAAGAACAACTAGACAGTGTATCACATGGCTGAAGAACAACTAGCCAGTAATACATGGTTGAAGAGCAACTAGACAGTGTAAAACATGGTTGAAGAACAACTAGACGGCGTAACACATGGTTGAAAAACAACTAGACAGCGTAACACATGGTTGAAGAGGAACTAGATAGTGTAGCACATGGTTGAAGAACAACTAGACATCGTAACACATGGTTGAAGAACAACTAGGCAGTGTAACATATTGTTAAAGAACAACTAGCCAGTGTAACACATGGTTAAAGAACAACTAGGCAGTGTAATACATGGTTGAAGAACAACTAGACAGTGTAACACATGGCTGAAGAACAACTAGACAGTGTAATACATGGTTGAAGAACAACTAGCCAGTGTAACGCATGGTTGAAGAACAACTAGCCAGTAATACATGATTGAAGAACAACTAGGCAGTGTAACACATGGTTGTAGAACAACTAGACAGTGCAACACATGGTAGAATAACAACTAGACAGTGTAACACATGGTTGAAGAACATCTAGGTAGTGTAACACATGGTTGAAGAACAACTAGACAGTGCAACACATGGCTGAAGAACAACTAGACAGTGTAATACATGGTTGAAGAACAACTAGCCAGTGTAACACATGGTTGAAGAACAACTAGCCAGTAATACATGATTGAAGAACAACTAGGCAGTGTGACACATGGTTGTAGAACAACTAGACAGTGCAACACATGGTAGAATAACAACTAGACAGTGTAACACATGGTTGAAGAACATCTAGGTAGTGTAACACATGGTTGAAGAACAACTAGACAGTGCAACACATGGCTGAAGAACAACTAGACAGTGTAACACATGGTTGAAGAACAACTAGACAGTGTAACACATCTTTGATGAACAACTAGACAGTTTAACACATGGTTGAAGAACAACTAGACAGTGTAACACATGGTTGAAGAACAACTAGGCAGTGTAACACATGGTTGAAGAAACACTAGACAGTGTAACACATGGTTGAAGAACAACTAGACAGTGTAACACATGTTTGAAGAACAACTAGATAGTGTAGCATATGGTTAAAGAACAACTAGCCAGTGTAACACATGGTGAAAGAACAATTAGACAGTGTAACACATGGTTGAAGAACAACTAGCCAGTAATACATGGTTGAAGAACAACTAGACAGTGTATAACGTGGTTGAAGAACAACTAGACAGTTAACACATGGTTGCAGCAATATTAGTTTCTGTACCTGGGAATCTTGGTACAGAGAATTCTTCTAGTCCTTCATTGTTTCCTTAACATATTGACATAAACTAGTTCCATTATTGGGCCCTACCCACCTGTGACGCCGTCTGCAACTGTTTCTCGTCACCAGTCCATTTTAAATACGTCTCCATCCTCATACATCTGCTGTGTATTTATTAAAGCCTAGGAACTGGTTGCCACTTATTCATACCTGAGGGATTGATCACATCAAATTACCTCTTGACGTCTTTGTTTTGGATTGAGACAGACGCTAAAGACTTCCAAGAACTGCCCATGTGTCTTATTCGTCTAAAGAATTTATGTTACGATGGAAGCCTGCAAACAAACGACTTCAACGGCACAGGTAGAAAGGATGTCGGTAAACACGACCACAATACATTGGTAAGGCAGAAATCAACATCCAATTCACAGTAAGGACAACCAGAAAAATGTAGCAAAGATGGAAGCTAAGCATACAAATGACTCTTAGGAACTGGAGAAAGTATTTATTAAGCGTCACTGCATTAGGGAAGATTCCAGATTCCGATACACAACTAATACTTGTGACATTAGAAGAACGAAGAAAGAGGCGAGACATGATCACAGTATACAAGATACTAAAAGGAACTGAAAGGAAAACATCACCTTGTTATTCACAATGGTCAAAAACTGAACAATGTGATAAAAGCGGAAGACAAAAAAAATCAGCATCAAGATACTACAGATGTGAAAGAGACCAGAATGCCTTGGTAAAACAAAAGAAAAATTGATTTGGAAACGGAATACTACAATTGAAGATAAAATGGAACCAACAGAAAGGTGAAAAATCTGACTCATGAACTTGAAGCTCAAAAAACTGTCATGTCAATTAGGTGGCCCGTGGCCTGGTGGCTATAGCTCATGCTTCACATGACGAGGGTCAGGGTTCGATTCCTAGTGAGGGTAGAAACATTGAACATGTTTCTTTAAACCGGTTGTCTATGTTCCCTATCTGTAAAATCGGTACTTGGGTGTTAGTCGACTGGTGTGAGTCGCATCCTGGGACAAAATTGACCTAATTTGCCCGAAATGCTCTGCATAACAAGCGGCTTTCTATATATTAGTATGTCATTGATGTCAGCTAGGACTGTATAACTTGTACATGTACTTGTAGAAATAAAGGTATTATTATTATTATTATTATTATTATTATTATTATTATTATTATTATTATTATTAATTAAGTGATACATACTGGAGTCGAGACTTCACTCAACCCCAACAACCACAACTGGGTAGCAACAGAAAAACATTCATCCGTTAGTGACGTCAGAGCAAAGTTAAGCAGTTTTTCTGTGTATGTTGAGATGATCAATTTCTGCAACCAACCTCTCCACCAATTACAAACTGACTGTTGCTACCACTTTAACCAATCATACTCCAGGTAGAGGAGAGTTGCAGAGATCTACCAGCCAATGAGAGAGACGAGAGTGAGGCCTAAGGCGGAGCTACACTAGCTTACTCACACCAGACATACGCGTGGACCATCCAGGCTACTTTATTATTAATTGTATCTGAAATCCTAAGCAAATTTCCTAAATTTGCTTGTAACAGATAAGTGAACTGTAGATATGTAGATTAATATAAACCCACATGTACACCTGTTAACCCTTTTGGGGCCTAGTTCCTGGGCCTTTTTGTGTATCCTTATGCTCTTGCGCTGCAGTCCTCAGGATGGATATGGGGTGCACAATAAACTAGCCACTTCGGTGGCAAAATCTAAAACCTAATCTATCTGATATCCCGAGACTGTGCACACGTTGAATACTGACAGCCTCGGTATTAATACTGTAATACATTAAACGACCATTACTCGAATGATATAATAATATCCTCTGTGATCTGATAAAGCCCTATTGTGACCTTTGTAATCCTCTAGTTTATATATTTATTTATTTATTTTATGTCTTTGCAAAAAGTACATTGAGATTTTATATTTACAATAGTGGGTTGCAATGCAAAGAGAGCCTCTATTATGCCTAGGCATTATGGGCCAACTTAACATTATTACGTAACGTCTCATAGGCAGCACAAATACATTAACTTAGATTTAATCTTCTGTAAAAAAAATCATTTATATTCTTAATAAAGGTAGATATTGGCTCCAAGGACGGTCCTTTTTTGTAGTCATGGTCGTCTTTATTTGATCAGAGTCAGGGTGACGCCCTGACACTGGTTTGCTACTCACCCACCAACTAAAAGTTTGTAACATGCCCCTTAGGGTTTGGAAAAAATCAGGCTTTAATATTATGTTTCAAAGTAAAATTAAAACAAATCTCGGAATTTTGAAAATGATCCGGGAAATTTGCAAGTTTAGGAAAAGATAAAAAAATTGATTTGCAATTTTCATTATGATAAATAGGACAGGCAGTTTGCGTAACATGTAAATTGGCTTTCACACTATTTTTTTTAATTTAAGCTTTCCTTTTTTATTTGCATTTAAAATAAAAACAGAGAAGGAAGTGTTCCTTCAGGGAGTCGCATCATGAAGCGACTATGAAGTGATGTTGGAATGTATTATGTGGTGTTAGTAAACTAGTGTAGTCGTACCTTAGACCTCACTCTGTCCTATCTCACTGGCTCCTAGGTCCTGGTAACTCAGGTCTACCTGGATCCTGAGTGGTTGAAGGGGTGGCAACGCACACTGGTGGTGAGGTTTTGGTCGGTGGGTGGTAGTCGGTGGGTGGTGGTCCGTGGGTGGTGGTCAGTGGGTGGAGGTCGGTGTGTGGAGGTCGGTGGGTAGTGGTTCGTGGGTGTTGGTCGGTGGGTGGAGGTCGGTGGGTGGTGGTCGATGGGTGGTGGTGGTGGGTGGGTGGTGGTCAGTGGGTGGTGGTCGATGGGTGGTGGTGGGTGGGTGGTGGTCGTTGGGTGTTGGTCAGTGGGTGTTGGTCTGTGGGTGTTGGTCGGTGGGTGGTGGTCGGTTCATAGTGGTTGTTGGGTGGCAGTCAGTGGGTGTTAGTTGGTGGATGATTGTCTGTGGGTGTTGGTCGGTGGGTGTTGGCCGATGGGTGTTGGTCAGTGGGTGCTGGTCGGTGGTCGATGGATGGTTGTCGATGGATGTTGGTCAGTGGGTGTTGGTCGGTGAGTGGTGGTTGATGGACAGTGGTCGGTGGGTGATGGTCGATGGGTGGTGGTCATTGGATGGTAGTCGGTGGGTGGTGATTGGTGGGTGATGGTCTGTGGGTGTTGGTCGGTGGGTGGTGGTCGGTAGGTTCAATTCTTTGCTCCCTCTATCTAGTAATGTTCGGCCTGACAGGTGAACACCAGATCACAAAAACATTTTGTTTTGAGGGAATTCACAGAATACGCTCATACACACAAAAACTGAAAGTCGTACTTCAAGGAGAATCATGATCAGAACATACGAAATACTCTCGGACGTAGATAAAAACAACGCTATTGTTGCAATGATAACACCAGGAGGCAGCTCTGACGAGAACTCACACACACACACACGAGCTTTTAAATCTCTGCACAAAATTCAACTTATACCAGCAAATAATAGAACCTACTAGACTGGAGAATACACTAGACCTTATCTTCACTAACAATGATGATCTGATACGAAATGTCACCATATCAAAAACATTATACTCAAATCACAACATAATCGAGTTTCAGACATGTATGCGCGGAACCCCAGACCGACAAAATGAGATCAGTCACGAGGGAGCCTTCACCAAATTCAACCTCAATAACAAGAACATAAAGTGGGACCAAGTAAACCAAGTCCTAAGCGATATAAGCTGGGAAGATGGACTAAGCAACACAGACCCCAACTTATGCCTAGAAGAGATTAACTCGGTGGCACTCGATGTATGCTCAACGCTTATTCCTTTAAGAAAAAGGAGGAGTAGGTGTAAAATAGAAAGAGACAGGCGCTCCCTTTACAGGCGACTGAAAAAAATAACAGACCGATTAAAAGAGGCCAATATATCTGAAATGCGTAGGGAGACACTGGTCAGAGAAATAGCAAACATCGAACTTAAGCTAAAGGAATCTTATAGGAGTCAGGAAAAGCGGGAAGAACTGAAAGCCATAAATGAAATCGAAAGAAACCCAAAGTATTTCTTTTCTTATGCCAAATCAAAGTTGAGAACAACATTCAGTATTGGGTGGGCCCCTACTTAAACAAGATGGGTCCTACACGCATGACAGCAAGGAAATGAGTGAGCTACTCAAGTCCCAATATGACTTAGTTTTTAGTAAATTGCTAACCCGACTGAAAGTCGAAGATCAAATGAATTTTTTATGAGAGAGCCACAGAATTTGTTAAACACAAGCCTATCTGATGTTATCCTGACGCCAAATGACTTCGAACAGGCGATAAATGACATGCCCATGCACTTTCCCCCAGGGCCAGACTCGTGGAGCTCCGTGTTCATCAAGAACTGCAAGAAGCCCCTATCACGAGCTTTTACCATCCAATGGAGATGGAGCATGGACAAAGGGGTCGTCCCGCAGTTACTTAAAACAACAGACATAGCCCCACTCCACAAAGGGGGCAGTAAAGCAATAGCAAAGAACTACAGACCGATAGCACTAACATCCCATATCATAAAAATCTTTGAAAGGATCCTAAGAAGCAAGATCGCCACCCATTTAGATACCCGTCAATTACACAACGCAGGGCAACTTGGGTTTAGAGCAGGTCACTCCTGGAGTTTACCTGGAGTTTACCTGGAGTTTACCTGGAGTTTACCTGGAGAGAGTTCCGGGGTCAACGCCCCCGTGGCCCGGCCTGTGACCAGGCCTCCTGGTGGATCAGAGCCTGATCAACCAGGCTGTTACTTATGGCTGCACGCAATCCAACGTACGAGCCACAGTCCGGCTGGTCAAGTACCGACTTTAGGTGTTTGTCCAGTGCCTGCTTGAAGACAGCCAGGGGTCTATTGGTAATCCCCATTATGTATGCTAGTGACACCCCTGCTGTTTATTGAGGGGGATGTTGCATCGTCTGCCTAGTCTTTTGCTTTCGTTGTGAGTGATTTTTGTGTGCAAGTTCGGTACTAGTCCCTCTAGGATTTTTCAGCTGTATATAATCATGTATCTCTCCCGCCTGCGTTCCAGGGAATACAGGTTCAGGAAATTCAAGCGCTCCCAGTAACTGAGGTGTTTTATCTCGTTATGTGCGCTGTGAAGGTTCTCTGTACATTTTCTAGGTCAGCAATTTCACCTGCCTTGAAAGGTGCTGTTAGTGTGGAGCAATATTCCAGCCTGGATAGAACAAGCGACCTGAAAAGTGTCATCATGGGCTTGGCATCCCCAGTTTTGAAGGTTCTCATTATCCATCTTGTCATTTTCCTAGCAGATGCGATTGATACAATGTTATGGTTCTTGAAGGTGAGATCCTCCGACATGATCACTCCTAGGTCTTTGACGTTGGTTTTTCGCTCTATTTTGTGGCCAGAATTTGTTTTGTACTCTGATGAAGTTTTAATTTCCTCATGTTTACCATATCGGAGTAATTGAAATTTCTCACCGTTGAACTTCATATTGTTTTCTGCAGCCCACTGAAAGATTTGGTTGATGTCCGCCTGGAGCCTTGCAGCGTCTGTCCCAACTACTGGATCACTGCGACAAGGTCCTAGATGCACTAGAAGACAAAAAGAATGCAGATGCAATATATACAGACTTTGCGAAAGCCTTCGACAAGTGTGACCATGGCGTAATAGCGCACAAAATGCGTGCTAAAGGAATAACAGGAAAAGTTGGTAGATGGATCTATAATTTCCTCACAAACAGAACACAAAGAGTAGTAGTCAACAGAGTAAAGTCTGAGGCGGCTACGGTAGAAAGCTCTGTTCCACAAGGCACAGTACTCGCTCCCTTCTTGTTTCTCATCCTCATATCTGACATAGACAAGGATGTCAGCCACAGCACCGTGTCTTCCTTTGCAGATGACACCCGATTCTGCATGATAGTGTCTTCCATTACAGACACTGCAGGCTGCAGCCGGACATCAACCAAATCTTTCAATGGGCTGCAGAAAACAATATGAAGTTCAACGATGAGAACTTTCAATTACTCCGATATGGTAAACATGAGGAAATTAAAATTTCATCAGAGTACAAAAAAACATTCCAGCCATAAAATAGAGCGAAAAACCAACGTCAAAGACCTGGGAGTGATCATGTCGGAGGATCTCACCTTCAAGGACCATAACATTGTATCAATCGCATCTGCTAGAAAAATGACAGGATGGATAATGAGAACTTTCAAAACTAGGGATGCCAAGGCCATGATGACGCTCTTCTGGTCGCTTGTTCTATCTAGGCTGGAATATTGCTGCACATTAAGAGCACCTTTCAAGGCAGGTGAAATTGCTGACCTAGAAAATGTACAGAGAACCTTCACGGGGCGCATAACGGAGATAAAACACCTCAATTACTGGGAGCGCTTGAAGTTCCTGAACCTATACTCCCTGGAACGCAGGCGAGAGAGATACATGATTATGTACACCTGAAAAATCCTAGAGGGACTAGTACCGAACTTGCACACGAAAATCACTCACAACGAAAGCAAAAGACTTGGCAGACGATGCAATATCCCCCCAATGAAAAGCAAAGGTGTCACCAGCACGTTAAGAGAGAATACAATAAGTGTCAGGGGCCCGAGACTGTTCAACTGCCTCCCAGCATACATAAGGGGGATTACCAATAGACCCCTGGCTGTCTTCAAGCTGGCACTGGACAAGCACCTAAAGTCGGTACCTGACCAGCCGGGCTGTGGCTCGTACGTTGGATTACGTGCAGCCAGCAGTAACAGCCTGGTTGATCAGGCTCTGATACGCCAGGAGGCCTGGTCACAGACTGGGTCGCGGGGGCGTTGACCCCCGGAACTCTCTCCAGGGAAACTCCAGGAATGGAGTTGCCTCGGCTTAAAGACAAGGGAACACACATGCCGGATGAACACCTTAATTTGTTGGGAAGGTCGGAAAGCAATTTTATGCTGTAAATGTAAATATATATATATATATATATATATAAATATATATATATATATATATATATATATATATATATATATATATATCTATATATATATATATATATATATATATATATATATATATATATATATATATATGTCGTGCCGAATATGTAAAACTAGTCAATTAGCAAAAACTCATTTAAAATTAAGTCCTTTCTAAAATTTTCTCTTACACGTTTAAAGATATATTTTTTTCATTAATGTTAATGTAAAAAAATTTAATTTTGCATCAAAAGATTCTTAGAAAACTTACCTAACCTTATTATAACAAAAACAATTTATTTTAGCCTAACCAAACTAAATATATTTTAGATTTGTTTACAATAATTTGATACTAAAGAAACACAGTGAAATATATTTTTTTCGTTAAGTTTAGAATGATTTTGGTGAAATTATTGCATACACAAATTTTTGCTTGTCCTATGTGGCAAGATGAGCGTTGATTTTTAAGCAAAGATCGCAAGTTCGGTCTATGCGGCACGACATATATATATATATATATATATATATATATATATATATATATATATATATATATATATATATATATATATATATATATATATATATATATATATATATATATATATATATATATATATATATATATATATATATATATATATATATATATATATATATATATATATATATATATATATATATATATATATATATATATAAGATTAGATTGGAAAGAAGGGAACCGATGATAGATGACACCATGAACAGTTTCTGAATTAGGACAGGAAGTGGAACAAATTTAATTAGGAAGAGGTGGTGGGCTGGGTAAGTATCTTCAAATACAGGTATTGGGCCAGGAGCTGTATAATCAAGCACAAGTAGGTGATCATATATAAGAAATTTGACTCGACCCTTACAACTACAACTAGGTAGGTTCACACAAATTCTAACAGCCGTGGTGACGTCAGAACAAAGTTAAACAGTTTTTCTGCACATGTTGAGCTGATCAATTTCTGCAACCAGCCTCTCCACCAATCACACGCCATCTGGACTCTCGTCTGTTGCTGCGACTTTATCCAATCAGCATCCAGGTAGAGGAGAGTTGCAGAGATCAATGAGCCAATGAGAAAGAGGCGACCCAGAAGCCTAAAGCGGGACAACATTCGCTCACTCGCACCAAATACTTCATGACTAACTTGCACTCATATCTAGGTACAACTTCCTGTAAGAACAATTCATTCACTGTTTTTCACATTTAATACAATTAGAAAAAAAAGAGATGTTTCCCCCATTGATAATGTTTCCTTAAGTAAGTGTCACATTCACACTGAAGGTCCAGGACAGTTAGGTAAGGTTCGTCAGGAAACAGAACAAGTGTTTCCTGAAGCTTCTTAGTCATATGATGACCCGCAGCTGGAGCTTTTGGTCAGCTGACTAAGGCCTTCCGCTTGCTTATCGGTCCACCTCTTTAAAAATTAAGATTATAATTTCCAGGAGGGGTCTACAAAATTCACAAACCTTCACTCTACTTCAGGTATCAGTGGAAAAAAAAACTCTTGAAAAATTACTGGGATATTTTAATTGCCAATATTTAGTATGTTCAAAAGTACTGTTATACACTGTATATCACTGCCATGATAAGTTGTCATAATGCATGGACTAGGACCAAACATTCGTTAACTAAGAAAGTTAAAGCAATAATAAAGTGTTTACAAGAATAATTTATTCACTTATAAAGACACTGAATTAGTTACATAGTTACTGAATTCATTCTCATGAACATTACAGTAAAGCAGATTCAATATATTGCAGAGACACTTGCCCAAGGAAGTGAGCAAAAGTATTATGGTCACTCTGACTCAGTACTGCGCCATCGACTGATAAAGAAAAACACTAAAACAAGAATATATACAGGAAAAAGTTAAAGAACTGTATAAAAAAAATCAACGTAACTCAGTACAAATTCACAGACTGGTTGTCAACTCAGACATGTGTCACCAGCGGAGTACCACAAGTCTTACTACTGGGATCAATATTAATCCTGATTAATCCTGGCAAGAACCTCTCATGGAGGCAGAAAATCTTATGCCGGTGTTCTCAGACAGTACCAAACTTATGAGAAAACTATGAATAGAAGAAAATTGTTTTAACTGGAAAATGACCTCACTAATTCCCCGCCCCACAAAAAAAAAAAAAAAAAAAAACACATACACAGAAATAATTGATAAACTCAACGCAAGTAACTGTAATGTAATGCAAATATAAGAAAGTGCAAGAAGACCAGAAAGTGTACCAGTTGGATGAGCCAAATAATAAGCAATATGTAAGTGTAAATATCACACCACAATTATCAGCTGAAGCCAACATAAACTACATAACATCAGTAGCATACACTAACCTAGCACAAGCTTGATAATGGTGTAGAGATCTAAACAAATGTAATGTTAGGGTAATAAACATTAAAGGAACATACACCAGACTAATTCTGTAATACACGGGAATGGAACTCCTACCTGGTCAGACTCATAAATTAAACAATTAAGGTGAAAATAATTGTAACAATGCTTGTTCCAGAACTAAAGAAGAAAAGTAACGATGAAAGACTAAACAATTGACTTCACGGCACTGAAAGAAAGATATCAAGTAGACAATACTACAACTCACTGGATACTCAGGAGGAAACACAACATACACAACGACAGCCTATATATTACAAGCTGAACCAGAATGAGGTGGCACAGATGGAGACTGAACATACAAATGACTCGTAGGGAAGAGAAACTCTTCAGCATCAACACATTAGAGAAGTGGACCAGACTAGAGAGCTACATAACTGAAGCTGAAACAAGTTATGACTTGAAAATAAAATATCATAAATCAAAATACAATTAACACAAAAGCGAAAGGTGGAATCAAAGGTTTGAAGCTCAAAAATTTGCAAATCCAATTAGGCGATTACACACTAGAGTGAGGGAGTCCCCACAACTAGGCAGATACCCACATGTTCTATCAGCCGTTGGTGACGTCAGAGCAAAGTTAAGCAGTTTTTCTGCACATGTTGAGCTGATCAATTTCTGCAACCAACCTCTCCACCAATCACACACCAGCTGGGCTCTCGTTTGTTGCTACTACTTTAACCAATCAGGAGAGGAGAGTCATGAAGACCTATGAGCCAATGAGAGGTGAGAGCGAGGCTTAAGGCAGGACTACACTAGCTCACCCTAACCAGATATTTGAATAAGGTTTCACACTCACATCTACATACAACTTCCCGGAGGACTGACTCTTAGACTCACTGCTTTACACACTTAATGCAACCAAGGACTGTCCTTGTTTCAATAGCTGTCGTTTATGTTTGGCTACATTCACGCTGAAAGTCCAGGACTGGTCCGCGACACCCACCATCTTCAGCTCTTCAACAAGTCCCAGCGCCTCAGTAGAAAGTCAGGGATCATTTTTAAATAAGGAATTATTAAAATGTCAACTTAATTCTATAGTTTTGCACCTATACCCATCCCGAGGGAGGGAGGAAAAAACCAAATTAGCTAAGCATGGTAAAGCAGTAGTGAACTATTTACAAAAATAATGGATGCAGTTATTTTAATAATGAACTAATTACACGGTGAATTCCTTCCCATGAGTACTACAGTTAAGCAGATTTAATATGTTACAGAGGCACACTTCTCTGAGGAACTGAGCAAAATACCCGTAAATCTTAATTGATAAAACAATCTTTAACTTGGTACAGCACACTCTAGTGATCCACAAACTACTAAAGAAGGCATGCATACAGGAAAAATTTAAAAGCTTCATAAAGAAATATTATAATAACTGAAAACAATCATGGTTAGAGCTAACCTTCGCACAGACGCATGTCACTAGTGGAGTACCACAAGTCTCGATACTGGGACTCTTGTTAATACTGGTATACATGTATGTCAAGAACCTCCCAGGCAGACCATGAATCTTACATCAGTGTTCTCAGGCAATACTAAGCTTATGAGAAGAATATGAACAGAAGGAAACCATAACAAATCGTAAAACAACCATGTACTCACAAAAATGTCAGGAAATAATTTAGTGAATTTAACCCAAGGAAATGTAAAGCCATATAAATGGCAAAATGAGCACAGTGATCAGTGCAATACACGGGAGAAGAATAACTAGATGAATCTAGAGAGTGTAACACATGGTTAAGGAACAACTAGAAGAATCTAGACAATGTAACACATGGGAGAAGATCAACTAAAGGAATCTAGACAGTGTAACACATGGTTAAGGAACAACTAGAAGAATCTAGACAATGTAACACATGGGAGAAGAACAACTAGAGGAATCTAGACTGTGTAACACATGGTTAAGGAACAACTAGAGGAATCTAGACAGTGTAACACATGGTTAAGGAACAACTAGAGGAATCTAGACAGTGTAACACATGGGAGAGACCAACTAGAGGAATCTAGACAGTGTAACACATGGGAGAGACCAACTAGAGGAATCTAGACAGTGCAACACATGGTTGAAGAACAACTAGACAGTGTAACACATGGTTGAAGAACAACTAGATAGTGTAACACATGGTTGAAGAACAACTAAACAGTGTAACACATGGTTGAAGAACAACTAGACAGTGTAACACATGGTTGAAGAACAACTAGACAGTGTAACACATGGTTGAAGAACAACTAGACAGTGTAACACATGGTTGAAGAACAACTAGACAGTGTAACACATGGTTGAAGAACAACTAGACAGTGTAACACATGGTTGAAAAACAACTAGACAGTGTAACACATGGTTGAAGAACAACTAGACAGTGTAACACATGGTTGAAGAACAACTAGACAGTGTAACACATGGTTGAAGAACAACTAGACAGTGTAACACATGGTTGAAGAACAACTAGACAGTGTAACACATGGTTGAAGAACAACTAGACAGTGTAACACATGGGTTAATAATTAACAAAGATAACACAAGTATAAACATCACACAACATTTATCACTTCAAGATAACATAAACTGCATAACGTTAACTACATACGTCAACCTGCCAAGGAACATGAACAAAAAGTTTTTTTTTTTTTTGGGGGGGGAACTTTACGCAACACATATTGAGCCAATTCTAGAATACTCTGTTCCTGCATAGAATGCCCACCAAGTCCAACCCTTCAATAACTTGAAGGAAGACCAAAGATTTGCAGCAATATTAGTTTCTGTACCTGGGAATCTTGGTACAGAGAATTCTTTTAGTCCTTCATTGTTTCCTTAACATATTGACATAAACTAGTTCCATTATTGGGCCCCACCCACCTGTGACGCCGTCTCCAACTGTTTCTCGTCACCAGTCCATTTTAAATACGTCTCCATCCTCATACATCTGCTGTGTATTTATTAAAGCCTAGGAACTGGTTGCCTCTTATTCATACCTGAGGGATTGATCACATCAAATTACCTCTTGACGTCTTTGTTTTGGATTGAGACAGACGCTAAAGACTTCCAAGAACTGCCCATGTGTCTTATTCGTCTAAAGAATTTATGTTACGATGGAAGCCTGCAAACAAACGACTTCAACGGCACAGGTAGAAAGGATGTCGGTAGACACGACCACAATACATTGGTAAGGCAGAAATCAACATCCAATTCACAGTAAGGACAACCAGAAAAATGTAGCAAAGATGGAAGCTAAGCATACAAATGACTCTTAGGAACTGGAGAAAGTATTTATTAAGCGTCACTGCATTAGGGAAGATTCCAGATTCCGATACACAACTAATACTTGTGACATTAGAAGAACGAAGAAAGAGGCGAGACATGATCACAGTATACAAGATACTAAAAGGAACTGAAAGGAAAACATCACCTTGTTATTCACAATGGTCAAAAACTGAACAATGTGATAAAAACGGAAGACAAAAAAAAATCAGCATCAAGATACTACAGATGTGAAAGAGACCAGAATGCCTTGGTAAAACAAAAAAAAAATTGATTTGAAAACGGAATACTACAATTGAAGATAAAATGGAACCAACAGAAAGGTGAAAAATCTGACTCATGAACTTGAAGCTCAAAAAACTGTTATGTCAATTAGGTGGCCCGTGGCCTGGTGGCTATAGCTCATGCTTCACATGACGAGGGTCAGGGTTCGATTCCTAGTGAGGGTAGAAACATTGAACATGTTTCTTTAAACCGGTTGTCTATGTTCCCTATCTGTAAAATCGGTACTTGGGTGTTAGTCGACTGGTGTGAGTCGCATCCTGGGACAAAATTGACCTAATTTGCCCGAAATGCTCTGCATAACAAGCGGCTTTCTATATAGCAGTATGTCATTGATGCCAGCTAGGACTGTATAACTTGTACATGTACTTGTAGAAATAAAGGTATTATTATTATTATTATTATTATTATTATTATTACTATTATTATTATTATTATTAATTAAGTGATACGTACTGGAGTCGAGACTTCGCTCAACCCCAACAACCACAACTGGGTAGCAACAGAAAAACATTCATCCGTTAGTGACGTCAGAGCAAAGTTAAGCAGTTTTTCTGTACATGTTGAGATGATCAATTTCTGCAACCAACCTCTCCACCAATTACAAACTGACTGTTGCTACCACTTTAACCAATCATACTCCAGGTAGAGGAGAGTTGCAGAGATCTACCAGCCAATGAGAGAGACGAGAGTGAGGCCTAAGGCGGAGCTACACTAGCTTACTCACACCAGACATACGCCTGGACCATCCAGGCTACTTTATTATTAATTTTTATCTGAAATCCTAAGCAAATTTCCTAAATTTGCTTGTAACAGATAAGTGAACTGTAGATATGTAGATTAATATAAACCCACATGTACACCTGTTAACCCTTTTGGGGCCTAGTTCCTAGGCCTTTTTGTGTATCCATATGCTCTTGCGCTGCAGTCCTCAGGATGGATATGGGGTGCACAATAATCTAGCCACTTCGGTGGCAAAATCTAAAACCTAATCTATCTGAAACCCCGAGACTGTGCACACGTTGAATACTGACAGCCTCTGTATTAATACTGTAATACATTAAACGACCATTACTCGAATGATATAATAATATCCTCTGTGATCTGATAAAGCCCTATTGTGACCTTTGTAATCCTCTAGTTTATATATTTATTTATTTATTTTATGTCTTTGCAAACAGTACATTGAGATTTTATATTTACAATAGTGGGTTGCAATGCAAAGAGAGCCTCTATTATGCCTGGGCATTATGGGCCAACTTAACATTATTACGTAACGTCTCATAGGCAGCACAAATACATTAACTTAGATTTAATCTTCTGTAAAAAAAATCATTTATATTCTTAATAAAGGTAGATATTGGCTCCAAGGACGGTCCTTTTTTGTAGTCATGGTCGTCTTTATTTGATCAGAGTCAGGGTGACGCCCTGACACTGGTTTGCTACTCACCCACCAACTAAAAGTTTGTAACGTGCCCCTAAGGGTTTGGAAAAAATCAGGTTTTAATATTATGTTTCAAAGCAAAATTAAAACAAATCTCGGAATTTTGAAAATGATCCGGGAAATTTGCAAGTTTAGGAAAAGGTAAAAAAAAATTGATTTGCAATTTTCATTATGATAAATAGGACAGGCAGTTTGCGTAACATGCAAATTGGCTTTCACACTATTTTTTTTTAATTTAAGCTTTCCTTTTTTATTTGCATTTAAAATAAAAACAGAGAAGGAAGTGTTCCTTCAGGGAGTCGCATCATGAAGCGACTATGAAGTGATGTTGGAATGTATTATGTGGTGTTAGTAAACTAGTGTAGCCTGGTGGTTAACGCTCTCGCTTCACACGGTGAGGGCCTGGGTTCGATTCCCAGCCAGAGTAGAAACATTGGACGTGTTTCTTTCCACCTGTTGTCTATGTTCTCCATCAGTAAAATGAGTACTTGGGTGTTAGTCGACTGGTGTGGGTCGCATCCTGGGACACTGACCTAAGGAGGCCTGGTCACAGACCGGGCCGCGGGGGCGTTGACCCCCGGAACTCTCTCCAGGTAAACTCCACCTTAGACCTCACTTTGTCCTCTCTCACTGGCTCCTAGGTCCTGGTAACTCAGGTCTACCTGGATCCTGACTGGTTGAAGGGGTGGTAACGCACACTGGTGGTGAGGTTTTGGTCGGTGGATGGTAGTCGGTGGGTGGTGGTCAGTGGGTGGTGGTCAGTGGGTGGTGGTCGGTGGGTGGAGGTCGGTGGGTGGTGGTCAGTGGGTGGTGGTCGGTGGGTGTTGGTCGGTGGGTGGAGGTCGGTGGGTGGTGGTCGGTGGGTGGTGGTCAGTGGGTGGTGGTCAGTGGGTGGAGGTCGGTGAGTGATGGTGGGTGGGTGGTGGTCGGTGGGTGTTGGTCGGTGGGTGGTCAGTGGGTGGTAGTCGGTGGGTGGTGGTCGATGGGTGGTGGTCAGTGGGTGCTGGTCGGTGGGTGGAGGTCGGTGGGTGATGGTGAGTGGGTGGTGGTGGGTGGGTGGTGGTCGATGGATAGTGGTCGTTGGTTGTTGGTCTCTGGGTGTTGGTCGGTGGGTGGTGGTCCGTGGGTGGTGGTCGGTGGGTGGTGGTCGGTTCATAGTGGTTGTTGGGTGGTGGTCGGTGGGTGTTAGTCGGTGGATGATTGTGGGTGTTGGTCGGTAGGTGTTGGTCGATGATTGTTGGTCGGTGGGTGCTGGTCGGTGGTCAATGGATGGTTGTCGATGGGTGTTGGTCAGTGGGTGTTGGTCGGTGAGTGGTGGTTGATGGACAGTGGTCGGTGGGTGATGGTCGATGGGTGGTGGTCATTGGATGGTAGTCGGTGGGTGGTGATTGGTGGGTGATGGTCTGTGGGTGTTGGTTGGTGGGTGGTGGTCGGTAGGTTCAATTCTTTGCTCCCTCTATCTAGTAATGTTCAGCCTGACAGGTGAACACCAGATCACAAAAACATTTTGTTTTGAGGGAATTCACAGAATGCGCTCGTACACACAAAAACTGAAAGTCGTACTTCAAGGAGAATCATGATCAGAACATACGAAATACTCTCGGACGTAGATAAAACAACGCTATTGTTGCAGTGATACCACCAGGAGGCAGCTCTGACGAGAACTCACACACACACACACACACACACGAGCTTTTAAATCTCTGCACAAAATTCAACTTATACCAGCAAATAATAGAACCTACTAGACTGGAGAATACACTAGACCTTATCTTCACTAACAATGATGATCTGATATGAAATGTCACCATATCAAAAACATTATACTCAAATCACAACTTAATCGAGGTTCAGATATGTATGCGCGGAGCCCCAGACCGACAAAATGAGATCAGTCACGAAGGAGCCTTCACCAAATTCAACCTCAATAACAAGAACAAAGTGGGACCAAGTAAACCAAGTCCTAAACGATATAAGCTGGGAAGATGGACTAAGCAACACAGACCCCAACTTATGCCTAGAAGAGGTTAACTCGGTGGCACTCGATGTATGCTCAAGGCTTATTCCTTTAAGAAAAAGGAGGAGTAGATGTAAAATAGAAAGAGACAGGCGCTCCCTTTACAGGCGACGGAAAAGAATAACAGAGCGGTTAAAAGAGGCCAATATATCTGAAATGCGTAGGGAGTCACTGGTCAGAGAAACAGCAAACATCGAACATAAGCTAAAGGAATCTTATAGGAGTCAGGAATCGCGGGAAGAACTGAAAGCCATAAATGAAATCGAAAGACACCCGAAGTATTTCTTTTCTTATGCCAAATCAAAGTTGAGAACAACATTCAGTATTGGGTGGGCCCCTACTTAAACAAGATGGGTCCTACACGGATGACAGCAAGGAAATGAGTGAGCTACTCAAGTCCCAATATGACTCAGTTTTTAGTAAGTTGCTAACCAGACTGAAAGTCGAAGATCAAAATGATTTTTTTATGAGAGAGCCACAGAAGTTAGTAAACACAAGCCTATCTGATGTTATCCTGACGCCAAATGACTTCGAACAGGCGATAAATGACATGCCCATGCACTCTGCCCCAGGGCCAGACTCATGGAACTCCGTGTTCATCAAAAACTGCAAGAAGCCCCCATCACGAGCTTTTACAATCCTATGGAGAGGGAGCATGAACAAAGGGGTCGTCCCACTCCACAAAGGGGGCAGTAAAGCAATAGCAAAGAACCTGCAGACCGATAGCACTAACATCCCATATCATAAAATCTTTGAAAGGGTCCTAAGAAGCAAGATCGCCACCCATCTAGATACCCGTCAATTACACAACGCAGGGCAACATGGGTTTAGAGCAGGTCGCTCCTGGAGTTTACCTGGAGTTTACATGGAGAGAGTTTCGGGGGTCATCGTCCCCGCGGCCCGGTCTGTGACCAGGCCTCCTGGTGGATCAGAGCCTGATCAACCAGGCTGTTACTCATGGCTGCACGCAATCCAACGTACGAGCCACAGCCCGGCTGGTCAAGTACCGACTTTAGGTGTTTGTCAAGTGCCTGCGTGAAGACAGCCAGGGGTCTATTGGTAATCCCCCTTATGTATGCTGGGAGGCAGTTGAACAGTCTCGGGCCCCTGACACTTATTGTATTGTCTCTTAACGTGCTAGTGACACCCCCGCTTTTCATTGGGGGGATGTTGCATCGTCTGCCGAGTCTTTTGCTTTCGTAGTGAGTGATTTTCGTGTGCAAGTTCGGTACTAGTCCCTCTAGGATTTTTCAGGTGTTTATAATCATGTATCTCTCCTGCCTGCGTTCCAGGGAGTACAGGATCAGGAAATTCAAGCGCTCCCAGTAATTGAGGTGTTTTATCTCGGTTATGCACCCCGTGAAGGTTCTCTGTACATTTTCTAGGTCAGCAATTTCACCTGCCTTGAAAGATGCTGTTTGTGTGCAGCAATATTCCAGCCTGGATAGAACAAACGACCTGAGGAGTGTCATCATGGGCTTGGCCTCCCTAGTTTTGAAAGTTCTCATTATCCATCCTGTCATTTTTCTAGCAATGCGATTGATACAATGTTATGGTCATTGAAGGTGAGATCCTCCGACATGATCACTCCCAGGTCTTTGACGTTGGTTTTTCGCTCTATTTTATGGCCGGAATTTTTTTTGTACTTTGATGAAGTTTTAATTTCCTCATGTTTACCATATCGGAGTAATTGAAATTTCTGATCGTTGAACTTCACATTGTTTTCTGCAGCCCATTGAAAGTTTTGGTTGATGTCCGCCTGGAGCCTTGCAGTGTCTGTCCCAACTATTGGATCACTACGACAAGGTCCTAGATGCACTAGAAGACAAAAAGAAAGCAGATGTAATATATACAGACATTGCAAAAGCCTTCGACAAGTGTGACCATGGCGTAATAGCGCACAAAATGCGTGCTAAAGGAATAACAGGAAAAGCTGGTAGATGGATCTATAATTTCCTCACAAACATAATACAAAGAGTAGTAGTTAACAGAATAAAATCTGAGGCGGCTACGGTGGAAAGCTCTGTTCCACAAGACACAGTAATCCCTCCCATCTTGTCTCTCATCCTCATATCTGACATAGACAAGGATGTCAGCCGCAGCACCGTGTTTTGCTTTGCAGATGACACCCGAATCTGCATGATAGTGTTTTCCATTGCAGACACTGCAGGCTGCAGCCGGACATCAACCAAATCTTTCAATGGGCTGCAGAAAACAATATGAAGTTCAACGGTGAGAAATTTCAATTACTCCGATATGGTAAACATGAGGAAATTAAAATTTCATCAGAGTACAAAAAACATTCCGGCCACAAAATAGAGCGAAAAACCAACGTCAAAGACCTGGGAGTGATCATGTCGGAGGATCTCACCTTCAAGGACCATAACATTGTATCAATCGCATCTGCTAGAAAAATGACAGGATGGATAATGAGAACTTTCAAAACTATGGATGCCAAGCCCATGATGTCACTGTTCATGTCGCTTGTTCTATCTAGGCTGGAATATTGCTGCACACTAACAGCACCTTTCAAGGCAGGTGAAATTGCTGACCTAGAAAATGTACAGAGAACCTTCACGGGGCGCATAACGGAGATAAAACACCTCAGTTACTGGGAGCGCTTGAAGTTCCTGAACCTGTACTCCCTGGAACGCAGGCGGGAGAGATACATGATTATATACACTTGAAAAATCCTAGAGGGACTAGTACCGAACTTGCACAAGAAAATCACTCACAACGAAAGCAAAGGACTCGACAGACGAGGCAACATCCCCCCAATGAAAAGCAGGGGTGTCACTAGCACGTTAAGAGACAATATAGTAAGTGTCAGGGGCCCGAGACTGTTCAACTGCCTCCCAGCATACATAAGGGGGATTACCAATAGACCCCTGGCTGTCTTCAAGCAGGCACTGGACAAGCACCTAAAGTCGGTACCTGACCAGCCGGGCTGTGGCTCGTACGTTGGATTGCGTGCAGCCATGAGTAACAGCCTGGTTGATCAGGCTCTGATACGCCAGGAGGCCTGTTCACAGACAGGGTCGCGGGGGCGTTGACCCCCGGAACTCTCTCCAGGGAAACTCCAGGAATGGTGTTGCCTCGGCTGAAAGACAAAGGAACACACATGCCGGATGAACACCTTAATTTGTTGGGAAGGTCGGAAAGCAATTTTATGCTGTAAATGTAAATATATATATATATATATATATATATATATATATATATATATATATATATATATATATATATATATATATATATATATATATATATATATATATATATATATATATATATATATATATCTATATATATATATATATATATATATATATATATATATATATATATATATATATATATATATATATATATATATATATATATATTATCACTATTATTATTATCACACTGGCCGATTCCCACCAAGGCAGGGTGGCCCGAAAAAGAAAAACTTTCACCATCATTCACTCCATCACTGTCTTGCCAGAAGGGTGCTTTACACTACAGTTTTTAAACTGCAACATTTAAACCCCTCCTTCAGAGTGCAGGCACTGTACTTCCCATCTCCAGGACTCAAGTCCGGCCTGCCGGTTTCCCTGAACCCATTCATAAATGTTACTTTGCTCACACTCCAACAGCACGTCAAGTAGTAAAAACCATTTGTCTCCATTCACTCCTATCAAACACGCTCATGCATGCATGCTGGAAGTCCGAGGTCCTCGCACACAAAACCTACTTTACCCCCTCCCTCCAACCTTTCCTAGGCCGACCCCTACCACGCCTTCCTTCCACTACAGCCTGATACACTCTTGAAGTCACTCTGTTTCGCTCCATTCTCTCTACATGTCCGAACCACCTTAACAACCCTTCCTCAGCCCTCTGGACAACAGTTTTGGTAATCCCGCACCTCCTCCTAACTTCCAAACTACGAATTCTCTGCATTATATTCACACCACACATTGCCCTCAGACATGACATCTCCACTGCCTCGAGCCTTCTCCTCGCTGCAACATTCATCACCCATGCTTCACACCCATATAAGAGCGTTGGTAAAACTGTACTCTCATACATTCTCCTCTTTGCCTCCAAGGACAAAGTTCTTTGTCTCCACAGACTCCTAAGTGCACCACTCACCCTTTTCCCCTCATCAATTCTATGATTCACCTCATCTTTCATAGACCCATCCGCTGACGCGTCCACTCCCAAATATCTGAATACATTCACCTCCTCCATACTCTCTCCCTCCAATCTGATATCCAATCTTTCATCACCTAATCTTTTGTTATCCTCATAACCTAACTCTTTCCTGTATTCTCTTTTAATTTTCTTCTTTTGCACACCCTACCAAATTCATCCACCAATTTCTGCAACTTCTCTTCATAGTCTCCCAAGAGCACGGTGTCATCAGCAAAGAGCAACTGTGACAACTCCCACTTTATGTGTGATTCTTTATCTTTTAACTCCACGCCTCTTGCCAAGACCCTCGTATTTACTTCTCTTACAACCCCATCTATAAATATATTAAACAACCACGGTGACATCACACATCCTTGTCTAAGGCCTACTTTTACTGGGAAATAATTTCCCTCTTTCCTACATACTCTAACTTGAGCCTCACTATCCTCGTAAAAACTCTTCACTGCTTTCAGTAACCTACCTCCTACACCATACACCTGCAACATCTGCCACATTGCCCCCCTATTCACCCTGTCATACGCCTTTTCCAAATCCATAAATGCCACAAAGACCTCTTTAGCCTTATCTAAATACTGTTCACTTATATGTTTCACTGTAAACACCTGTTCCACACACCCCCTACCTTTCCTAAAGCCTCCTTGTTCATCTCCTATCCTATTCTCCGTCTTACTCTTAATTCTTTCAATAATAACTCTACCATACACTTTACCAGGTATACTCAACAGACTTATCCCCCTATAATTTTTGCACTCTCTTTTGTCCCCTTTGCCTTTATACAAAGGAACTATGCATGCTCTCTGCCAATCCCTAAGTACCTTACCCTCTTCCATACATTTATTAAATAATTGCACCAACCACTCCAAAACTATATCCCCACCTGCTTTTAACATTTCTATCTTTATCCCATCAATCCCGGCTGCCTTACCCCGTTTCATTTTACTTACTGCCTCACGAACTTCCCCCACACTCACAACTGGCTCTTCCTCACTCCTACAAGATGTTATTCCTCCTTACCCTATACACGAAATCACAGCTTCCCTATCTTCATCAACATTTAACAATTCCTCAAAATATTCCCTCCATCTTCCCAATTCCTCTAATTCTCCATTTAATAACTCTTCTTTCCTATTTTTAATTGACAAATCCATTTGTTCTCTAGGCTTCCATAACTTGTTAATCTCACTCCAAAACTTTTTCTTATTTTCAACAAAATTTGTTGATAACATCTCACCCACTCTCTCATTTGCCCTCTTTTTACATTGCTTCACCACTCTCTTAACCTCTCTCTTTTTCTCCATATACTCTTCCCTCCTTGCATCACTTCTACTTTGTAAAAACTTCTCTCTTTACATCATCATTCCACCAATTGCTCCTCTTCCCTCCCACACCCGCTTTCCTGTAACCACAAACTTCTGCTGAACACTCTAACACTACATTTTTAAACCTACCCCATACCTCTTCGACCCCATTGCCTATGCCAGTGGTTCCCAAACTTTTTCAGCTTGTTACCCAATTTAACATGCCACATAAAGCATGTTACCCCTTTCACAAAATGTTGTTATTATTGATATATATGGCTAAACATGAACGTATACAGCCTCGCATACTCTGCTAATCCTAGCAAAAGCATTGAAAACGTAAGAACCACACATACATTACAGTATATATAAAATTAATGATAGCTACAAATTCACAGTAACAGTGGGTAAATACTAACTATATACTGCACAGGGCAGTACACATACATACCAGCTTATGTCAACCTCGGCTGATGCTCACAGATAAACTGACAGTGTGAAATAGAGGCAGCCTCAGGAAGTGAGTGACACGTACTGGACAGGTCGATCTGGGCTACTGAGTGACTTTTGTCCTGAAGCATACTTGTCAAAATACTTTTGGGTTTCCACACACTTAACTATATATTTCTTCTTTTCTAATACTGTATATTAGTTTTTGATGTTTATTGTTATTTGGTTTAACTTTATTACTTACTTATAATAGGTTTACTTTACAACTTTATATACTAAGACAAAGTTAACAATAATCCTCATACCGGGTACCGCATTGTTTTCTTGATTTTCAGAATTCATAACTTTTTTTCTGTCACCCCTCCATTACCCCCCAAAAATGGTTAAATTACCCCCAGGGGGTAATTTACCCCCAGTTTGGGAAACACTGGCCTATGCTCTCATTAGCCCATCTATCCTCCAATATATATATATATATATATATATATATATATATATATATATATATATATATATATATATATATATATATATATATATATATATATATATATATATATGTCGTGCCGAATAGGCAGAACTTGCGATCTTGGCTTAAATGGCAACGTTTATCTTGCCATACAGGACAAGCGAAAATTTGTGTATGCAATAATTTCGCCAAAATCATTCTGAACCTAACGAAAAAAATATATTTCACTGTGTTTGTTTAGTATTAAATAATTGTAAACAAATCTAAAATATATTTAGTTGGGTTAGACTAAAATAAATTGTTCTTGTTATAATAAAGTTAGGTAAGTTTTCTAAGATTCTTCTGGTGAAAATTAAAAAAATTTACATTAACATTAATGAAAAAATATATCTTTAAACGTATAGGAGAAAATTTTAGAAAGGACTTAATTTTAAATTAGTTCTTGCTAATTGACCAGTTTTACATATTCGGCACGACATATATATATATATATATATATATATATATATATATATATATATATATATATATATATATATATATATATATATATATATATATATATATATATATATATGTATATATATATATATATATATAAGATTAGATTGGAAAGAAGGGATTATTATTATAATCAAGGGGAAGCGCTAAACCCGGAGGATTATACAGCGCCTGGAGGGGATGTGGAAGGCATTCAGGCTTAATTCGGGGAACTGGAGTACAGATCCAATTTCCTAAATCAAGAGCCCCTCACCAGCATCAAGGAACCTTCCTTGAGGGGTGGAAAGAAGGTAACTGATGATAGATGACACGATGAACAGTTTCTGAATTAGGACAGGAAGTGGAACAAGTTGAATGAGGAAGAGGTGGTGGGCTGGGTAAGTATCTTCAGATACAGGTATTGGGCCAGGAGCTGTATAATCAAGCACAAGTAGGTGAGCATATATAAGAAATTAGACTCGACCCTTACAACTACAACTAGGTAGGTCCACAGAAATTCTAACAGCCGTGGTGACGTCAGAGCAAAGTTAAACAGTTTTTCTGCACATGTTGAGCTGATCAATTTCTGCAACCAGCCTCTCCACCAATCACACGCCATCTGGACTCTCGTCTGTTGCTGCGACTTTAACCAATCAGCATCCAGGTAGAGGAGAGTTGCAGAGATCAAGGAGCCAATGAGAAAGAGGCGACCCAGACGCCTAAAGCGGGACAACATTCGCTCACTCGCACCAAATATTTCATGACTAACTTACACTCATATCTAGGTACAACTTCCTGTAAGAACAATTCATTCACTGTTTTTCTCATTTAATACAATTAAAAAAAAAGAGATATTTCCCCCATTGATAATGTTTCCTTAAGTGTCACATTCACACTGAAGGACCAGGACAGTTAGGTAAGGTTTGTCAGGAAGCAGAACAAGTGTTTCCTGAAGCTTCTTAGTCATATGATGACCCGCAGCTGGAGCTTTTGGTCAACTGACTAAGGCCTTCCGCTTGCTTATCGGTCCACCTCTTTAAAAATTAAGATTATAATTTCCAGGAGGGGTCTACAAAATTCACAAACCTTCACTCTACTTCAGGTATCAGTGGAAAAAAAGAACTCTTGAAAAATTACTGGGATGTTTTAATTGCCAATATATAGTATGTTCAAAAGTACTGTTATACACTGTATATCACTGCCATGATAAGTTGTCATAATGCATGGACTAGGACCAAACATTCGTGTATGCTAGGGATGGGGTTCACTTATCTAGGTGTGGGGTGGGAGCACTGGCAACTGCAGTGGAGGGAGCAGTTAGGACTTTAAACTAGGAATAGTTAGTGGTATGGGTTTTGGCAGGAAAACAGTGAAGTCCCAGTGTAGTAATATTACGAGTTCTAGGGGAACTAGTAATAATAAGAACGAGATAGATATTGAAAAGCCAGGGACCTTGGGTGATAAAGACGGTAATAGGTTTAGTAGAAAAATAGAAATGAGCAGGAAGGGTAAAGAGAAAGGAGAGTCTTTCAATGTTTATTATGCTAATTGCCGTAGTGCTAGGAATAAGATGGACGAGTTGAGATTAGTTGCTAGTGTAGGTAACATTGATGTATTTGCCTTAACTGAGACGTGGTTTAATTCAAAAAGTCGGGACATGCCTGCGGAATGTCATATTCAGGGTTTTAAATTGTTCCAAGAAGATAGAAGTATTGGGAGGGGGGGGTGGCGTGGCATTGTACGTCCGAGATCGCTTGAACTGTTGCATAAAAACGGGTATTAAGTCTGAAGTAACACATACAGAGTCTGTTTGGATAGAATTTTCAGAGGGGCATGAAAAACTGATTTTAGGAGTGATATACCGTCCCCCTAACTTAGATAGGGACCAAGGGAAACTACTATGGGAGGAAATTGTTAAGGCCACAAGGCACGATAATGTAGTAATTCTAGGAGACTTTAACTTTAGTCATGTTGATTGGAATTTCTTGACTGGGAATTTAGAATCGTACGACTTCTTAGAAGTATTTCAGGATTGTTTTTTGAAGCAGTTTGTGACAGAACCTACAAGGGGAAATAACCTGCTTGACTTAGTTATGGCAAACAATGAATCCCTTGTTAATAATTTAGAAATTTCAGAGGAACTGGGTGCTAGCGACCACAAATCAATTACATTTAGCATTGAATGGAAGTACGATAGTAGCGATAACTCAGTAACAGTCCCAGATTTTCGCTTAGCAGATTACGATGGGCTTAAAGAACACTTATCATCTGTTGACTGGGGTAACGAAGAGAGCTATCAATATGACAGTTTTCTGAACACTATACATGCTGCTCAAAGAGCGTTTATCCCATATAAAGAAATTAGATCAAATAGAAATGACCCAAAATGGATGAATAATAGGCTCAAATATCTACTAGGGCATAAGAAAGGAATTTATAGGCGTATCAAAAGAGGTGAGGGTCATCTTATGAATCAGTATATTGACATTAAGAGGGACATTAAAAAGGGGATAAGAAAAGCTAAAAGGGACTATGAAATTAAAGTTGCTAGGGATTCTAAAACTAACCCAAAAAGTTTTTTCCAGGTCTATAGAACAAAAGTTAGAGATAAGATAGGTCCCCTTAAAAATAACTATGGGCACCTTACTGACAATGAGAATGAAATGTGCTTGATTTTAAATAATTATTTTCTCTCAGTTTTTACACAGGAAGACACTAACAATATTCCAGTAATTAATTTTTACAGTGGGCTAGAAGAAGATAAATTATGTAACATCACAGTCACTAGTGAGATGGTTGTGAGGCAGATAGACAGACTGAAGCAAAATAAGTCGCCGGGTCCTGATGAGGTTTTTTCAAGGGTTCTTAAGGAATGCAAAATGGAACTCTGTGAACCATTAACTAATATTTTTAATTTATCTCTTCAAACAGGTGTAGTGTCTGATATGTGGAAGATGGCTAATGTAACTCCTATTTTTAAAACAGGGGACAAGTCGTTACCGTCAAATTACCGCCCAATAAGCCTGACCTCAATTGTAGGCAAATTACTAGAGTCAATTATAGCTGAGATTATAAGAAGCCATCTCGATAAGCATAGCTTGATTAATGATACTCAGCATGGATTCACAAGAGGCCGGTCTTGTCTAACTAATTTATTAACTTTCTTCAGTAAAGCTTTTGAGGCTGTTGACCACAATAAAGAATTTGATATTATTTACTTAGATTTTAGTAAGGCTTTTGATAGAGTTCCGCACCATAGACTGTTAAAGAAAGTGGCAGCCCATGGCATTGGGGGAAAAGTGCTCTCGTGGATCGAGTCATGGCTCACTGACAGGAAGCAGAGAGTGTCCATAAATGGGGTTAAATCCGAGTGGGGATCTGTAACAAGTGGCGTTCCACAGGGATCAGTCTTGGGCCCGTTGTTGTTTATAATATATATCAATGATCTTGATGAGGGAATTACTAGTGATATGAGCAAATTCGCCGATGACACAAAGATAGGTAGGATAATTGATTCAAACGTAGATGTTAGGGAACTTCAGGAGGATTTAAACAAACTCTATTCTTGGTCAGAAAAGTGGCAGATGCAGTTCAATGTAGATAAGTGCAAGGTTCTGAAGCTTGGGAGTGCCCATAACCCTAGTACTTATAAATTAAATGATGTAGAACTTAGCCATACAGATTGCGAAAAGGACTTGGGGGTTATGGTGAGCAGCAACCTTAAACCAAGACAGCAATGCCTAAGCGTACGTAATAAGGCAAATAGATTACTGGGATTTATATCAAGAAGTGTAAGCAACAGAAGTCCAGAGGTCATACTGCAGCTTTATACATCATTAGTAAGGCCTCACCTTGATTATGCAGCTCAGTTCTGGTCTCCGTATTACAAAATGGACATAAATTCGTTAGAAAACATTCAGCGTAGGATGACTAAATTAATACATAGCATCAGAAATCTTCCTTATGAAGAAAGATTGAAGACTCTTAAGTTACATTCACTTGTTAGACGAAGAATGAGGGGAGACCTGATCGAAGTGTATAAGTGGAAGATAGGTATTAATAAAGGGGATATTAATAAGGTCTTGAGGATGTCTCTCCAAGAGAGAACCCGCAGTAATGGATTTAAATTAGATAAGTTTAGATTTAGAAAGGACATAGGAAAGTATTGGTTTGGAAATAGGGTAGTTGATGAGTGGAACAGTCTACCTAGTTGGGTTATTGAGGCTAGGACTTTGGGTAGTTTCAAATCTAGGTTGGATAAGTACATGAGTGGGAAGGGTTGGATTTGAGTGGGACTTTCACATCAGAGCTTATTTCTTGGGTAGCATTGAAAATCGGGTTGGGTAAATGTTTTGTTAGTGGGATGAATTGTAAAGGACCTGCCTAGTATGGGCCAGCAGGCCTCCTGCAGTGTTCCTCCTTTCTTATGTTCTTATGTTCTTATGTTAACTAAGAAAGTTAAAGCAATAATAAAGTGTTTACAAGAATAATTTATTCACTTATAAAGACACTGAATTAGTTACATAGTTACTGAATTCATTCCCATGAACATTACAGTAAAGCAGATTCAATATATTGCAGAGACACTTGCCCAAGGAAGTGAGCAAAAGTATTATGGTCACTCTGACTCAGTACTGCGCCATCGACTGATAAAGAAAAACACTAAAACAAGAATATATACAGGAAAAAGTTAAAGAACTGTATAAAAAAAAATCAACGTAACTCAGTACAAATTCACAGACTGGTTGTCAACACAGACATGTGTCAGCAGCGGACTACCACAAGTCTCACTACTGGGATCAATATTAATTCTGATTAATCCTGGCAAGAACCCCTCATGGAGGCAAAAAATCTTATGCCGGTGTTCCCAGACAATACCAAACTTATGAGAAAACTATGAATAGAAGAAAATTATTTTAACTGGAAAATGACCTCACTAATTCCCCCCTCCCCCCCCCAAAAAAAAAACACATACACAAAAATAATTGATAAAATTCAACGCAAGTAACTGTAATGTAATACAAATATAAGAAAGTGCAAGAAGACCAGAAAGTGTACCAGTTGGATGAGCCAAATAATGAGCAATATGTAAGTGTAAATATCACACCACAATTATCAGCTGAAGCCAACATAAACTACATAACATCAGTAGCATACACTAACCTAGCACAAGCTTGATAATGGTGTAGAGATCTAAACAAATGTAATGTTAGGGTAATAAACATTAAAGGAACATACACCAGACTAATTCTGTAATACACGGGAATGGAACTCCTACCTGGTCAGACTCATAAATTAAACAATTAAGGTGAAAATAATTGTAACAATGCTTGTTCCAGAACTAAAGAAGAAAAGTAACGATGAAAGACTAAACAATTGACTTCACGGCACTGAAAGAAAGATATCAAGTAGACAATACTACAACTCACTGGATACTCAGGAGGAAACACAACATACACAACGACAGCCTATATATTACAAGCTGAACCAGAATGAGGTGGCACAGATGGAGACTGAACATACAAATGACTCGTAGGAAAGAAAAACTCTTCAGCATCAACACATTAGAGAAGTGGACCAGACTAGAGAGCTACATAACTGAAGCTGAAACAAGTTATGACTTGAAAATAAAATATCATAAATCAAAATACAATTAACACAAAAGCGAAAGGCGGAATCAAAGGTTTGAAGCTCAAAAATTTGCAAATCCAATTAGGCGATTACACACTAGAGCAGTGGTTCCCAAACTGGGGGTAAATTACCCCCTGGGGGTAATTTAACCATTTTTGGGGGGTAATGGAGGGGTGACAGAAAAAAAGTTATGAATTCTGAAAATCAAGAAAACAATGCGGTACCCGGTATGAGGATTATTGTTAACTTTGTCTTAGTATATAAAGTTGTAAAGTAAACCTATTATAAGTAAGTAATAAAGTTAAACCAAATAACAATAAACATCAAAAACTAATATACAGTATTAGAAAAGAAGAAATATATAGCTAAGTGTGTGGAAACCCAAAAGTATTTTGACAAGTATGCTTCAGGACAAAAGTCACTCAGTAGCCCAGATCGACCTGTCCAGTACGCATCACTCACTTCCTGAGGCTGCCTCTATTTCACACTGTCAGTTTATCTGTGAGCATCAGCCGAGGTAGACATAAGCTGGTATGTATGTGTACTGCCCTGTGCAGTATATAGTTAGTATTTACCCACTGTTACTGTGAATTTGTAGCTATTATTAATTTTATATATAATGTATGTGTGGTATGTGGGCTTGAAACAAGCATGCATCACTACTTTCCAGAGAGTGACCAAGAAACAGCCACTCTTCAGTGGATCATTCATCCCTTCTCTGTACCTGATGATGCCATTCATGATGATGATTTCCCTGCAAAGGAGGAGTGGATCACAATGCGAGCCAATGAAGCCTTGAAAATCGAATTCCAAAACCAAAATGCAGATTCCTTTTGGATTTCACGACTACCTGACTCGCCAACTCTGTCCAAGAGAGCCTTGAAGTTGTTGGTATCATTCTCAACAACGTATCTGTGCGAGAAGGGCTTCTCAACTGTGCTGGGTATGAAAACAAAAAAGAGGACTCGCTTGAATGTTGCAAACGATGCCAGGCTGGCACTTTCAACCACGAAGCCAAGAATTCCTAAACTAGCTTCAAGTATGCAACTCCATCCATCCCACTGATGTTCTTGACATCTTTGGTAATAGTCATTAGAGATGCACAATGTTCAAATACAATAAATAAAAGAAAATATCTCAAGTATTTAATTTAGCCATATATATCAATAATAACAACATTTTGTGAAAGGGGTAACATGCTTTATGTGGCATGTTAAATTGGGTTACAAGCTGAAAAAGTTTGGGAACCACTGCACTAGAGTGAGGGAGTCGCCACAACTAGGCAGATACCCACATGTTCTATCAGCCGTTGGTGACGTCAGAGCAAAGTTAAGCAGTTTTTCTGCACATGTTGAGCTGATCAATTTCTGCAACCAACCTCTCCACCAATCACACACCAGCTGGGCTCTCGTTTGTTGCTACTACTTTAACCAATCAGGAGAGGAGAGTCATGAAGACCTATGAGCCAATGAGAGGTGAGAGCGAGGCTTAAGGCAGGACTACACTAGCTCACCCTAACCAGATATTTGAATAAGGTTTCACACTCACATCTACATACAACTTCCCGGAGGACTGACTCTTAGACTCACTGCTTTACACACTTAATGCAACCAAGGACTGTCCTTGTTTCAATAGCTGTCGTTTATGTTTGGCTACATTCACGCTGAAAGTCCAGGACTGGTCCGCGACACCCACCATCTTCAGCTCTTCAACAAGTCCCAGCGCCTCAGTAGAAAGTCAGGGATCATTTTTAAATAAGGAATTATTAAAATGTCAACTTAATTCTATAGTTTTGCACCTATACCCATCCCGAGGGAGGGAGGAAAAAACAAAATTAGCTAAGCATGGTAAAGCAGTAGTGAACTATTTACAAAAATAATGGATGCAGTTATTTTAATAATGAACTAATTACACGGTGAATTCCTTCCCATGAGTATTACAGTTAAGCAGATTTAATATGTTACAGAGGCACACTTCTCTGAGGAACTGAGCAAAATACCTGTAAATCTTAATTGATAAAACAATCTTTAACTTGGTACAGCACACTCTAGTGATCCACAAACTACCAAAGAAGGCGTGCATACAGGAAAAATTTAAAAGCTTCATAAAGAAATATTATAAAAACTGAAAACAATCATGGTTAGAGCTAACGTTCGCACAGACGCATGTCACTAGTGGAGTACCACAAGTCTCGATACTGGGACTCTTGCTAATACTGGTATACATGTATGTCAATAACCTCCCAGGCAGACCAAGAATCTTACGTCAGTGTTCTCAGGCAATACTAAGCTTGTTAAAGAACAACTAGAGGAATCTAGACAGTGTAACACATGGTTAAGGAGCAACTAGAGGAATCTAGACAGTGTAACACATGGGAGAAGATCAACTAAAGGAATCTAGACAGTGTAACACATTGTTAAAGAACAACTAGAGGAATCTAGACAGTGTAACACATGGTTAAGGAACAACTAGAGGAATCTAGACAGTGTAACACATGGGAGAAGATCAACTAAAGGAATCTAGACAGTGTAACACATTGTTAAAGAACAACTAGAGGAATCTAGACAGTGTAACACATGGTTAAGGAACAACTAGAGGAATCTAGACAGTGTAACACATGGTTAAAGAACAAATAGAAGAATCTAGACAGTGTAACACATGGCTAAGGAACAACTAGAGGAATCTAGACAGTGTAACACATGGGAGGAGATCAACTAGAGTATACAGGTTTAACTGAGTTCCTCTCCATATCAAGAAACACCTGTACAAGATGATGATTAGACCTATGCTAGAATATCCTTGTGTACCTATGTCATTAACAACTAAAATCAACATGCTACAGTTACAAAAAGTCCAGAATAGAGCACTCCGTTTCATCACAGGCACCAGGAGGAGAGACAGAATCATGATGGAAGATCTACACATCCAACAGGACATAGATGCAATAATGTAAGGCTTGATAAACTAAAAAAAGAGACAACTATACGACATGCAAGAACTCTATATACCAGACAGAGAAAACCCTCCCCAACCAGCAAATACCACCGACTACATCATCAACACACCTCTCCACAGAACTCAAAGTTTGACCCTTCAACAGAGGATGTGACGATAAATCCATAAGGATAATTCCCAGGGATCAATGATCCTGAGTGACCTCCCAGAAGATATAGATGAATGGGTAACACCGGAACCCATTTATGTCCAATAAGGATAAAACCACCCTAATTTATGGAGACTTCCCTTTTAATTTATTAACTATTGCATCTAACCATGTAACATCTGCAGGACACCACCTTTGAAGCAGCTGAGCCGGCCAGTATCTCCAGGTAGCAATCGACCTACATCAAACGCCTTGCTATCATCTTTTCCAACCTTGGCCCTGCAATCGTAAAAAAAAGCTCTTGAGTTAACCCTATACAGACTGAAATTAATTGTTCTAATTGTGTAATCTTAGTTGAAGCAGACTTGCTCTTTGAATGTCCACGTGTATAATTATCTCTACACCAGGACGACGCAAGTCATGAGAATTTCAAACAGGCCCTGATGAACTGTATGCAAGGGCTCTAAAGGAATGTAAAGAGGAGCTTAGCAAACCTCTGGCTAATCTTTCAATATATCACTACAAACTGGCATGGTGCCAGATAAGTGGAAAATGGCAAATGTGATACCTATTTTCAAAGCAGGTGACAGGTCCTTAGCTTCGAATTATAGACCAATAAGCCTAACTTCCATAGTGGGAAAATTTATGGAATCAATAATTGCCGAGGCAGTTCGTAGCCACTTTGAAAAGCATAAATTAATCAACGAATCTCAGCATGGTTTTACAAAGGGGCGTTCCTGCCTTACGAATTTATTAACTTTTTTCACTAAGGTATTTGAGGAGGTAGATCATGGTAATGAATATGATATTGTGTATATGGACTTCAGTAAGGCTTTTGACAGGGTTCCACATCAGAGACTATTGAGGAAACTTAAGGCACATGGAATAGGAGGAGAAATTTTTTCCTGGACAGAGGCATGGTTGACAAATAGGCAGCAGAGAGTTTGCATAAATGGGGAGAAATGAGAGTGGGGAAGCGTCACGAGCGGTGTTCCACAGGGGTCAGTGTTGGGCCCGTTGTTGTTCAATATCTACATAAACGACACTGATGAGAGCATAAAGAGCGACATAAGCAAGTTTGCCGATGGCACCAAAATAGACCGTCGAATTCATTCTGACGAGAACATTAGAGCACTCCAGGAAGATTTGAATAGACTGATGCAGTGGTCGAAGAAGTGGCAGATGCAGTTTAATACAGACAAATGCAAAGTTCTAAATGTTGGACAGGAAAATAACCATGCCACATATAAACTAAATAATGTAGATCTTAATATTACGGATTGCGAAAAAGATTTAGGAGTTCTGAAACCAAGACAACAGTGCATAAGTGTTCGCAATAAAGCTAACAGAATCCTTGGCTTCATATCCTCCAAGGGGATGTTGACAACCAAGTGAAAGCCTTCACTGGACACATCCTTAATCTACAACAAGAACACATTCCTCACCGGCAATATGTGACGAAGCCTACAGATCAGCCTTGGTTTGGCTTTCGTTGTAGAGAGGCTGCTACTGCTAAGTACAAAGCATGGCGAAGGTATAAGAGACATCCTACCACCTATAACAGGAACTTGCACATGCAAGCCTGTAGGCATATGGGTGATGTTCAAAAGTGGGCCATTGCTAAATGGGAGGTGGACACTAAAAGAAAGTTAGCATCAGGTAGGGTAGGCTCCAAAACCTGGTGGTCCCTGGTCAAGGACAGACAAGGTTATCTGCCTGATGAACTCATTCCATCTCTAAATCGACAGGATGGGACCACCTCTACTAGTAGTCAAGAGAAGGCGGACCTCTTTGCTGAACACTTTGCTACCAAAATGCAAGTTCCTGATCCACCAAGGGACCCTCCTTGGCTAGCTGCAAGAACTGTGGTTAAACTGTCAGTGGTGACAATAAGGCAGGAGGAGGTGCATTTCCTTCTTAAATCACTTGATCAAGAAAAGGCTGTGGGCCCAAACAAGTTGAGCCCAAGATTGCTGAGAAGATGTGCAGACCAGCTAGCAGCACCTCTAACTCGCATCTTTCAGCACTGCCTAGTACAGTGTAAATGACCCTCTCTATGGAAAGAGGCAAATGTAGTCCCTGTTCACAAAAAGAAGAGCAGAGCAGAAATCAGCAACTACAGACCAGTGTCACTCCTGTCAATCACTTGTAAGATCCTTGAGACAATAATCTCAAGACAAATGACAGAGTTTTTTGACTACCACTCACTGCTTTGTGATCGTCAATATGGCTTCAGGAAAGGTTACTCTGCTGCTGATCTGTTGTTAAACCTCTCCACTAAGTGGCACCAGTCACTGGATGAATCCAAAGTCAGCTGTGTGGTAGCACTGGACATTGCTGGCGCTTTCGACCGGGTGTGGTACCAGGGACTCTTAGCAAAACTTCAAGCACTGGGAATTGCAGGCTCTACGCTATGTCTCCTCAGTGATAGTTCTCAATGGAACGGAATCAGCAAGACATCCTTTGGGGCAAGTGTTCCACAAAGAAGCGTGCTGGGACCATTGTTATGGAATGTCTGCTTCAACGACCTTCTTCATCTCATCCCAGAATCACATGCATATGCAGACGACTGTACACTGACATTCACTTATCCAAGAAAAGAAATGCCAGCTGCTCTAAGCTACATCAATCACCAGCTGAGAGCTATATCAGCTTGGGGAAATAGATGGCAAGTAGCATTTGCACCTGAGAAAACGCAAATGATGATCGTCTCTAGGCACCATGATGGTAATGCTGGCGCAATAGTAAGGATGAGTGGGAGGGTGTTGGCACCTGGAGAAGAAGTTGATATCCTTGGGGTGAAATCTGACTCCAAACTAACCATGAAGAACCATGTTGTAAATCTTGCAAACAAGGCAGCCAGGAAGCTTAAAGCACTTTGCCGTATCTCGCATCTGCTTGACAGTAGGGGTTGCAAGATTCTGTACGAGGCACAAGTATGCTCACACCTTGAGTATGCTCCACTTTCTTGGTTTGCCTGCCCCCCCTCTCATCTGCGACTGCTTGACAGAGTAGAGAACAGAGCAAGACGTCTCATCTCTCGCCTGGACCCATCCTGGATAGACCTGTCATTTTAGCAGAGCCTTCAACATAGGAGGGATGTGGGTGGCCTTACTGTTATGTACAAGGCCAATATTGTCAAAGTACCACACTTGGATCCACTTCGAGGACAGCGTGAAACAAGCTTTTATGCCACAAGACGGGCAGAAAGCAGCAACTTCACTCTGGCTGTACCCTTCTCCAGAACTTCACTCCATCTGAGATCATATATACCCAGGATGACTCGAGTATGAACACATTCGTACAGCATAATGATGTCAACGAGATAGTCAGTTGATCAAATGAAAATGCTGGCCCACAGATGGCTCCAACTTCATCCTGTTCCCTACTTGTATGTCTCATAACAATAGAAATGCTTTCAAATGAGCTGATGTAGGTAACAGCTCTTAGCTTGCCAATAAAGTTAGGAATCCTTAACTTGTAAATAGCTTGTCAATGAAGCTAGGGATCCTTAACCTTGTCAAACCCTGTGTAAAAAAAAAAAAAAAAAAAAAAACATAAATAATAGAAGTCCTCAGGTTGTTCTTCAACTCTATACATCCTTGGTTAGGCCTCATTTAGACTATGCTGCTCAGTTCTGGTCACCGTATTACAGAATGAATATAAATGCTCTGGAAAACGTACAAAGGAGGATGACAAAGATGATCCCATGTATCAGAAATCTTCCCTATGAGGATAGACTGAGGGCCCTGAATCTGCACTCTCTCGAAAGGCGTAGAATTAGGGGGTATATGATCGAGGTGTATAAATGGAAGACAGGAATAAATAAAGGGGATGTAAATAATGTGCTGAAAATATCTAGCCTAGACATGACTCGTAGCAATGGTTTTAATTTGGAAAAATTCAGATTCAGGAAGGATATAGGAAAGCACTGGTTTAGTAATAGAGTTGTGGATGAATGGAACAAACTCCCGAGTACAGTTATAGAGGCCAAAACGTTGTGTAGTTTTAAAAATAGGTTAGATAAATTCATGAGTGGGTGTGGGTGGGTGTGAGTTGGACCTGATTAGCTTGTGCTACTAGGTCAGTTGCCGTGTTCCTTCCTTAAGTGAATGTGACCTGACCTGACTAGGTTGGGGCATTGGCTTAAGCCGGTAGGAGACTTAGACCTGCCTCGTATGGGTCAGTAGGCCTGTTGCAGTGTTCCTTCTTTCTTAAGTTCTTAAATAAAGAATGCGACATATGCTAACGTGACTAACTTAATAGCAGTGTTCAAAAACCTAAATAAAGACAGAAGAGTCAGGCCCAAGAGCTTGAAGCTCAGAACCCTTCAAACTCAGGTGATTACACACATGAGACAGGATCGACCCCACAACCAACACTAGGCAAGTACACACACACACACACACTTTCGCTCAGCCGTTGGTGACGTCAGAGCAAAGTTAACCAGTTTTTCTGTACATCTTGAGTCGATCAATTTCTGCAACCAGTCTCTACACCAGTCAAACACCACTGGGTTCTCGTCTGTTGCTATCACATTAACCAATCAGGATCCAGGTAGAGGAGAGTTGCAGAGACCTACTAACCTATGAGAAAGGCTACAGTGAGGCCTAAGGCGGTGCTGCGCTAGCTGACTCACACCAAATAATTTATTAATTCTATTTCATACAGGTAGGCAGTGATGGTTGCCAATATGACATTTGTCAGAGCATAGTTCAAGTTGCCCAGGCAACTTGTGTTCCAAATAGAGAAATTATTTCAAACATAAGTGACCTTAAATGGATAAACAACACAAATTTACAGGCAAATCACAAAATGAGAGGAACACTTGTGTAAAAAAGTCAATATATTCAATTAAAGAGAGAAATAATAAAAAAAGAAGGAATAGGAAAAGCGAAAAGAGATTATGAAGTTAAAGTCGCCAGGGAATCGAACAAGTTCTGCCCCCTGACTGTTTTGTTTCAGGTATATATGGGTAAGATTAGGGACACGATACGCCCACTTAAAAGTTGCTCAGGTCGACTTACCGTCAGTAACAAGGAAAAGTGTACATTCTACAACTCTTATTGTCTGTTATTTTTTTTTATGAAGGAAGATACTAGAGAAATTACAGAAATAAAAAAAAATTATATAGGTCAGGACGAAAATGAATTATGCTCAATCATAGTCACTAGTGATATGGTTCTCAAACAAATAGATAAATTAAAATCAGACAAATCACCGGGCCTTGATGATTTGTTCACAATGTTATAAAGAAATGTAATGAGGTACTTAGCAAACCATTAGCTAGTCTTTTCAACATATCACTGACAAACTGGGATAATGCCAGATAAGTGGAAAATGGCAAATGTGATACATATCTACATAACAAGAGACCTTCGAATTATAGACCAATTAATCTAGACTCCACTACGAGAAAAATAGGTGGAATTAGTAATTACCGAGGGTGTTCGGAGCTACCCTGAAAGACATAAATTGTTCAATGAATCTCAATACGGTTTTACGAAGGGGAGTTCCTGCCTTACGAATTTGAAACTTTTTTCACTAAGACATTTGAGGAGATAGATTATAGTAATCAATATGATATTGCATATTTAGACTTCACACTTATCAGCTAAATAATGTAAAACTTATCCGCATAGAATGCAAAAAGGACTTGGGAGTTATGGTAAGCAGCAACCATAAACCAAGACAGCAGTGCCTAAGAGTTCGTAATAAGGCAAATAGAGTACTGGAATTTATATCAAGAAGTGTAAGCAACAGAAGTCCAGCGGTTAAAATACAGCTTTATGTATCATAAGTAAAGCCTCACCTAGATTATGCAGCTCATTTTTGGTCTCCATATTATAGAATGGATATGGTATAAACCTTGGTAATAAATACCGACAAGTTGGTTTAGAAAAACACGTAAGCAAACACTAGGACATATTTATTAGAAAACATTTCGGTCTTGGGACCTTGATAACTTCTAACATACTACATACTACACAAATGTGTCAGTGTGTCTCATACGAGTATATGCAGTCTTGGGACAAGCTTTCGCTATGTTAGAACTTGATCAAGCCACACCTGTTAAACATGACTTTAAAAAGCTCTACACTAAGTGAAAAGTTGTCTCAATTAAAGGTCGTTGTACGACTTGAGTGTTCCCTCACACCAGGTGATAGTTATATTGCAAATGTTGTTGACTATCATTCTGAGGCTGGTGGGGTTGAAGTGATATCTACAGCTGGGCTCCATCTCCTCACTAGTAATCACACTCGAATAATATTTTTGGAGGAAGGGTAGAATGTTGCAGTTTGGAGAGTATTTAGAACAAAGATGCCTGCGCTTTTCTCGTAAGACAGTTATCGAATGAATGATTATTTTTTTGTCACCGAACCTCGGAAGGAGACGGCTGGTGTGTTAAAAAAAATGTCATTATAATATCTCCACCTGCCCAGGTGGTAATGCTAAAAGAAATTTTAGGCTTAGGCCCATGAACCATCAATGAGTGTAAGCCTGCCTTAGACCACACTCTCGCCTCTCTGATTGGCTCAAAGATCTTTGCAACGCTCCTTCACCTGCATCCTGATTAGCTAAAGTGCTGGCAATGAGAACCCAGTCGATGTGTGATTGGTGGAGAGGTTGGTTGCAGAAATTGATCAGCTCAACATGTGCAGAAAAACTGCTTAACTTTGCTCTGACGTCACCAACGGCTGATAGAACATGTGGGTATCTGCCTAGTTGTGGGGACTCCCTCACTCTAGTGTGTAATCGCCTAATTGGATTTGCAAATTTTTGAGCTTCAAACCTTTGATTCCACCTTTCGCTTTTGTGTTAATTGTATTTTGATTTATGATATTTTATTTTCAAGTCATAACTTGTTTCAGCTTCAGTTATGTAGCTCTCTAGTCTGGTCCACTTCTCTAATGTGTTGATGCTGAAGAGTTTCTCTTCCCTACGAGTCATTTGTATGTTCAGTCTCCATCTGTGCCACCTCATTCTGGTTCAGCTTGTAATATATAGGCTGTCGTTGTGTATGTTGTGTTTCCTCCTGAGTATCCAGTGAGTTGTAGTATTGTCTACTTGATATCTTTCTTTCAGTGCCGTGAAGTCAATTGTTTAGTCTTTCATCGTTACTTTTCTTCTTTAGTTCTGGAACAAGCATTGTTACAATTATTTTCACCTTAATTGTTTAATTTATGAGTCTGACCAGGTAGGAGTTCCATTCCCGTGTATTACAGAATTAGTCTGGTGTATGTTCCTTTAATGTTTATTACCCTAACATTACATTTGTTTAGATATCTCTAAACCATTATCAAGCTTGTGCTAGGTTAGTGTATGCTACTGATGTTATGTAGTTTATGTTGGCTTCAGCTGATAATTGTGGTGTGATATTTACACTTACATATTGCTCATTATTTGGCTCATCCAACTGGTACACTTTCTGGTCTTCTTGCACTTTCTTATATTTGCATTACATTACAGTTACTTGCGTTGAATTTTATCAATTATTTCTGTGTTTTTTTTTTTGGGGGTGGGGAATTAGTGAGGTCATTTTTCCATTTAAAACAATTTTCTTCTATTCATAGTTTTCTCATAAGTTTGGTATTGTCTGAGAACACCGGCATAAGATTTTTTGCCTCCATGAGAGGTTCTTGCCAGGATTAATCAGAATTAATATTGATCCCAGTAGTGAGACTTGTGGTAGTCCGCTGGTGACACATGTCTGTGTTGACAACCAGTCTGTGAATTTGTACTGAGTTACGTTGATTTTTTTTATACAGTTCTTTAACTTTTTCCTGTATATATTCTTGTTTTAGTGTTTTTCTTTATCAGTCGATGGCGCAGTATTGAGTCAGAGTGACCATAATACTTTTGCTCACTTCCTTGGGCAAGTGTCTCTGCAATATATTGAATCTGCTTTACTGTAATGTTCATGAGAATGAATTCAGTAACTATGTAACTAATTCAGTGTCTTTATAAGTGAATAAATTATTCTTGTAAACACTTTATTATTGCTTTAACTTTCTTAGTTAACGAATGTTTGGTCCTAGTCCATGCATTATGACAACTTATCATGGCAGTGATATACAGTGTATAACAGTACTTTTGAACATACTAAATATTGGCAATTAAAACATCCCAGTAATTTTTCAAGAGTTTTTTTTCCACTGATACCTGAAGTAGAGTGAAGGTTTGTGAATTTTGTAGACCCCTCCTGGAAATTATAATCTTAATTTTTAAAGAGGTGGACCGATAAGCAAGCGGAAGGCCTTAGTTGACCAAAAGCTCCAGCTGCGGGTCATCATATGACTAAGAAGCTTCAGGAAACACTTGTTCTGTTTCCTGACAAACCTTACCTAACTGTCCTGGTCCTTCAGTGTGAATGTGACACTTACTTAAGGAAACATTATCAATGGGGGAAACATCTCTTTTTTTCTAATTGTATTAAATGTGAAAAACAGTGAATGAATTGTTCTTACAGGAAGTTGTACCTAGATATGAGTGCAAGTTAGTCATGAAATATTTGGTGCGAGTGAGCGAATGTTGTCCCGCTTTAGGCTTCTGGGTCGCCTCTTTCTCATTGGCTCCTTGATCTCTGCAACTCTCCTCTACCTGGATGCTGATTGGTTAAAGTCGCAGCAACAGACGAGAGTTCAGATGGCGTATGATTGGTGGAGAGGCTGGTTGCAGAAATTGATCAGCTCAACATGTGCAGAAAAACTGTTTAACTTTGTTCTGACGTCACCACGGCTGTTAGAATTTGTGTGGACCTACCTAGTTGTAGTTGTAAGGGTCGAGTCAAATTTCTTATATATGTTCACCTACTTGTGCTTGATTATACAGCTCCTGGCCCAATACCTGTATCTGAAGATACTTACCCAGCCCACCACCTCTTCCTCATTCAACTTGTTCCACTTCCTGTCCTAATTCAGAAACTGTTCATCGTGTCATCTATCATCAGTTACCTTCTTTCCAATCTAATCTTATATATATGTATATATATATATATATATATATATATATATATATATATATATATATATATATATATATATATATATATATATATATACATTTACAGCGTAAAATTGCTTTCCGATCTTCCTGGCAAATTAAGGTGTTCATCCGACATATGTGTTCCCTTGTCTTTGAGCAGAGGCAACACCATAGCGTTGTTTTATCTACGTCCGAGAGTATTTCGTATGTCCTGATCATGATTCTCCTTGAAGTACGACTTTCAGTTTTTGTGTGTACGAGCGCATTCTGTGAATTCCCTCAAAACTAAATGTTTTTGTTATCTGGTGTTCACCTGTCAGGCTGAACATTACTAGATAGAGGGAGTAAAGAATTGAACCTACCGACCACCACCCACCAACCAACACCCACACACCATCACCCACCGACCACTGTCCATCAACCACCACTCACCGACCAACACCCACTGACCAACACCCACTGACCAACACCCACAGACCATCACCCACCAATCACCACCCACCGACTACCATCCAACGACCACCACCCATCGACCACCACCCACAGACCATCACCCACCAATCACCACCCACCGACTACCATCCAACGACCACCACCCACCGACAACCACCCACCGACCGCCACCCACCCACCGACCACCACCCACCGACCACCACCCACCGACCACTACCCACCGACCGCCATCCACCGACCAACACCTCCGACCACCACCCACCAACCAACACCCACAGACCATCACCCACCAATCACCACCCACCGACTACCATCCAATGACAACCACCCATCGACCATCACCCACCGACCACTGTCCATCAACCACCACTCACCGACCAACACCCACTGACCAACACCCACTGACCAACACCCACAGACCATCACCCACCAATCACCACCCACCGACTACCATCCAACGACCACCACCCACCGACAACCACCCACCGACCGCCACCCACCCACCATCACCCACCAACCACCACCCACCGACCACTACCCACCGACCTCCACCCACCGACCAACACCTCACCACCAGTGTGCATAAAAAAGCTTGTGACCGTTGCACAATGAAATTTGCAAACTGCCATTCACGGTTACATACCCCTCCCTCCCCCTCCCACCTCTCCCCCTCCCACCACTCCCCCTCCCTCCGCTCTCTCTCTCGACTCCCTCTCCTTGCACTCTCATTTCCTGTCCCTCCACTCCCCTTCCCTTCCGTCCCCTCCCCTTCCTCTCCTATCTCCTTTTTCCCTCACCTCCCTTTCTTTTCATCCCTCTGCCCTTTCATCTCCTTAAGTCCCTCTCCTCCCTATCCTTTCCTTTCGTCATTTCTTCCTTTTCCTTCTCCTACCTTTCCTTCTCCAGGTAAACTCCAGGTACCCCCTCCCTCTCTTCTCTCCCCCTCCCTCCCTCTCTCTCTCTCTCTCTCCTTCCCCTCCCTCCCTCTCTCTCTCCTCTTCTTCTTCCTCTCCCTCTCCTCTCCCCTTCCTCCTCTTCTTCCCCTCTCCTTCTCCTCTTCCTTTTCCCTCTTCTTTCCTTCCTTTTTTGGCCACTTCTTCTGTTGAAAAAACTGCCCCAGTCTTAACTGTTTTCATTTTAATTCCTGTAATCTTTCAAGTCTTGCTGTACTCGCCCAGTTGATTTCACGGGTGTCGAGGCTCAGCTCCTGTGCCAGCGTCGTAAA